>NC_029789.2:135706085-135709254 GCF_000816755.2 Arachis ipaensis
GTTGTCTTTTTTGTTCATTATTAATTATCACTGACCTGAAATTTAGGCCTGTTTGCAAAATCTAGGTCATGGGTCTTGAGAAAGAGCTCAGCAGCTTCTGGAGAAGAAACAACGACAGTTGGAACTTGCCCTAGCTTCAAGAACATTATGGGTCCGTATTTTGCGGCGAGGGCTTGGAGGGTGCGGTGTGGTTGTTTTCGTAGCATGTGGAGGTTACCGATGAGTGGCAATGCCTTCGGACCTGGTGGAACTTTATTCCGATTATCGTTTGGATGCAGCCAAACAATAATGGCGACTACAAATACTAATATGCCAAGGAGTATGGCTACCATACTTGATGAATATATATATCCTAATTAGTTTGTATGAAGATTTATGATTATTTGGTTGATAGAAAATATGAAGCTAGGTTATGGGGGTATTTATATGTGATGTTAGCCATAAAGTGTGGTTTATTACAGGGGCTTTTAATTTTATTTAAATAAATAAATAAATATTCAGTTCCTAATTTATGTAAGAATAAGAAGAATTATATTTTTGTGTATTAATTTTCAATTTTTTTATTAGATTAAGTGTTATTTTTGTGTTAGTTTAGAAAAAATTAATTTATTTTTAGCTTTTCAGGTAGTAATTTCAAATTTACTTTCTATATTAATTTTTGGAGTCTAAGAATGCAAAGTTATTGTGTCAGCGAAATAAAAAAATAATACACAAAAACGTGATTTTATTGTTAAATAAATAAATAAATAAGGAAGTTTTTTATTTGAATAAAAAACCGTGGTTCATACTATTTTGAATATTTTCTAATAACAATTAATATTAGAGTGTGACTTGTAGTTGTGTGTGTGTTTAAGTCTCTCTTTTGCTTATAGTTGTATGTGTTTAAATCTCTCTCTTGCTTTTCTCTACTGATGCGGTAACTTTTGGTCGCAATCTTGTCAAATATATGGCAACAACCTGTGTGGTTAGCATTGGGTCCCCCTTGTGGGTCACAGGTCACTAGAATTGGTAGGGGTGTTTGCGGTGCGGTTTGGTTCGGTTTTTGAAAAAAATGTCATTCGATTTGATCGTCTAATTAAATTGCGGTTCAGTTTGGTTTAATTTTTTGTCGAGGCCATCCGAACCAAACCAAACCAATTAAAATCGATTTGGTTTGGTTCGGTTTATTCAGTTTTTCAATCAATTAAAAAAAAATATTACAATACTATTTCACAAAGTCTTATACAATGAAATCGTCCAACACAAATACACAATTGAAATCAATGATCCGGTGTCACCCATATTCTCAATTGAACTGACATCAAACTTACCAAACAAATACATTAAACAACAAAATCAATTTACAAGCAATTTACCAAATCAAGATCTTGTTTACAAAATCAAGATCCTGTTTACAAAATCAAGCAATTTACAAAATCATTAACCAACCAGTAACAATACCAACAATAAAGTAATTCAACAATAATTCAGTAATTCAAAACTTCCAACACTTGATCCAAAACCTCCAACACTTGATCCAAAACCTCAAATTAAATAAGTAAAACAGAGAACACTATAAACTTAGATAATAAAAATAAGAACACAGAACAAATTTTCAAACAGAAATTATCAAACAGAACCACAAATTACCAAAGCTGCAAGAACAAATTAGAAAGAACAGAACCAAAAATCCTAAACCAAAAATCATATAGCAAAATAAAAATAGAACCAATTATTAAAACAGAACTAAGAACAACTAATTAGATCCCAAAAAATTAGAACAAAACTAGCAATAAACAGCAACCACCAAATTACCAACAATAAACAGCAACCAGCAAGGCAGCAAGCCAGCAACAAAATCAACAATAAAATAATTCATCAAATCAACAATGCACCCACCAGTAAACAGCAAGTAGCAACAAATAAACAATGCACCAGTAAACAGCAAATGGTTCAAAGTACCTGAATCGGTGGCTCGGGCTCCATATTGACTTGGGAGGAAGGACAGAAACCAGCAATAAACTGAAGTTTAAATCAATGACCAGCAACTACTAAGAATAAACTGAACAAAACCTGATAATCTGAACAATAAATCAAGGACAGAAACCAGCAATAAACTGAAGCTTAAATCAATAACCAGTAATAAACCAGCAATGCCTGAACAAAACCTAATAAACTGAACAAAACCTGAACAATAAATTGATAACCCTAAACTGAACAATAAATCAGCAAGACCAAATTACCAACAATAAACTGAATAGATGGTAAACAGCAATACCAACAATAACCCTAAACTAAATAAACTAAACAATAACCAGCAATACCAACAATGCATCAGTAAAGATTACCTGAATAGATGGCTCGGGCTCCATATTCACTTGAATCGGTGGCTGGGTGGGAGACTGGGAGGTGCTGTCCTGATCGTGGGTGACCCTAAACCCAGAACCCAGAAACGCTGCTGGGTGGAGGCGGCGAGGTCGGAGGTGGCGAGGTCGGAGGTCCTGTGTTGATCGTCACCCGTCGATGCTGTCTGGCGTGTCTGCTGTGCTGCCCTGTGGCTGTTGGGTCAGTGGGTGACTGGGTGGTGGCGAGCCAGGCGAGGTGCTGTGTTGAGCTGGGTCTTCGTCTTCGTGGTGCACCAGCGGTGGGGGATCTGCTCTCTTCGGCGGTGGGATTTGGAGGAAGGCTTCGAGACTCAAGGACGTGGGTGGCTCAGGTTGGCTCCGTGGTTGGGTGAGTGGATGCGCAGGCCGCAGAGGGCGAGATATGGTGGCTCAGGCTGGCTCCGATCTGAGATTTGGGGGTTAGTTTTTCATGGGGGATTTGGGGAGGGAGGGAGTCGCGCAGCACTAGGACTCGTTTGGGGGGTGGGCGTCTGGGGGGGTGGGGTAGGTAGATTTTAATTTTTAGGGTTTTTGGTAGAACCGGTTCAGTTAGGGTTTTGGTGGTAAGAACCAAAAATCGAACCGAACCGTAAAAAAACAGCAAAATAACATTTTTTCGGTTTTTTCAGTTTTCAGTTAGTTTGGTTTTCGGTTCGATTCTTCGGTTTAGTTCGGTCCGGATCGATTTTGAACACCCCTAAGAACTAGTGGTGTTTTTTTATATAATTTAAAGAGTAGGCTATTAAAATGGGATTCGAAAGTTTGTATGATTGACAAAATAAATTCTAAAAAATGCTAACGACAAA
>NC_029789.2:135709886-135711669 GCF_000816755.2 Arachis ipaensis
GAAAAATAAGATTTTTTTCATTTTTAAAATTTGGTAACTTTTTGTGAAGTGAATTTTTTTAAAAAAATTAATTGTGAATGACTACAATTTTTTAAAAAATAAAAAGAAAAATTTAGTGATCAAATTTTGCTCTGAATTTTTTTGTACACTTTTAAATATTTATTCTAATGTTGCCAAAAATTTAGATCTAATGGATAAGTCGTTTGCTAAATATGAAATTTTTTTGTTACTTACAAAAATTATAATATTTATTAGTTGTTTTTGTCGTATTTAATTTTCAAATCATTCAGGAACTATTTTATTGATAACATTTTTTAGGATCTTTCTATTAGTGATTGAATCTTTCGAATACCAAATTAGCAGTTAACCCTTATTTAAATTAAAAATTATTGTTTAACAGTTAAATAAAAGGGTAATTCACCCCAATAAACCAAACCAAGTTGAAAATTATCTGAATCCTCCAAATCCAAAAACGTTACCTAATTGTCTCTATTTACATTTCTATGTAAATTGAATTCAATGAATTTGAATTACAGGCTTAGGTAGTAAATCGAATCTATAAGGTTCGAAGTACTTTATTTTCATGGTCATACGTAAATCGAATTAAGTGAATTCGATTCAGGCCCAATAATAGTAAATCAAATCAGAAAGTAACGATTTAATCCCCATAGTAAATCGAATTCATTGAATTTGATTTATAGCTGGTAATGGATAATAGTAAATTGATTCCGTTAGCTTTGATTTAGTATGAATTCTACTATATATATAAATCGAAAGGAGTTAATTCGATTTAGTATATGCCTAACGTATATAAATAGGAGTTGAACGTAAAATTTTCACCATAGTGAGATTCATAATGGCTAGTGATGAGAGTTTTTTAGTTCTTGTGCACGATAGAGAGTCGATCAAGAAGAAAACGCGAACGGGAATTAAATTTATTGATAAGGACCCGCTGAGTGTTTTCCTCAAACCTTCGATGAGTTTCACTGATTTTCAGAATACCATACTCCAAAGACTAGGGATGCATAGCGTGAAACGGGTGGAGAAGTTATTCTATAGAATCCCAATTTTCATGTTGCGCGACGATGTGAAGTACGATTCATTCGTCATAAGCAGTGACGAAGATTTACAAGTTCTGATCCATTGTTGCCGGTAGTTTCCCGAGGTGAGGACCCCAGAGCTACTGGCGAAACTTGTGGATGTGGTATGTAGTTCTAGAGGTTCAAACCGGAATCGTCAATCTTCCGGACATCCAGCCTGCTCTAGTTTTATGCCTGTTGGTGCCTCGTCAGCTGTGCCGGTGATTGTTCCTAAGGCAGTTTTAGTTGCATACCCGTCCTTTGTAGCTAATCAGAACCGCAGTGTTGATGCAGGAGTTGGTGAGATTGGACCCCTGGGGGAGGTTGCGATTGCGATGCTCGGTACTCCTATTATGGTCCCGATTTTCGGAGAGGGTGGAGTGCTGGATGGGGTTGAGGATGCACTACATGATGATGATGATGATGATGATGATGATGATGATGATGATGATGTAGAGCCCGCCACGTTAGCTGATGGTAGTGACGATGACATACCACAGACCACTCCAATTGTGGGTGGCGGGGCATCTAGTTCAGGAACTAATCAGTACTCCTGCACTTCTTAACTTTAGACTTGGATGCCATAGCACAGCAGAAAAATCCAGGAGTACCTGTTGGTTTTGGGGTCAGAGATGCACAGAATACAGGAGTTGTATCTAATTTTCACATTGATGGCATCCTCCAACCACCTCCACTTACGCTGG
>NC_029789.2:135711890-135713898 GCF_000816755.2 Arachis ipaensis
CGGGACATCAGGCACCTGGTCCATATCGAGGACTCATTTGGGACCTCGCTGTATCGCCTGGGCTGGTATCACAGCTGCTCTGGGGTCACATAGGAGGAGCTCAGGTGACAAGAATCTCCTGCCGTACTGCTACCACCACTCCAAGTACTCATATGAAGGTCATGGATCTAGAACCATGGTTGTCAAACTCGCGAGTTAACTCGTAAACTCGTACGAGTTTACGAGTTTAGGTAGTGGAATCGAGTTGACTCGGACACAAACTCGTTTCTGGGTAGACTCGGGTTGACTCGGCTAGACTCGGATAAAATCGCTCAAACTCGCGAGTTTGAATTTGTTACCCATTTTTGCCAAAACGTTGTCGTTTTGAGCCACAAAAAAAACCCTACAGGCTACAGCTAACTCAAACCCAGTAAGTGTAACCCTAATGGCCTAATTCGAAACCCTCAGTCCCTCACACTCCAGTGACTCCACCAAGCCCTCACGGCCTCACTGCTCACTCTTTTCTTCTCCAACGTCACTGAGTGGCATCTACCGGCGCCGTTGTCTGCGCCGCCACGCAGAGGCTGGACGCCAGACGGATCCCTTATCCCTCACCTTGTCGCCTCGCCTTGCCTCGCCTCGTCGCCTCGCCTTGCCTCATCCCTCATCCCTCACTGCTCACCCCACGCAGAGTCGCAGAGACCACCACGTAGTGAAGGACCACCACCACCACGCAGAGGCCACGCAGAGCCCACTACCACGCAGAGTCGCAGAGCGCCAGAGCCCACCACCACGCAGTGAAGGTTCACCGCCCCTGTTCTGCCCTCGTCGGCCGTCCCACTCCTCCGTGTTCTGCTTGATTGCATTTGCCTCCCCTCCCCTGTTCGTCGCCCTTGTTCAGTTGTTCTTCATTGCCGATCTCCAAGGTAATTTTGTTAAACTAATTCAAATGCTAACAATTTTGGTATCAATTATTCAATTCTGCAATTTTATTAAGGCCCTGATATGTGTTTGATATGTTGAAAAAAAAAATTAAACTGCTGTTGCTTCAATAAGTTAGTAAACTGATGCTGCTTGCCTGCTTCTGTGCTTCATGCTTCATGCTTCATGGTACTAAACTGATGCTGCTTGCCTGCTTCCGTGGTTTACTGGTTGTCTGGTTAAGTGCTTTTTTTTTGTTAATGTGTCTCATTGTCTGAATATCTGATTGGTTAATGTGTCTGCTTCTATGCTTCATGTTTTTTTCTGTGGTTTACTGGTTGTCTCATAATTTGGCTAAGTTTTTAATTGTAATTTGCAATGTGCTCTCCACTTTAATCCTTATTCTCTTAATCGGTGCTTGTTTAAATGAAAGTGTATATGTTGTGTGATAAGGTGAGTATTGGAGTGCTGATTAAGTCTTCTGATGCTGAAAATTTTTCATCCTTTGAACATTATTGTTGTAAGTGTAGCTGAAACTAGTGTTAGTTATGAATTTAGTTAATGGATAATCTGAATCTGAATTTAGTTAGTGGATAATTTGAATCCAAATTTGTTATTTGGGTTGTTGAATTTAGTTAGTGGATAATCTGAATCTGAATTTATTTGTTATTTGTTAATAGAGGAAGAAGATGAACATGTGAATGATGATGATGATTTTGTTGGCCTTGTTGAACCTGAGCCTGAAAGAAATGATGTTTCTGATGAAGATGGTGAAGATGATGATGTTGATACCATGGAAGATGAAGATATTGGAGGATTTGAGTTTTAGAGTTTATTAGAACATTTAATTGTTGCCTTGTTGTTTTCTTTTGTGTTTTGGTTGTGTCTTATGAAGCTTTGATTGTGTGTTTTATGTTGAACTAGATACATACTTGTGAAGAATTTAAATGTGTGATCTACAGTACTTGTTGAGTTGTTGTAACTTGTAATTGTAGTATTAATGTATTATGTTAATTTATTATGTATTTTGATGTTGAAATTGTTAAGTTTGAATGTCTATATTTGAGTAAATATATATATTATACATGATATATATATATATATATAT
>NC_029789.2:135714028-135716682 GCF_000816755.2 Arachis ipaensis
TTATAAAAAATGTATAACAGGTAAACTCGTACGAGTCTATGAGTCGAGTCTAGGTCAGCTCCACGAGTTTACCTAGACTCGCGAGTTTGACAACCTTGTCTAGAACCACATCAAATTGTAACACATGCTCAGCCCTGTTGGCCTAATAAATGTGTCAACCTTGTAACGTATCAGGAAACTACTGATCTTTGCCTCTCCCATCCTTGGACATCAAGAAATCTATGTCCAGTGCAGTACGGGGTCAATGCTAAACCTTACTAAACTGCGGTAGCATCCGATCCACCTGATGCCACTCTATGACAACAAAATAGATCAGTGTTGTCGCGGCCCTCTACAACGCCATATGTCATGGCTCCAATATCGCAGAGTGCACCACCTGAATGACATCAGGCAAGGTATATGGCATCCACACGAACTTTGAACACAAGTACGTATCGTTAGTCATCATAAACAGTAAAAGTACGAAAACAACAATCGAGATGAACAAATTGAAACCATAAATACTCACATCCCTAGGATGGAGTAAATCTATCCTAAGCCTCCAATAATGCACGACCAGAGGCCCCTTGTCGCTCAACGTTGGCTGGTAACCTAACCATCTGAAAACAAAAACCTTTAATCAACAAGAAAGTAAATCGATGAATTCTTAAAAAGATGACGTTGAACCCAAAAGAGAGTACCTCGACGCCAATGGCCAATGAAAGAAATCAAATCCATCCAGCCAGAAACTAGGAAATCTCCAGAAGATCCACGATTGCAGGAGTTGCAATGGACCGGCCAACTTGATGATATTCCTGTTGGCCACATGACACATGCACATGTATAACCATGACAGTGCAGCAGATCCCCCACTATATGACCCATGTCCTCTAGCCTGGCGACGTAGGGTAGCCAACGGATGTATGTGAAGACGTGTACTAGACTTATCCCTGAATAGTTGTGTCGATAAGAGCATCATGATATACGCACGGGCATACCTCCTAACCATCTCATTGTTTGTCCCCTGCGGAAGCTCACTAAATGTGTCCTGCATCTAAGTGCACTTCACTATGAACTTGTCGATATAGTTCGCAGGAGGCAAAACACCCAACAGCTCCTCAAACCATACCCATGCTGCGCGGCCACCCTCAATATGTCGCTCAAAGTCCCTGAGGCATCCGCTGACATACTGATCGTCAATCGGGAGCCCTAGGTAGTACACTACATCCTGTAGCATGATCATGCAATCTCCGAACGGCATGTAAAAAGTATGCTTCTTCGAATGCCATCTTTCCACGAATGCATTTACCAATGGCTCGTCAAATCGAAACCAAGTCTCGTTCAGTTTTGCAAGATGGTATAAACCGGTCATCTGCAAGTACGAAACGATCCTATGATCCAATGGCATACCGTGTTGCCTTCTCATGCTGGTGATACATCGATGAGGTTGGACAATGATAGAAAATTCCTTATCACAATCATAACAAAACAGTGTTCAATGCATAAAATTCTAAAAATGCTAAACATTGCATGCTCTAATTTTTAAAAAATCGTTTACAATAATGCCCAACAAATTCTTCATAAGATCCAATACAAAACACTAAATAATTCATGATCCAATTCCAAAAAAAAAAAACAAATTTACCAAAGCAGATAGTCTCACACGTTCACACAAAATAGAAAATACTAAAATTAAACTGGCTTAAGTGATCACAACATTAAAAAAATTATATTTTATTTATCAAAAACATCAAAAAATTTATATTTAACCCTAACCCTAAACTAAATCTCGCTAAATATAAAACTAATAACTTCAAAATTCTAACATAGCCTACAATCCTAACTAACCTTTTTAGGTACCATTTCAAGTTCTCAAAATTTAACCAGCTAATAGTTTACTACTTCTAACAAGCACTTATATTAAAAAAATTAAATTTCTAATTCGTAATTAACAACTCTAAACAACTACTACACGAACTATGTTAACATTACTAGGATAACTAATTTATGTTGAAAACAAAAAATTTTGTTCACTAACCTCTTTATGGACGGCACCAGCAATATGCACGACTCCATCTAATCGATAGAGACGATTCGGATCGTCTTTTATGTGTTTACATTCGAATTTTTCTGAGATTGTTTTTCAAGATTTGGGAGCTATGTGTTGGGACTCGTGGAGGGGTTGTTTGTTTTGTAATTCGAATGAACTGATTTTGAATTCTATATATAGGCACATTCACACTAAATCGATCCCATTTGATTCGATTTAGTATGGAACCTTCTTGTATGTAAATCGAATCTATGTGCATCAATTTACCAATACCATCAAATTGAAACTATTGGCTTCGATTTACTGCGGGTGTGTTAAATCAATCCAATTCATTGTAAATCAAATCTCCTTCATTCGATTTAGTAGTGGAGATAGCAACCAAGTAATTCGAATCTTATAAATTCGATTTACTACGAAAACACATAATTCGAACTCCATGAATTCGATTTACATAGATATGTAAATTGAGACATCCACATAGCCTTTTTTACTTTAAAAAATACTCGTAAAATTGATTTACAAATGGTTTATAAAGGTCATTTACCCTAAATAAAAAATCATCAAATTATCCGAGTAGGTATTAAAATAATAAATAATAAATTTTTTTTAAATAAAAATCCTTCTT
>NC_029789.2:135717315-135723034 GCF_000816755.2 Arachis ipaensis
TAATTATTTTAACAGTAATTAATAAATAAAAAATAAAATAACCTTACACTGTTTTGAGCTTATTTCTATTGTCAACAATGCGAAAATTTGTTCAAGTTTAAGATATTATTGCTACGTCTCTTTTAATCTCTCGTGAACTATTTGTGAACTCTTTCAACCTGTGTACACAACGGTGTAAAGGCAAATTTCAGTGGGAAGATAAATATCAAGATAAAAACTTGTTGATAATCAATAGCATCTATAAAAAAAAATTGTAAATCGAATCTTCAATGCAAATGCCTTAGAAGTTAGAACATACTATGAAGTCTATCTGAAACCATCGATAACATGAGAAATAGTCTGTCACTAGAATTCTTGCCGAGTTCCTAAGTTTTTGGTAGTATTTTTCAAAATGATAATTAAGTATTTTATTTTATGCTCGGTTAAAAAAAATATCGTATATGGTATGATAATATTGCAATAGTCTTATAAAATTAGGTATTTAAATAGAATATTTGAAATATTAGCGACAACTTTTGTTTATACCTTGTTCCAAGGCATAAGTCAGATTCAGTTAGCTTAAAAGGCCCAATCTAGGAGATTGACGCTCGCCGTTTATCCAACCTCTATAAAGAGATCGGAATCAACACCAATATGCAGTCAACACTCATCTAAGTGAGTAACTGCCTCCTAGAATCTCTCACCCACTTCTAGAAGAGAGATCCAAACAACCCTAAGATAAAGGGACGGTTATCCACCATCAGAAGTGGAACTACTTCAGCGGTGGATATTGGTTCCTTCCCTATAAATACACTAACACATTCAGGTAAACCTAAGTTCCAATACTCTAAAACCTGCTTACCCCCTTACTAACTTAGGCATCGGAGTATCTTTGCAGGTACCACCCCCATTCTTTCAAACACGCAACTCGGACGGCGGCTCCCAGACATAAGGCAAGTCGGAGACCCCCTTTCTCCAATGCTTGGGCCTTCCATTCAAGCCCAATCATCCGATTCTAGGTAAAACCCGGAACATTGGCACCGTTGCCTGGGACCCGAGGATCAACGCATAATGGCGGACGACCAGCATGAAGACGGACACACTGCATCTGAGTCCGATCAAGAACATCAGGACGCGGTCAACAACGACCAAGCGATGATATCTCTACAAGGAACGGAAGGACAGCATGGTGAAGGACCCTCGAATACCCAGGGACCAAAGAAAATCTCCTCTGGGGTTTTTCGTCCCAGGAAAGAGGGGCAACCTCATTCTACCGACCTCATGGGGCTGCTACATGGCCATCAAGGTCGGCTCGAACAGTTAGAACAAGAGATGGAGCGACAGCGTGAAGCAGAGAGCAACCTAAGGAGGGAAGTCGAGCAACGAAAAGAGCTTGAAGAAAAGCTCTCAAGGCTGGAATCCAATCTCCGAAATAGGGATTTTCGTAGAGATCGGGAGGACACCACATTGGGGGAAGAAGACCCGTTCGTTGAGGAGATCATGAGGGTCAAAGTTCCTAGAATCTTCAAAAGCTCTGACATGGACCTGTATGATGGGACGACCGACCCAAAGCATCACTTTAGCAACTTCAAAAGTCATATATACTTGGCCGATGCATCAGATGCTACCCACTGTAAGGCCTTTCCGACGTTTTTGACAAAGGCAGCCATCAAGTGGTTTGATAGCCTACCCGCTAGGTCAGTCACCAGCTTTGACGACCTCTCGCGTAAGTTCCTCACGCGATTTTCAATTCAGAAGGACAAAGTCAAGCATACACCTAGTCTACTCGGAGTAAAACAGGAAGTAGGAGAATTCCTGAGAGACTACATGGAAAGATTCAACAAGGCGTGTTTGGAAATTCAAGATTTACCTACTGAAGCAGTGATAATGGGTCTCGTTAATAGACTCCAAGAATATCCCTTCTCCCAGTCCATCTCAAAGAGACACCCGACTTCCTTGAGTAATGTACAAGAACGAGCTGAGAAGTACATCGATATGGAAGAAAATGACAGGTTTCGGGAACCTAGTTGGTGGCTAGGGCACCCCCACCAATCAAAAGAAAAGGAGAAGGAGCCCAAGAAAAAGGAAGAAGTCGGGTCCGAGAGGCCCAGAAGATACCACTCCTACACTCCTTTACGAGTTTCCCTAGTCGACGTCTACAGGAAAATTTGTCATACTGAAAAGCTTCCTGCCCCACAACCTATTAAGAACAAAGGGGGGGGAACGGTAATGAATACTGTGAATATAACAAACTGTACGGACACTCTACTAATGATTGCTACGACATAAAAAAATGTGATAGAAAAGCTGGTCAGGGAAGGTTGGCTAGATAGATATCTCATGGAAAGTTTAGGCAATCGTGGAAAAAGAAAAAGAGATGATAAAGGTCACGGACGAAGATGTCCGCCCCCGCAGAATCTAGAACGACATATCCATATGATATCGGGAGGGTTCGCAGGAGGTGGATTGACCAAATCATCTTGAAAAAGGCATTTTAAGAAAGTCTACCAACTCGGGAATGAAGGGCCCGACCTCCCGACTATTTCTTTTACCAAGGAGGATGGGCAAGGTATTGTGCCCAGGCACGACGACTCGGTAGTAATCACTATGATTCTCGTCAACGCTCATCTGCATAAAACTTTGGTGGATCAAGGGAGCTCATCTGACATCTTGTTCAAACAAGCATTTGATAAGTTGGGACTGGACGAGAAGGAGCTAAGGGCCTACCCTGACACTCTCTTCGGATTAGGGGACACTCCCATTAAGCCACTGGGCTTCATGTCCCTGCATACAACTTTTGAAAAAGGGATGAAATCCAAGACTCTAAACATCGACTTCATTGTCATCGATGTAGCCTCTGCCTACAATGCCTTGATAGGCAGAACAACCCTAAATCGGCTTGGAGCAGTGGTTTCTACCCCCCATCTTTGCATGAAGTTTCCAACACCGGAAGGGATTGCTACCATCAGAGGAGACCAGAAGCTGGCGAGAAAGTGTTATAATGAAAGCCTAAACCTAAGAGGTAAAGGCAAAGAAGTCAATACCATTGAGTTCGGAGGAATCCGAGTTAAGGAAGAACTACGACCACAACCCGGAGGAAAGAACAAAGAGATACAGATCGGGCAAGAAATCGGGAAGAACACGAACATAAGAGCCAATTTAACAGAAGACCTGAAGCAGAAACTGGTACAACTCCTACAAAAAAATTCCGATCTCTTCGCTTGGAAAGCTTCTGACATGCCTGAGATAGATCCCAAACTCATGTCAAAAGATTGGCTGTTCATCCGGGATCCCGACCTGTTCAGCAAAGAAGACGGAAGCTAGGACCTGAATGGGCTCAAGTGGTCGAAGAGCAAGTGCAAGCCCTGCTTGAGGCAGGCTCTATTAAAGAAGTCAAGTATCCGGCCTGGCTGGCAAACGTGGTGTTAGTCAAGAAACAGAACGGCAAATGGAGGATGTGTGTCGACTACATTGACCTTAACAAGGCGTGTCCTAAAGACCCATATCCTCTACCAAATATTGATACCCTAGTGGATTCCAGTCTGGGGTATCAATACTTGTCGTTCATGGATGCATACTCGGGATATAACCAAATCCCTATTTATAGGCCAGACCAAGAGAAAACATCGTTCATCATGCCCAGAGCAAATTATTGCTACGTGGTCATACCATTTGGATTAAAAAATACAAAGACCACATATCAAAGGTTGATGAATAAGGTGTTTGCACCTCATCTGGGAGAATTAATGGAGGTATATGTAGATGACATGCTGGTGAAAACCAAGGATGATGCCGGCCTCCTGTACGATCTCTTGCAAGTCTTCAACACCATAAGATTGCATAGGATGAGATTAAATCCCGATAAGTACACCTTTGCAGTGGAGGCTGAAAAATTTCTAGGATTCATGCTAACACAAAGAGGGATTGAAGCTAACCCCGATAAGTATAGAGCGGTCCTGAAAATGAAGAGCCCGACCTGTTTAAAGGAAGTTCAGCAGCTGAACGGTCGACTTGCAGCTCTATCCAGGTTTTTGGCAGGATCAGCATTAAGATCCTTACCACTTTTTACCCTACTGAAAAAAGGATGCCAATTCGAATGGACTTCTGAATGTGAAGAAGCCTTTCAGGAGTTCAAAAGGTTTCTGAGCCATCCTCCCATTCTTACCCGGCCAAAAGCAGGGGAAGAACTCGTGTTATATGTAGCAGTCGCTGAGAAGGCCGTGACGTCAGCATTAATACAGGAAGATGAGGTCGGACAACATCCTGTCTACTTCACAAGTAAGGTACTACAAGGCCCTGAACTAAGGTATCAAAAATTTGAGAAGTTCGCATACGCCTTAGTTGTAGCATCTAGAAGGCTTCGGCCTTATTTTCAAACTCATACTATAAGAGTTCGGACGAACCAGCCCATGAAGCGAATCCTTCAGAAAACAGATGTTGCGAGCAAAATGGTTCAATGGGCTATAGAGTTATCCGAGTTTGACTTGAAATACGAAACTTGGACAGCTATCAAAGCCCAATGCCTCACCGACTTCGTGGCCGAATACGCAGGAGATCGAGAGGAGGCCTCCACAACCTGAGAATTGTACGTGGATGGCTCCTCTAACTAAGTCAGAAGTGGCACAGACATAATACTGGTTAATTAAGAAGGAACTCAAATAGATATCTCCTTGAAATTTGAATTTCCGGCCTCCAATAATCAGGCAAAATATGAAGCCCTGATTGCTGGGCTAAAGTTAGCCAAAGAAGTCGGAGCAGCCAAAGTAGTAGCCTTCAGTGACTCTCAAGTTGTGACTTCTCAAATCAATGGAGAATATCAGGCCAAAGACCCAAATATGAAAAGGTACTTGGAAAAAACCATGGAGTACCTCAGGCAATTTTCAGAAACCGAGGTCAAGTACATAACTTGGGAGCTCAACAGTAGAGCTGATGCCCTCTCCAAGTTGGCAAGCACCAAACCAGGGGAAAATAATACAAGCCTGATACAAGAAACTCTCCAAGAGTCCTTGGTCGCAAAGACGGATAACAGGCAGGATGTTTTGCCAGTCTTCGGCCTAGATCTCATATGGATGACACCACTAATCGAATACCTAAAATTCGACATCCTTTCCGAGGAACAAAAGGAGGCTCAAAGACTTAGAAGGGAAGCACAGAACTATACCTTGGTGCGAAACGTCCTTTATCGAAGAGGGTTATCTACACCATTGCTAAAATGTGTCCCGATCTTTAGTACAGGAGAAGTATTAGAAGAGGTACATAACGGGATTTGTGGAAATCACCTCGGAGTAAGGTCTTTAGCCAGAAAGGTGATACGAGCCAGGTTCTTTTAACCGACCTTGCAAAAGGACGCTACCGACTTCGTCAAGAAATGTCAGCGTAAATTCTCCCTGGCCTTTTGTAAAATGGAGATTGGACCTATTGGGACCTTTTCCTCAAGCACCTGGATAAGTAAAATACCTTATAGTGGGGGTAGACTACTTCACAAAGTTTTACCTACCACAATTCTAGTTTTTTCTTTTACATTTCCCTCTTTTTGCCACATCCGCTTCATTTCCCATTCCTATCGCGCCGTCATTCTTGCTGTCACCAACGCACCTCAGCGTGGCCACCTTTCCTCCCCTGTAGATGCTATGCCGCACCCTCCCCGTGGAGCGATGCTGCTGCGTTGTGCCGTTCGTTGTCCATCCCTACGTCACGCCTAGATTCGCCCGTCTCTGCCTCCATGCTGCGTCGTCGCGTC
>NC_029789.2:135723656-135724582 GCF_000816755.2 Arachis ipaensis
TTCACTTCTGCCACGTGTGCCATCACGCCTCCTCCTCCTCCTCCACCGCCGCCGCCGCCGCCGTGTTGTCAAGCCGCACCACTCCAAAAGTTAGTAGATGTTTTTTTTTCAGTTCAGCGAATGTTTCTTCCCTATTCCGCAGTTCTGAAACTAAGTAGAAGGTTTCATATGAGATTGGATGTTTCTTTTATTAAGATTGAATGTTTATTATCTCTGCATCGGCGACGTGAACGGCGTTTTACGCGGTGCAATGCAGTGGCAGCGAGACAGTATTTTATGCATCAGAATTAATGCAAATAGACACAACGACCGGTGAGGCATATCGACGCAGTAAACAACAGCTCGACCGGAGGGGTGTGATCACATAACCGACGTAATTTGTCCTTGAAGTAGCAACGTGAACAGCGTTATGCATTATGAGGCGAAACAGCATTCTGCATGTCTGAAAACGGTGCGCGCATTGCAAAGGTGATGGCTCGATCTGAGCGACAGAAGGTCAACACGAGGAGAAAAATGATTATTATGAGAGAATATGTTTAGGGTGGTTAATTTACCTAATCCTAATTATTCAAAACTTAATTAATTTTGATTATTCAAATTCTGATTTTTTTTTAAAAAAAATTTAAAATTAATTATTAAATCGAGTTGTTTAAATTTGCTAGTTTAAGAGTTCGCCCCTCTATAATTTTTCATAAGTATAATCGACATCCAAAAAAGGAATATACAAGCAATTGAATTGGGTAGTGATGATAATATCCACGTATGCAAAAAGTTCATGATAATGATAAACGCTACGCAAGCAAGCTCAGCTCCTTACACTCAATTATCGTTAGGATGATGTTAGGTAGACAAAAAAAATAGTCAGAACTTATCTTATTTAATATTAATTAATTATCGTAACAATTAATAAATTTTAAATAAGACAA
>NC_029789.2:135724587-135752119 GCF_000816755.2 Arachis ipaensis
ATTTAATATTCTTAATGGAATCTGTTTTACGTTGATTTCTTAATCAAAGAGAAGGGCACACTCTTTGATTAACAGACACAATAAGATAAGAGGAATATTAGGGACAGTAATTTTTGTGATTTGTAGATATCAAATAGTCATCAATGATAATTTTAATGGTGTGAGATTGGTATAAGATTTCATCTAAAGACTCACTTTTCTTTGCTGGTTACATGCTGGCTAGAATTTAACAAAGTTGCTGGCCCTAAACTTTTCCATAAACCATAAAAGAATACTCTTCTCTTCTTTATTTACAAAATAAAATCGATACTTAATTTGGTCCATATTTATTTACACAACTGACACAATATAATCTTAAAAAAAAAAAAAGAAATGAACAACATAATCCCTAACCATATTATTTTGAAAAAAATTATCTTTAAAATGATGTCATAAAAAAATTAAAGTACAAAAACCTTTTAAAAAAAAAAAGCATTGAAAGCAAGAGATGAGACAAGAGAATAGTGATATTCATGGTGTTGGCTTTGGTAACAGAGAAGATAATATGATGAGATATGGTAACACAATAAAAATAGTCTGTACAGGTAGAAGTTTTAATAATAAAGATGAGAGAGGTGGTGGTAGTGATTGGTCGATCTTGTTGCTACATAGAATTTTATGGCAGTTTAAAACCCACACATATTACATATAATATTTAAAACTGCCACAGAATTAATTTTTGATAGTATTATGTGTAAGCTCTTTTAATAGCTGGATCTTGTTATTTCAAAATAATATTATCAGAGAGACCATATATATTATCTTCTTTTTTTTTTTAAGAACCGTGCTATCCTTCGTGTAAACGAATTAGGATTGGATATAAATTAGTGATGATTGTTTGATTGATTAAAATAATAATAATAATAGTAATATAAAATATTTTAAGTTGTTAAAAAACGTTTAATTTAAATTTTTATATATTATAAATTAATGATAAAATATTTAAATTAAACAGTAACAACGTAAAATATATTTATTATTATAATAATAAATATATTTTACGTTGTTACTGTTTAATTTAAATATTTTATCATTAATTTATAATATATAAAAATTTAAATTAAACGTTTTTTAACAACTTAAAATATTTTATATTACTATTATTATTATTATTTTAATCAATCAAATAATTATCATTAATTTATGTATATAATTATAATGATTATTAAAGGGCAATTTACAGAAATAAAATGATTGAAGGAAATCTTTACGCAAATACAACATTGGCAAACTCCAGACGCAAATACAACAAACGCAATTGTATGTAATCCATTACACCCTGTAGTGGAACCCAATTCCACGTAATCCGCTACAGGCTATCACGAATTACGTTGATGACTTCAATACTCATAAACCACTACACCCTGTAGCGGTTTATGACCAAATTGTGTGTGTGCATATTCCGCTACACCCTGTAGCGGATTATGAGTAGAGTGGTTGATTATATATACCTGTGTAATAGTAACAACCCATGTAGCAAAATGAACGAATTGATACAAAACGTAATCATCATTTGCAATAAGTCGTACAAAAATAATAGCCACTAAACATTAATACTAACACAAAATAAGTGAACTACATAAGTCATACAAATATATCTGTCACAAGTCGTTAACCCTAACAGAAAATAAATAAGTTACAATTCATACAATGATAACGGTCAGAACAAAGACAATGGGCGCTACTGCTGGTCACCATCAACATCATGGTCGCCCCCAAATGAACCAAGTAGGTGCGAGCCTGTGCCACATCGAGTCGGACGCCTAACCCTGGCCACTCGCCAATCTCCGAGTGGAGCCTCCTGTAGCCCAACTCCAAATGCAGATGGGGGCGTCCCCCATGTCGAACCAAGTGTCATATGGGCTGCCTACGGGCTCATTTAGGTCGACTGGGAGCTGGGTCTTAGGAACCTAGGACGGAACATCCGTTGGTTGTGGCCTATACTCCGGAGGGTCGGATGGGCCGCCTGGAATCGGACTCTGGTATTGATGAACATCGTCACCCCGTATGATCTCAGCAAAATCTGCATAAAACTGGGGTCCAGTCAGCTGATCGTCTAAATCCATGGTGATAGTAGTGGTAGCAAGATTAGTCATGCACCCGAAAATAGCCTGGTCATCCACGGGCTGCCCCAGCTGGTATGCCACATCCTGGAGCGTGATAGTACAATCTCCGAATGGCATATAGAAAGTGTGGGTCTCAGGCCGCTACCTCTCGATAAATGCGCTGACCAGAGGCTCATCCAACCAGAACCAATGCGCGTTCAGCCTAGCCAGGTGGTACAACCCAGCTCTCTCCAAGTAAGGTATAATCCTATCATGTAACGGCATATTCTGTTGCCTACAGACGCTATACACACATCGGATTGGATGCAAAATGCAAGAATTGATACAAAATGTAATCGTCATTTGCAATAAGTCGTACGAAAATAATAGCCACCAGGCATTAACAATAACACAAAATAAGTTAACTACATAACTCATACAAATATAACTATCACAAGTCGTTAACCCTATCAGAAAATAAATAAGTCATAATTCATACAAGGATAACGGTCGGAAATAAGACAATGGGAGCTACTGCTGGTCACCATCAACATCATGGTCGCCCACGAATGGACCAAGTAGGTGCGAGCCTGTGCCACATCGAGTCGGACGCCTAACCCTGGCCTCTCGCCGATCTCCGGGTGGAGCCTCCTGTAGCCCAACTCCAACTGTAGATGGTGGCGTCCCCCCCATGCCGAACCAAGTGTCGTACGGGCTGCCTGCGGGCTCATTCAGGTCGACCGGGAGCTGGGTCTTAGGAACCTGGGACAGCATATCCGCTGGCTGTGGCCTATACTCCGGAGGGTCGGACGAGCCGCGTGGAATCATACTCTGGTACTGATGAACGTCGTCACCCCGTATGATCTCAGCAAAATCTGCATAGAAGTGGGGTCCAGCCAGTTAATCGTCCAAATCCATGGTGACCACGGGACGATCCAGCCTCGTCATCATGGTGGACGGGAGGTGCTTGTCCAGCACGAGCATCCCGTCGTCTAGCACTAGATCGACGAAGGCGATGATCTGCCTGGCCTCCGTCATCACCACCAACCTGCTCCTCCTGCATCGTGTCATCTAGCCAGTGCCACTCGCGATCAGTGCACATGTCCCAATGTGTC
Source organism: Arachis ipaensis (assembly GCF_000816755.2). Taxonomy (NCBI): domain Eukaryota; kingdom Viridiplantae; phylum Streptophyta; class Magnoliopsida; order Fabales; family Fabaceae; genus Arachis; species Arachis ipaensis. The sequence goes on from NC_029789.2 coordinate 135,727,787, forward strand.
GTCTTTGCTCCACACGTCTGTTATCCGGCATATCCGACGCTGGAACTCTAGTCGGCGCCTACGACGACCCTCTGAGTATAGCATCGTCCGGAACCTGAGTCAGCCTGAGGTCGGCGAAAGCAATTCCTGGTGACAGAATCCTATGTGCAACACGGTGCCACCAGTCCAGGTACTCAGCGGATGGACCAGGATCAGCCACTCTCTTGACACTCAAGAACTCGCTCGTCCAAATGCTGACATTACAAGAGAGTACGGACATTGCGGCGGTTTTTTTTATTATTATTAGCGGTGGTTTTTAAACCGCCACAAAATCAAATACAGGCGGTTAAGTAAACCGCCCTGGATAGTGGCGCGGGCAATTGTTTTAGCGGCGGTTTCCAGCGATCGCTGGTATAACCACCGCTAAATGGAATGAGTTATTTGTGGTGGTTTTAAACTGCCGTTATTTGAAAAACAGGTTTTAAAAAAAAAAGTTGTGGCGGTCAGGAACCGCCGCAATTCAGCATGCATTTTTTTAAAAAAAAAATAGCAAATGTTTATAACCCCCACAATCTTCACTATTATATTAAAAAAATAATTTCTCCACAAAGTTACCTAATTTTTTCTACAACTAGCCAAAAAAACAAATTTTGATATTCCTTCAGCTTCTTCTAAAGAAGAATACAACGGTAATAACTCACTCAAATCCATCACATGATTCAAACAATCCTCAGCCATATCTAACTGCAAGACAACAAGGCACTCACTTCAGAATATTTTGACATGGATAGATTAGAAATGAAATTCAACTTAGGTGTTGGAGAAATACAATTTAAGTTTCAAATAACATAGAAAAGTACCCTTCCATTAGACATAGCTAATTCTCTCATTTGCTTCCATTTAGACTCACTCTGCATTTCTATTGCAATACTCTGCAGTGAAAGAGGGCAAAAATTATTCATGGCATGAAATAACAAGTGAAACACAAATATAGAAATTTGATAACCAAGTTAACAACTTTTACAAGCCAACTAATATCTATTTGTAAGCATTACAAGAACAAACCTTTACAACTTCTAATCTTCCAAGCTGTATTGTGCAAAGAAAAATAGTTCACCTATGATTTGGAAATTCTGAAACTTTCATATGAAAATAAGAGCAACAATCGAACAAAGAAGTAAAAAAAGAAATATAGTAGCTTGTGCAGATACTTGTCGCACACAAGTCTGAACTGAATGAAAAATCTTACCATCAATTGCATCGGTATAGTAGCGAAGCATCTCTCTAGCTCTACCTCTTCTAAAATACACTTTGACATTTTGCGAGAAAAGAAAATACAGGTAATTAATATCAATAAATAATAAAATTCTGCACAGCTACTAGATCTAAGGAATTATAGAATATGCAAGAATTTGAACCTAAGTTAGAAGGAGCTTCATATGAAGCAGACTCATGATATTTGGACTTTGGATTATAAGCAAAAGTTGTTTGTCTTCATGACAAGAAAATCAATCATCACAGAACTTTCATAATTATCCAAGTTCAGGATTATTTATAGAGGTAAATCACCTTTTTGTCAAGGTTAATTGCTTTTGTACAATCCGCCTCAGCTTGGAGGTCATTGCATAAAAAGTTAAAGGATAATAATAAAATAAAATAAAAAATCATAATGCTTGCTAAATAACTTTTGAGAAGTGAAAGGCAAGAATGATATGCTACCTTCCAAGTTCTAGATAAGTTTGGGACCTATCACTGTCGTATGTTGCATTGTTGCTGTTTAGTTTTATGGCTTTCGAATAAAATCCAATGGCTTTCTGCCACTACTTGTCTTTGTAACCTTGATTTCCCTGATTAAGTAACAAACTGAAAAAGTTAAAAAATAAATTAACAAAATAGTAATAATAATACAAGAAGGAAGAAAGAAAATTCAGCGTATAATGTACATGGATTCAAATGAAAGATAAGCATGGTTTATAACAGCTGAGTTTTAGCCAAATATGATGTCGTAAAATGTGCCAACCATGTTGCATAATTATATCAGAACTCATAAAGTGCTGAACTAATCTAACACAGTTGCAGAAATACCTTTTCTTTCACAATTTCAGCAGATTCTTCCCTAGTGACAACATTTCTTGGTGATTTACTTTTAACAGCAATATCAACCAGCTCTTGCAGGCATTACAAGAACAAACCTTTGCAACTTCTAATCTTCCAAGCTATATTGCTAGTTCAAATCTGTAATCAAGGTTAGTAGCTACTTTAAGAGCATCCTCTATCATCCCCCGTGATTCCAAGGATCGAGCCACGCTACCAAAAATATACTTCTAATTAACTTCATTAAAATCATAAAATGTGAAACATACAATAAATTATAGAAAGAGATGTAAAGCAGAAATAACGATGTACAATCTTTCAGGCTCAATCATTATCTACAACTTAAATCACGTCATGCAAAGTGGAAAAAAATGTAAGTAACAAGTCAACCATAATTGCATAGTTTATAAGGCCTCATCATTATGCAATACCAATATTCAACTATTACCAAATTATTCCAGTCCCATAAATTACTGCATAATAAATTAGCAGAGAATAATATTATAAAATTGATCATTATTTCATTAGAATTTGGGCATAGTCAAAAGCAAAATAAAACTCAAAAATAGTACTCAATTAAGCTACCAAGTTTGCCCTTCATCCTTTTTCACGATGCACAATAATTCAGGTATTCATACATACATTGTCCATGTCCTTAGTGTTATATGTGGCACATTTAGAATTCATGGTACCTTGTTTACATTTTTAAAGGTTTTTAGTTTTGTTATGGTTTGGTTTGATTATGCTGGTTCTTTTTTGTTCCTGGCTTTATAAAAATGTAGAAGTAGCTGAGTAACTCTAATGCTATGCATTGCATTATGGTTTCTGATTATTTGTTAATGTACTTTTATTTTTTGTTTTTACCACATTGTAAGGAAGTTGTTCTGTATGCTAGATATAATACAGGGGCCAATTATCAGAATATAAGAAGTAGCTCTAGAACTAGGTGCATCAGTTGAGTTATGAGTGTTTAACGACCAAACTAATAAGTTTAGGGAAAAGAAAACAAACAGTAACAACACCTATAAACACCATAAATTGAATAGCATACTATTTCTTGTAATCTGAAAAGTAAGAATATCATTTTAGAACATGAAAACTCATCAGGTTTCCTTTTGTGTTCAGAGTATAAAAGAGATTTTACAAAAAATTTCAACATAACTAGTGTAAGTACATGCATAAAAGAATTATTTATCTTCTAAATAAAATTTCTTGCTGAGGTTTTTTATTTTTATCAATAATAGAATTCCTCTCCTCGGTGATCTTCGAAATAAGATCCCTTGCCTGAAGTAATAAGTTTGGTACAGATAGTAGAGATAAGATGGCATTAATTATGAGTCTCCTATAAAATAAAGCTAGTTTAAGTGTAGAATTATTAAGTATTTATAATATACCATAGAGGTAATAAAGTAATTAGTAATAAGTTATTTTGTTATAAATTTTATTCATATAACATAAATAAGATATAAACATTCTAGTTATTAATAAAAGATATTTTTATTAATAACTAGATAGAATAGTTATTTTTGATTCAATCAATAAAACACACTTCATTCAGTTTACATCTTGGCTAAATGATCTCTTTTTTTTCTGTTCTTTCTTTTTTGATTCTACAAATTCTGCAGATTATGCTTCATGATCAAGAAGTTTTTACTCTGAAAATCTTCTTTTCTTTTTCCATTACTATTTGTATATGTATGTATTGTTTCAATCTTAATTTTTCTAATCTCATCTTATCGTCTTTTAAATTGAATTGGAACATATTTTAATTTGAAACGAACTCATTTCAGATCTTATCACACTATAAGAAATGGAGTCTACTAGTTCATTTGTTCAACCATTACAATCACTAATGTAACTAAAATGAAATAAAATGAATAAAATGTCTTATCACACTATGCTTTGCCTGTTATTAACAAAATAAGGTCTTATCGTAATAAAATAAGTTTTTTTCCTCACTGAGAAAACAAAACAGAGCCTTTGGGGATATAATTGGCTTAGACATTGCAAAGCATGTTTCGGGGATGGATGCTTACAAAGAATTGCAAAGCATGTAAGAGTATAAAAATATTTGTTATATAAAGCTTACTTATTTCTACTAATTAATTTGTTATACCACTCCATTTTGATGCGCTTGATCTTTATTTCTCTATAATTTAAACATTAGTATGATAATATTCATCATTTTGAACAAATACCGACTAAGATAGTAGATAGTAATAACTGATTAACTAGAAAATTGGTGGTTATGGCACTGATTAATCTAATCTAAGAAATTATTCTATATTAAAAACCATATACCTAGTCCTGCTGGACAATGAGATAGGATGGTTAGAAGACAACAAGTGCGGCCAAAACTAACTATTGGTATGCGATTAAGAAGATAACGATTAATGTGGACAGATTTGAATTCTGAAACCAAAAGGAAAATAGCACAAACTTGAACGAGAGGTTTTGTACATACTAGTAATCTAAACAAAGAAGCTGATCGGTAATGGACCCATTGGCAACGGGAAGCGTGTTGCAGCTGGTATTGACGAGCGGAGGGGAACGGCGACAAGGATTCGCGCGCGGAGGTGTGTTTCATGCCTCTGCCCCTTTTGTGTTCGTGCGACGAAGATAAAAAGTGCGAATCTAATTCTTTACTATATATACCCGAATCAAGAAGAACAAGATCAATCTAAGACAAATTGAAAAGTGAAACCAAAAAGAAAAGTCAACCAAATTGAAATAGGGCTTAGCAAACCTAGGTTTTGGACCGATGTTAGAGGGAGGGAAAGCGACTCAATGATGGACACAGCAATGGCAAGGAGCCAGGAGAAGCCTACTGGAATTGACTGAGGGGAGCACCACGGCGGCAAGGACTCTCAGAGAAATGGTTCCCACCCCTGCACAATTGACTTCACGCGAAAAAGATTCTATGAACGCGCTATGTTAATTTGTTATATATATCATTGTGTTGTTTTTCAGCGGTTGGGACGTGTCACCGCCGCTATGCTATTTAATTTTGGTGTAGTTGTCAAATTGCTACGACAACTGGCACTATCCTGCCAATCTGCGATGGATTTGTAAATGGCCGCCAATTTTCTACCGCCATCCTCCGTATCTGTTGTAGTGTGATGCCATGTCCTATAGTATGTGGGGAACCATCTATCTCCACCCCTGCCGTCCTTACTATGAAGATACTCTATGTTAAGCGCTGTCTCAGGCAAATGCTGTACACCCCTAGTTGTGGAAAGACCCTATCTACCTGATGCCACTCAATCACTGCAAAGTATATTAGACTGGTGACGGTCCGCCATAACCGGCTGTGCTCCTCAGCCAGTATCTCCAGATGGATGACTGCCAATACGTCCAGAGAACCATAAGGCTCCCACACAATCTGATAGTCAGGAGGCAAGTCAGCATTGTACCAATGTATACATATAAGTAGGGGAAGAGCTAATAAAATAATGAACAACAAAAACAAATTACTTACATCTCGATGTGCCAGTCGATCCAATGCCAGACGATATTGAATAATTCATTGCTCCTTCCCATCAGAAGTGGGCAAATATGTGGCCCATCTGAGTTGCATAAATAGAACGTAAGTATGTAATTTCATATATAAAACATTATGAACTTGAAAGAATATGTGATGTAAATTATACCTGGATGCCAATGGAAAAGAGAAAGTGTCAAAACCCTATGGCCTCAGTTGGGGAACCGCCAAAAGATCCATGACTGCAGCAATTGTAGGGGTCCAGCCAAGTTGGTGACATTTCTGTTCGCCACCCAGCACATGCATCAGTACAACCACGCCAACGCAGCGGCGCCCCAGCTATAGCTGCCCATGTCGTCAAGTCTCGCCACAAAAGGCAACCAGAGATGGTGGACCCGATTAGCACTCTTGTACATGAACAACTGTGTCGACAGAAGCATCATAATATACGCACGTGCATATATGTGCACGGTCTCCTCAGAAGCATCAGCGAGTAACACTTTGAACCTCTCATGGAACCATGTGAAGTGGATCGTGTATAACTTTCTCTTATCCGGTGGCGGAAGCTCACCAAATAAGTCCTCGAACCACTCCCATGCCGGTCTGGCCCCCTCGATGTGCAGGAACCATGTGAAGTGGACTGTGTATAACTTTCTCTTATCCGGTGGCGGAAGCTCACCAAATAAGTCCTCGAACCACTCCCATGCCGGTCTGGCCCCCTCGATGTGCAGGTAGAAGTCTGTCATGCACCCAGAAACAGCCTGGCCATCCACGGGCAGCCCGAGCTGGTATGCCACATCCTGGAGCATGATAGTACACTCTCCGAACGGCATATGGAAAGTGTGGGTCTCAAGCCGCCACCTCTCGATAAATGCCCTGACTAGCGGTTCATCCAACCAAAACCAATGCGCGTTCAGCCTAACCAGGTGGTACAACCCAGCCCTCTCCAAGTAAGGTATGATCCTATCATGTAACGGCATATTCTGTTGCCTACGGATGCTATAAATACATCGGGTTGGCTGCATATTCAAAAGTAAAGAATATCGGCTTAATTTCTAACAATGACATCACCAAACTATATAGCTTATGTTTCTATTCTTAAGCTACTTGGGTTTTAAAATTACTAATTTACCATCCACAACTTAAAATCATATTTCTCTACCTTTACTATTAAATGTTAAATGTCAAAGTTTCAATTTCAAATTTTCATTTTCAAACCAAAAGCTAAAATAAGTCTCTATCTTTCTAATTAATAAATTACTTCCCTAATATTGAATAAAATATACAGTTATTAAAATATTGAAAGAAAATAAAGACACTTACCTCTTCATCGATGGTTCCGGCTACGTGGGCAACGCCGTCGAGCCGATACAACCACCGTTCATCCTCCATTCTTCAAATGCTCAAGAATCTTTTGTCCCTTCTCTCTGCTTTCTCTCTCTAACTTTCTTTCTAAATTACTTTAAATGATTTCCGCTACAGCCTCACGTGGTATATATAATCAACCACTCTACTCATAATCCGCTACAGGGTGTAGCGGATTATGCATACTCACAATTTGGTCATAAACCGCTACAGGGTGTAGCGGTTTATGAGTATTAAAGTCCTCAATTCGTGATAGCCTATAGTGGATTATGTGGAATTGGGTTCCGCTACAGGGTGTAGCGGATTACATACAGTTGCGTTTGTTGCATTTGCATATGGAGTTTGCCAATGTTGTATTTGTGTAAAGGTTTTCTTCAATCATTTTATTTTTGTAAATTGCCCAAAAACTCACGTTTAGATAATTCAGTGATTCATTGTCAGAGATGAGATGACAGAACCAATAGTTTTTTATAATACTCTATCCGAAAAGTCAATATTTATCAAATATATTTTTATTTAATAAAATACTATTGGATCAAATGATAAAAATATTGTTGAAAATAAAAAAAAAATTCGGATAAAATGATTGTTGCTATTTGCTCAAAAATATTGTTGAGAAAAAATGACTTTTTTTTTCGGATAAAATGATTGTTACTATTTAATCCACTAATAAATAATTGGCTTAACCGAATAACTAAATTAAATAGATAGAATATTAAAACAAAGTAAATATAGTAATAATTAATGAATATTAAATAAGATAAATTTTGACTTTTTTTTGTTTTCTTAACATTATCAAAAAAATAAGTGGTCAATATTTTTTATTTATAAACACTTTAAAAATTATATTTTTAAGGGATATAAAACATATAATAAACTCAAAATATAGTTGTAATCAATTAGACTCGTTTAAAGTGAGAAATTTTGAAAAAATAAGAAAATGAGTGTCTAAATTCTTAAATTAAGATAATAAAATTTTTACATTATAAAATCGATATGACGATCAATTTTTATTTTATTTTATAAATCTTTAAAATTTAGAATTTACATAATTTTTTTTTAGTTGTGACTAGAGGTGTCAAAAATCTTCAGAAGGTGGGATCTCGCGGGACCGTCTCGAATGGAGTCCCAATGGTAGAGAATTTTTTCCGTGAGAATGAAGATGGATAGCGAAATTCTCCCGAGACAGGCGCGGGGACTCAAGCGGGGATTTCCGTTCCATCCCCGATAATTCCCCGAATTTTTGAATTTACTTAATAACTCTTACTTTATTTCTAATATAGGGGTTCTTTTAGTAATTTCACTCATTGAAAAACCCTAACCCTATTGTTCAAGATTTTATTTTATGGACTATGATTTGCTATGTTATATTTCTGGACTTATAATCTTGGATAAAATATGTTTGTGTGTTTGTAATAATATTTTGTAGTTTGTTTTTTGGTTTTTTTTTATATTTTTTATTATAATTTTCATATGAATATTAAACATAAGAAGATGGGAAATAAAGCCCTACAAAAAATACGAAAAATAGGGATAGAAACAATTATTCTCCTATAACAAAAAACAAAAACAGAAACGAAAATTAATTCTGAAGATAGAAACGAGAATCCTGCTCCCGCCTCGTCCCATTAACATTCTTAGTTGTGACTTAAGGTGTTATAAATAAATTAATGAAACAAATCAAAAGTATTTTGTTGCTAAAATATTTAGGCAATTACTCCCATGAAGATGCCAAAAACATCTTCTCATGATGATCATTATTTAAAAAGTGTAACTTATTTGTTTAGCAACACTTTGAATAAATATAACACTTTTACTTCAAATAAAAATCAAGTCCTACAATCTATCATCCAATGATCAAAATAAAATATCTTCACATGATGACAATCATCAAATCTTCATTGAAATAGCCACCAAATATTTATGGTAATTAAAGATGCGTGATGAGTCACGCATATTGATGAGATTGCTTGGCGTGCGAAATTGAAAAGTATGATCACACATTCACACTACTCTACTCTCTTCATTTTCAGTGATAATTAAGCTAAGCCCCACTTATTAGATATGGACATTTATTAAGAAGCAATGAAACTTACTGTTTTAGATATATATGATGTTTATATATATGGACATTTAACAACCAACAAGACTTTATTGGATGGTATTTATAGTTTAATTTCATTTTTTATTATTTTTTTATTCCACTTATAAAATTAAAAGGTGAGAGATTATACTTTATTTTTTTAAGTGTTAAAAAAAATTGAAGAAAATTCATTTTCATAAGGAGCAATGTTAAGTAACCAAAAAATAATTACAATATAAAAATGTCATGTAAAAATTTTTATTCTCTTGATAAGCAAGTGACATACACCTCTTTATCACTTATTCTTCTTATCACCTACCATTTTACTGCATATTTGGTGTCATTAATGTTCTTTCCAAAATCAGTTTCAGTTTCTCTCAAATCAAATCCTTAACATCTCTCAATCATATTATTATCCATTAAATGCAATAATTCTTTGCAAAAATTATGTAAGTTAAATTAAAAATTTTTAACAACTTCTACTATACAACTTATATTTTACATATAGACTATTAAAAAATAAAAAATAAAATATAAAATATAAACAAATTATATATTTATTTATAGTTACTTATACAATAACTAAAAAATGATACGTGTATGTGTAAGATCCAAGACTTTCGAAAAGTCTTATTTTGAATCAATCTCAAATTATATATTTATTTATGGTTTTAATTTCAGAAATTATTTTTATTGAAAATAATTAAAGGCAATTAATTGGACTTGAAATAAATTAAGGTTTTTATCCAAATTCTACACCTATGGATTATTTTTCTATTTATGATTTAAAGTTCTAGAAATTTGAAAATAACAAGGTTTGGCTATTTAAATTAGAATTTTGTCTAATTTTATCATTATTGAATTATTTTTTATATTTAAATTATAAAATTGGTAGTTATGAAATAATAAGAATTTTATATGATTTGATTTTAGATAATTTAATTTATATCATTTAATACATTAGTTAAAGATAAAGAAAAATTAATTATATTACCATGAATTTTAAATTAGAGTAATTTATTGAGAATCAATTAGTGTTTTTATACCACAAATAATATTTTAAAGTAACTTTAGAGATTAAATTAGTTTTTCAAATATTAATACTTTATGCTTCAATTTTATTAAAATTATTTTACTCAAATCAAACCCAAAATCCCCAATTTCATATACAAACACTAACCCTAATTAACACACATTTCTCCTCTATTCCAAATGAACCCGAGCCGCCACACTTGTTTTCTTTCATTCAGTAAACATATCAGAAAAAAGAAAAAAAGAAAGAAAGAAAGAAAGAAGTAGAAGAATGAAGAAAAGAAAGAAGGAAAGGGGAGGAAGAAGAGGGAGGCGGCGCGGTGGGTGTCACTACCACCGTCACCGTCGCTGCTGACAGAGGAGAGGGGAGATCTGAGAGAGAAGGAGAGTGCCGCGAGGGAGCCACCGCGCCGCTCAGGACCGCCGTCGCGTCACGTCGCCGTTTGCGCCAGCGCTGAGGAGACCGCGCGGGGAGGAGAGAGAGCGAGATCTGAGGCTGAGTTGTGGTCCAACCACTGCGTCGGAGACCTTTTCATGTCACCAACATCGCAATAATCACCGTGAAACCCGTCGCCGCCGCTGCTGTACCCGTGTCGTCGTCGTCCTCATCATGGAGTCGGTTGCCGCCACTTATGGCGGAGCCAGAGAGAGAAAAAGAGAGCGAGCTCGGGAGCAGAGGAGAGAAAGGAGAGACCCGCGCCAATCACCACCCCTTCTGTCGCTCGAAACCCTGTTGCCGCCGCCGGAGAACACACTGTTGGTAAGGGTTTTAAAGTTTGGTTTATGTTCTTTTGGGTTCCGGGAACCTTTATCGTCTCTGCATGTTTATTTCAGTCGTATGCCGCTGCTGCTTGTTGTTCTGAACTGCTGCACCATTGTTGCCGCCGTTCTGGTTACCGGGTGTGGCGTGGGTGATCACCGGAACCACCATCGGAGTTACCGTTATTTCAGTTCAGCCATTCGTCCTTATTTAGGTAAGCGATGCATTCCGAAATATTTAAATTAGTATTTCTGTTTTAAGTTGTTTGCGGTTCTGAGGTCTTGGCGTCATAGGATCGAGTTACGGGTCTTGATTACTGAGTTTTATGGCTGTTGTATACAGCATCAAGGTGCTACGTCTTCACCGGAGCTGCCGGTGCTCCATTTTCTCGATTATTCGTAATCCAAGTAAGTCGTTCCTTGTTCCAAACTCTTTTAGTTGCTTTTCTATTATAGATTATTAAGTTTTACGTGACATTAATGTTTTAGGATTGAGCTAAGGCTGTGTTTAGAGGCTGTGGCTGCTGCGAGGACGGTCGGTATTGATGCTGTTGCTGTGGGATAAGAATAGAAATGCAGTTTGTCGCGTAGTTGAATCGCGAACGAGGTAGGGATTTTTCTTAAAACTTAATTTTATCTTACAGAGTTGTTATAAATAGATATCAATTGGAAATATATATTTCTGTGATTATGTTTGTCCTATGGATGTGGCTATTGCTGTATTGAGTTACTAATTACTCCAGTGATGTGTGGTTCTTGATAAAAGAGTGGTTCGTAAAGTTTTTGATTTGATGTTATTAAATGTGGGTCTTTTTCTCATCTTGAAGTTAGTTTGCTAATGTAACTGATTCGGTTTTTGAGATGACTTGAGGTATGAAAATGATTGGATTTTTGGAAGCGGTTTAGTTTTAAATTAGTTTGATTTTATAAATTACTTGATATTGGAGCTGGTTTGATTTTGAAGAAAGGATTTATTATTGGAAGTAGTTTGATTTGAAAATAATTTGATATTGGAACTGGTTCAACTCTGGAAAATGTTTGAGATTTGGAAATGGTTGAGAAAATGTTTGAGAAATGTTTGGATGGGACCCAAAAAGGGGGACAATGTCCGAGTTTTAAAGGAAATGCTGCCGAAATTTTATAAAATTGGAAGTTTTATTTAAAGTAATTAATTAAAAAATTTGTTTTTAAATATTATATGTTTTAAGATTGATTTATTTATCAAATAAAGAATTATGTTTTGAGTTGGGATTGTTAATAAACGGAATGGAAAGAAGAATGATGGTGATTTTCTTTGAAATATGGTTTTTGAATGAATTTGGAAATGAGATTTGGATTGATGAATGATTATGATGTTGAAAATGTTGGGATATCGATTGAGAATGTTGAGATATGATCTTTGAATTATTCATATGGCTTATGAATTTGAATTATCTGAGATACGAGGTTCCCTGGATAAAGTACCATGGCTTGCCACCACGTGTACCAGGTTGAAAACTCGATACACTGTTGACCCTACGACGTAAGTGTGACCGGACACTATATAAATTCCCGGGAATGTTACCCCAATTGAGCAATATTGATTATTTGAGAAAAAGCTATGCATAGACTCTTGGGGATGCATGTTGGAGGACAGTCTAAGGACAATTCAGACTTGTTGGGTTGGCTGGATAACCGATAGATGAGCCTCATCAGCCATAGGATAGGCATGCATCATATTCATTTGTATGCTTTGCTTGGGTTTTAACTTGTTTTGGTTTGCCTAATTGCTAAACTGTTCTTAACTGTTACTTGAACTATTTGCTGTAACTGCTACCTACTTGTGCTTTTCTTGTCTGTCTTGCCTGTGTTTGTCCTGGTGTGCTACATTTGAGAATGAACTTTAGTGCTGAATTAATAACTGTTATTTGATTGCGTGGTTGGTTTCTGATTGAGATTTTCTTATAAGAAAGGAAAGGTTTTGGATTTCTGAAAGATTGAACATTGTTTCTTTGAAAACGTTTTGAACAATTACCTATTGGTTTTTAAAAGATTCATAAGGCAATGATAATAGCTGAGCTTGAAAACAATTTTCTTGTTAAATATCTTCTTATGACAACTTTGAAACTCCGTGGTGAGACCATGTGGTTAGGTTCTCTCCCCCTACAGCTTTACCTTTTCAGGAACCGGATGAAGAAGCATTAAGAAGATTTATACTGCGTTTGGTTTATATGTTGTTGTGTTAATTAGATTATTTTCTTTCCTCGTCTTTGTTATTACAAGTTTGTAAGAGGGATAGGAGTTGTATATTTTATATGTATATTATATTATGAGATATTATGTAAGGAGTCTTGTATATGAATCTATGCCTGCTTGTATTTTTCTTAAGATAAAGTATTTATTTCCGGTTTTCAAAGAAATCAGCGATACAGTGTCGAGTCACAGGCTCTTATCTTAATATTTAGTATGTAAAGTAGTCGTAATACTTCTTGCTATCATAGTAGCGCAGCCGGAAGTGTGATTTCTGATAGTGAGGGTGTTACATTATAGTATCAGAGTGGTCTTTCCTGTAGAGCCTGTGGAATGGACTGATTATGCTTCAATTGCATACTCTGAGAGTCTGTCATGTAGTAGGTCTTGTTTGAATAACGAGAATTAGAGCTTATGCACATGACGGTCTATTGATTAATGCCATTAGTCTTGCATTGCATAATTCCTGGTATTAAGTTTGGCCGGCTTAGCACTAGTGAATTATATATATGGAAGCACGAATGGGTTATCATAGACAATATGCGAGTCATAGATAATGCAAATCGCAGATTTTGGGAACATTAGGAGTTAATTCTTGAGGTTACTCGGTTAGGTGTCTTGAACTCTGCGAATATCACGTATCTTATTCCTACTTTGTATGTTCTAAGGTTCTTATCTGCGATACTTTTCTTGGAAAATGATCAGATTATCTTTCAATCTACTTTCTTGCTCACGTACGCTCTTGTTTGATCCTGATTACATATGCCTGTTTAAAACCCTTGGCGTATTTACGTTCTTTATTTAGGCACTTCCTCTTGAATCATGTACTCTTTGATATACATTTGAATCTGTTTTGATGCATTACACCTTTTTAAGTTCATATTTCGAGTCCTTTGTAAACAAATTGTAACTTAGTTTTCTTCTTATTTGATGATAATTACAGCCATTCTTTAAATCTTAACAAAACCGCTTTTGATTTGAAATATACAATCGCTTTTAATTTGATATATACTTCTTTATATAAACGTTGAAAGTTTATTATACAGTTTACAACTAATTGTTTCCAATACCTTGCCTGTTTCTTCACTTATTTATGGAAATGTATATATACTTTAAATACAATTTGATTTTCTAACAATTTTATTACAGTTTTTACGAATATCCTTATTTGATTATATATTTAGATATTTTTCAAATAAAGGTTTTTATCTCTTCCTAGTTGGTTTTTGTTTGGTAAACTTCACCTATTTTATTTTTAATTTGAATTTTGTTTAGCATACTACATGGTTTATGCAATTGTTGTTCTTTTAGAAAAAATATTGGACTCATGTCTTTCTTCTTGTGAATAGACCAATTTCTTCCTTAAGCTTTTCATTTCTGAGAATGTCATATTTGATTCTGTTTTTAATTACTCTCTTACTTTTTTTTTTTAACGTCATCATTAGTCTTAGTTTTCCATTTCTTGTGAATCTCATGCTCATCTGAGTCAACTTGAATTCGTTTCCATCTAATGCACCATTTGTCCTTTTATTTGTCTTTCTTTAGTCAAAGATTCTTTCTTGAGAATTTTCTATTGATTAAGTTGTCTTTCATGACGCGTTTTATATTCCTTTGGACCAATTGGAAACTTATTTGATAATCCATGCCTAGTGAGTTCTTGTTCGAATTCCCTTGATTTAAAGATTCTTTCTTTCATGGGCTGATTTCCTTTTAAGCTCATCGTAATTTTCTTAAATGATTTTTTTTGCGAGGTGGTTATTCCAAGTATACTTTCAAAATTTTGTTTTGGACCATTTTGATGAAGATTTGAGTTATTTTGAAGAAATTTAAGTTTTGAATCAACTTTTTAAGTTGCTGAGTTCCTTTTTAAGCTTTTCGTTTCTATGAATGAGATGTTTTATGAATCCTAATTGAAATCCTTTTGATTTAAGTTCCTTTTTTAAAATGAGTTAGTTTCCTTTTTAGCATATCTTAAATTTATTGAACATTCTTATAAAGTTGTGACTTCAAGTATATTACTGGAGTTCTGTTTTAAACCTTTTTAAACAAGTTTTGATTTATTCTTATGCAAAGTTGTCCCTGACTTTAAATTGCTTTACTTGAGTAGTGCCTCTCTTTGATGTGATTTGAACTTATTTTGGATTGATATAACCGTCTATTGAAGTTTTAATAAAATCGCTTTCAATTCAGCCTACACTCCTTTACCTTATACTCTGAAAATTTCTGTATGTGATTTAAACCTGTTCAATTGTAATGCATCATCTTTTCTTTTATGAGTAAAACTTTATGTCAGGTTTTTTTCCAACAAGATTGTAGTTTTCATACATGCTTGAAAAAGAAGAGAAAATACAATTTTGCTCTTAGCCAAATTAATCTTTTCATTTACAAAATTTGTGTAATCTATTTCCACTTGAATTTATATAAAAATAATGCCACATTTATGCTTTTATTAATCTTTTGAAGGATGTTTGTTACCCATTTTCTCTTTTAGAACATGAAATGATTTCCCCTTAAGTTTTTCATTCTTTACGAACAATACATTCAAAAATATTTTTAAACCATACTCTTGAGTTCTATAAACTTTGTCTTTGGTTTGGATATTCTTCTTCTGTAAACCTCATATTTTTTTATTCAGCTTGAATTCGTTTCAAAACACTGTGTTGTTTTTCATCTTATTGGTCCTATCAAATCCCTTCGACTCGAGAGTTACCCTTAAAGTTATCAGTTGATTCTCTTTCCAGCATTCTTCATTACTTGTTTATTCTTGTCTACTTGTGATTTCAACAATTCTTTCAAATTCTCGCGAATACGATCCTTGCCGCTTTTCTTTCTTTTCTAAGGTCTGTTATCCTTCTGAGTATACTCGAGATTAGTTTTGGTATCTTGTGTGATTGTTGGACTTAGTAAACGACACATTAATTCTTTAGGGTATGTTTGGTAGACGCAAAAGGTGAAACTCATAAATGTACGACATCACAAGAAATTGTGGAACCTTGTTTTACGTGACATAGTTCTGTTGATGTGGATTTTATGACCAGTAATAAGATTTGCAAAGTGTTTAACGAAGTTAAGAACCGTCGGATGAGTTGCCCAATGAAATAGGGTTGAAAATGGTGGAGATAAGTTATGTTGAAATTTGAATAGTTGAATCTCTGAAGTTGGTATGAGATTAGTATGTGGACGATAAGTACATCGTTTAAACCCCAGCAGGTTTCATACCTTTTGACGCCTTGCCTTACCATCACATGTCTGAAAACATATTATCTTGTACATCAAGCCTATTTTGTAACTTCTCTTTGCATCACACTTATACCCTTTAATACCCTTATGCCATATGATAATCCTAGTATTTGAAACTATATGTATATATATACTGAGAACTTTTCGCCTTTTCTTTAAATAAGTTCAAGAGTGAAGTAACATGAAATATTTTTTATTTTATATCAATTTTCGAGGACAAAAATTTTTATAAGGTGAGTAGGATGTAAGACCCAAGAATTTTGAAAAGTCCTATTTTGAATCAATCTCAAATTATATATTTATTTATGGTTTTAATTTCAGAAATTATTTTTATTGAAAATAATTAAAGGCAATTAATTGGACTTGAAATAAATTAAGATTTTTATCCAAATTCTACACCTATGGATTATTTTTCTATTTATGATTTAAAGTTCTGGAAATTTGAAAATAATGAGGTTTGGCTATTTAAATTAGAATTTTGTCTAATTTTATAATTATTGAATTATTTTCTATATTTAAATTATAAAATTGGTAGTTATGAAATAATAAGAATTTTATAAGATTTGATTTTAGATAATTTAATTTATACCATTTAATACATTAGTTAAAGATAAAGAAAAATTAATTATATTACCATGAATTTTCAATTAGAGTAATTTATTGAGAATCAATTAGTGTTTTTATACCACAAATAATATTTTAAAGTAACTTTAGAGATTAAATTAGTTTTTCAAATATTAATACTTTATACTTCAATTTTATTAAAATTATTTTACTCAAATCAAACCCAAAATCCCCAATTCCATATACAAACCCTAACCCTAATTAACACACATTTTTCCTCTATTCCAAATGAACCCTAGCCGCCACACTTGTTTTCTTTCATTCAGTAAACATAACAGAAAAAAGAAAAGAAAGAAAGAAAGAAAGAAGTAGAAGAATGAAGAAAAGAAAGAAGAAAAGGGGAGGAAGAAAAGGGAGGCGGCGCGGTGGGTGTCACTACCACCGTCGCCATCGCTGCTGACAGAGGAGAGAGGAGATCTGAGCGAGAAGGAGAGTGCCACGAGGGAGCCGCCGCGCCGCTCAGGACTGCCATTGCGTTGCGTCGCCGTTTGCGCCAGCGCCGAGAAGACCGCGCGGGGAGGAGAGAGAGCGAGATCTGAGGCCGAGCTGAGGTCCAACCACCGTGTCGGAGACCTTTTTGTGTCGCCAGCGTCGCAATAACCATGAAACCCGTCGCCGCCGCTGCTGTACCCGTGTCGTCGTCATCCTTATCATGGAGTCGGTTGCCGCCACTTATGGCGGAGCCAGAGAGAGAAAGAGAGAGCGAGCTCAGGAGCAGAGGAGAGAAAGGAGAGATCCGCGCCAGCCACCACCCCTTCTGACGCTCGAAAGCCTGTTGCCGCCGCTGGAGAACGCTTTGTTGGTAAGGGTTTTAAATTTTAGTTTCTGTTCTTTTGGGTTCCGGGAACCTTTATTGTCACTGCATGTTTATTTCAGTCGTCCGCCGCCGCTGCTTGTTGTTCTGAACTGCTGCACCGTTGTTGCCACCGTTCTGGTCACCGGGTGTGGCGTGGGTGATCACCGGAACCACCATCGGAGTTACCGTTATTTCAGTTCAGCCGTTCGTCCTTGTTTGGGTAAGCGATACATTCCGAAACCTTTAAATTAGTATTTTTGTTTTAATTTGTTTGAGGATCTGAGGTCTTGGTGTCATAGGATCGAGTTACGGGTCTTGATTGCTAAGTTTTATGGCTGTTGCATACAGCATCAAGGTGCTACGTCGTCACTGGAGCTGCTGTTGCTCTGTTTTCTCGATTATTCGTAAGCCCAGTAAGTCGTTCCTTGTTCCAAACTCTTTTAGTTACTTTTTTGTTATAGATTATTAAGTTTTACGCGACATTAATGTTTTAGGATTGAGCTAAGGCTGTGTTTAGAGGCTGTGGCTGCTGCGGGGACAGTCGTATTGATGCTGTTGCTGTGGGATAAGAATAGAAATGCAGTTTGTCGTGTAGTTGAATCGCGAACGAGGTAGGAGTTTTTCTTAAAACTTAATTTTATCTTACAGGGTAGTTATAAATAGATATCGATGGGAAGTATATATTTCTGTGATTACATTTGTCCTATGGATGTGGCTGTTGCTGTATTGAGTTACTAATTGCTCCAGTGATGTGTGGTTCTTGATAAAAGAGTGGTTCATAAAGTTTTTGATTTCATGTTATTAAATGTGGCTTTTTTTCTGGTCTTGAAGTTAGTTTGCTAATGTAACTAATTCGGTTTTTGAAATGACTTGTGGTATGAAAATGAATGGATTTTTGGAAGCAGTTTGGTTTTAAATTAGTTTGATTTTATAAATTACTTGATATTGGAGCTGGTTTGATTTTGAAGAAAGGATTTATTATTGGAAGTGGTTTGATTTGAAAATAATTTGATATTGAAACTGGTTCAACTCTGAAAAATGTTTGAGATTTGGAAATGGTTGAGAAAAGGTTTGAGAAATGTTTGGATGGGACACAAAAAGGGTGGCACTGTCCTAGTTTTAGAGGAAATGCTGCCGTAATTTTATAAAGTTGGAAGTTTTATTTGAAGTAATTAATTAAAAAGATTTGTTTTTAAATATTATATGTTTTAAGATTGATTTATTTATCAAAGAAAGAATTATGTTTTGAGTTGGGATTGTTAATGAACGGAATGGAAAGAAGAATGATGATGATTTTTTTTGAAATATGGTTCTTGAATGAATTTGAAAATGAGATTTGGATTGATGAATGATTATGATGTTGAGAATGTTGAGAATGTTGGGATATCGATTGAGAATGTTGATATATGATCTTTGAATTATTCATATGGCTTATGAATTTGAATTATCTGATATACGAGGTTCCCTGGATAAAGTACCATGCTTGCCACCGCGTGTACCAGGTTGAAAACTCGATACTCTGTTGACCCTACGACGTAAGTGTGACCAGGCACTATATAAATTCCCGGGAATGTTACCCCATTGAGCAATATTGATTATTTGAGAAAAAGCTATGCATAGACTCTTGGGGATGCACGTCGGGGGACAGTCTAAGGACAATTCAGACTTGTCGGGTTGGCTGGATAACCGATAGATGAGCCTCATCATCCATAGGACAGACATGCATCATATGCATTTGTATGCTTTGCCTGAGTTTGAACTTGTTTTGGTTTGCCTAATTGCTAAACTGTTCTTAACTGTTACTTGAACTATTTGTTGTAACTGCTACCTACTTGTGCTTTCCTTGTCTGTCTTGCCTGTGTTTGTCCTGGTGAGAACCATTTTCATAAGGAGCAATGCTAGGTAACCAAAAAATAATTACAATATAAAAATGTCATGTAAAAATTTCTATTCTCTTGATAAGCAAGTGACATACACCTCCTTATCACTTATTCTCCTTATCACCTACCATTTTACTGCATATTTGGTGTCATTAATGTTTTTTCCAAAATCAGTTTTAGTTTCTCTCAAATCAAATCCTTAACATCTCTCAATCACATTATTATCTATTAAATGCAATAATTCTCTGCAAATATTATGTAAGTTAAATTAAAATTTTTTAACAACTTCTACTATACAACTTATATTTTACATATAGACTATTAAAAAATAAAAAATAAAGTATAAAATATAAACAAAAATTTAAAAATAATTTTTTAAAAATAATTATTAACTCGTCATATTAAAATCAATAAATAAGCATACAAATGAATATTAAATAAAAATACTAAAATAATTAAAATCATGACCTACTAGTGCACATATGAGATAATTTAAAAAATACAATAAGATGTATAGTTAAAAATTTGATAATATTAATTATAAAAATTTATTAACTATAGACATCAAAGGTATGAAATTATGAATATTATGAGTATAAATTATGGATGTTATTAATATGAAATTATGGATGTTATGTGTATGAATTTATGAATGTTATGAGTAAATTTATTAATTGAATAAATTAATTTAAGAATTTGACATTTTTTTAAATTCAATTATGATAAAATTTAAAAATATTTGTATTAAATTTATAGTTACTTATACAATAACTAAAAAATGATACGTGTATGTGTAAGACCCAAGACTTTTGAAATGTCCTATTTTGAATCAATCTCAAATTATATATTTATTTATGGTTTTAATTTCAGAAATTATTTTTATTGAAAATAATTAAAGGCAATTAATTGGACTTGAAATAAATTAAGGTTTTTATCCAAATTCTACACCTAGGGATTATTTTTCTATTTAAGATTTAAAGTTCTAGAAATTTAAAAATAATGAGGTTTGGCTATTTAAATTAGAATTTTGTCTAATTTTATCATTATTGAATTATTTTATATATTTAAATTATAAAATTGGTAGTTATGAAATAATAAGAATTTATATGATTTGATTTTAGATAATTTAATTTATATCATTTAATACATTAGTTAAAGATAAAGAAAAATTAATTATATTACCATGAATTTTAAATTAGAGTAATTTATTGAGAATCAATTAGTGTTTTTATACCACAAATAATATTTTAAAGTAACATTAGAGATTAACTTAGTTTTTCAAATATTAATACTTTATGCTTCAATTTTATTAAAATTATTTTACTCAAATCAAACCCAAAATCCCCAATTTCATATACAAACCCTAACCCTAATTAACACACATTTTTCCTCTATTCCAAATGAACCCTAGCCGCCACACTTGTTTTCTTTCATTCAGTAAACATATCAGAAAAAAGAAAAAAAGAAAGAAAGAAAGAAAGAAGTAGAAGAATGAAGAAAAGAAAGAAGGAAAGGGGAGGAAGAAGAGGGAGGCGGCGCGGTGGGTGTCACTGCCACCGTCGCCATCGCTGCTGACAGAGGAGAGGGGAGATCTGAGAGAGAAGGAGAGTGCCGCGAGGGAGCCACCGCGCCGCTCAGGACCGCTGTCGCGTCACGTCGCCGTTTGCGCCAGTGCTGAGGAGACCGCGCGGGGAGGAGAGAGAGCGAGATCTGAGGCCGAGTTGAGGTCCAACCACCGCGTCGAAGACCTTTTCATGTCGCCAACGTCGCAATCACCGTGAAACCCGTCGCCACTGCTGCTGTACCCGCGTCGTCGTCGTCCTCATCATGGAGTCGGTTGCCGCCACTTATGGCGGAGCCAGAGAGAGAAAGAGAGAGCGAGCTCGGGAGCAGAGGAGAGAAAGGAGAGACCCGCGCCAGCCACCACCCCTTCTGCCGCTCGAAACCCTGTTGCCGCTGCCGGAGAACGCACTGTTGGTAAGGGTTTTAAAGTTTGGTTTCTGTTCTTTTGAGTTTCGAGAACCTTTATCGTCTCTGCATGTTTATTTCAGTCGTCCGCCGCTGCTGCTTGTTGTTCTGAACTGCTGCACCATTGTTGCCGCCGTTCTAGTTACCGGGTGTGGCGTGGGTGATCACCGGAACCACCATCGGAGTTACCGTTATTTCAGTTCAGCCATTCGTCCTTGTTTGGGTAAGCGATGCATTCCGAAACATTTAAATTAGTATTTCTATTTTAAGTTGTTTGAGGTTCTGAGGTCTTGGTGTCATAGGATCGAGTTACGGGTCTTGATTACTGAGTTTTATGGCTGTTGCATACAGCATCAAGGTGCTACGTCATCACCGGAGCTGCTGTTGCTCCGTTTTCTCGATTATTCGTAAGCCCAGTAAGTCGTTCCTTGTTCTAAACTCTTTTAGTTGCTTTTCTATTATAGATTATTAAGTTTTACGTGACATTAATGTTTTAAGATTGATCTAAGGCTGTGTTTAGAGGCTGTGGCTGCTGCGGGGACGGTCGGTATTGATGCTGTTGCTGTGAGATAAGAATAGAAATGCAGTTTGTCGCGTAGTTCAATTGCGAACGAGGTAGGGGTTTTTCTTAAAACTTAATTTTATCTTACAGGGTTGTTATAAATAGATATCGATGGGAAATATATATTTTTGTGATTACGTTTGTCCTATGGATGTGGCTGTTGCTGTATTGAGTTACTAATTACTCCAGTAATGTGTGGTTCTTGATAAAAAATGTGGTTCGTAAAGTTTTTGATTTGATGTTATTAAATGTGGGCCTTTTTCTCGTCTTGAAGTTAGTTTGCTAATGTAACTGATTCGGTTTTTGAGATGACTTGAGGTATGAAAATGATTGGATTTTTGGAAGCGGTTTAGTTTTAAATTAGTTTGATTTTATAAATTACTTGATATTGGAGCTGGTTTGATTTTGAAGAAAGGATTTATTATTGGAAGTGGTTTGATTTGAAAATAATTTGATATTGGAACTGGTTCAACTCTGGAAAATGTTTGAGATTTGGAAATGGTTGAGAAAAGGTTTGAAAAATGTTTGGATGGGACCCAAAAAGGGTGACAGTGTCCGAGTTTTAAAGGAAATGCTGCCGAAATTTTATAAAATTGAAAGTTTTATTTGAAGTAATTAATTAAAAAAATTGTTTTTAAATATTATATGTTTTAAGATTGATTTATTTATCAAATAAAGAATTATGTTTTGAGTTGGGATTGTTAATAAACAGAATGGAAAGAAGAATGATGATGATTTTCTTTGAAATATGGTTTTTGAATAAATTTGGAAATGAGATTTGGATTGATGAATGATTATGATGTTGATAATGTTTGGATATCGATTTAGAATGTTGAGATATGATCTTTGAATTATTCATATGGCTTATGAATTTGAATTATCTGAGATACGAGGTTCCTTGGATAAAGTACCGTGGCTTGCCACCGCGTGTACCAGGTTAAAAACTCGATACACTGTTGACCCTACGACGTAAGTGTGACCGGGAACTATATAAATTCCCGGGAATGTTACCCCAATTGAGCAATATTCATTATTTGAGAAAAAGCTATGCATAGACTCTTGGGGATGCACGTCGGGGGACAGTCTAAGGACAATTCAGACTTGTTGGGTTGGCTGGATAACCGATAAATGAGCCTCATCAGCCATAGGACAGGCATGCATCATATGCATTTGTATGCTTTGCTTGGGTTTTAACTTGTTTTGGTTTGCCTAATTGCTAAACTGTTCTTAACTCTTACTTGAACTATTTGCTGTAACTGCTACCTACTTGTGCTTTCCTTGTTTGTCTTGCCTGTGTTTGTCCTGGTGTGCTACATTTGAGAATGAACTTTGGTGCTGAATTAATAACTGTGTTATTTGATTGCGTGGTTGGTTTCTGATTGAGATTTTCTTATAAGAAAGGAAAGGTTTCGAATTTCTGAAAGATTGAACATTGTTTCTTTGAAAAGGTTTTGAACAATTACCTTTTGATTTTTAAAAGATTCATAAGGCAATGATAATAACTGAGCTTGAAAACAATTTTCTTGTTAAATATCTTCTTATGACAACTTTGAAACTCCGTGGTGAGACCATGTGGTTAGGTTCTCACCCCCTACAGCTTTACCTTTTCAGGAACCGGATGAAGAAGCATTAAGAAGAGTTATACTGCGTTTGGTTTATATGTTGTTGTGTTAATTAGATTATTTTCTTTCCTCGTCTTTGTTATTACAAGTTTGTAAGAGGGATAGGAGTTGTATGTTTTATATGTATATTATATTATGAGATATTATGTAAGGAGTCTTGTATATGAATCTAGGGGTGTTCATAAAAAAACCAAAATATGGTTAACCGGTTAAAAAATCATAACCACATTTTAGTTAACCAGTTTAATAAACAATTTTAAAAACCATATCCATATTTTTTAGAATTGGTTAACCAAAACCAAATTAAAAAAAAAACGGTTTTTAATCGGTTAACCAAAACCAAAACCAAATTAAAATCAAAACCTACTTTCAAAACCAAATTATATACTCTTTCTCTCTCTCTCTCTCTTCCCCTTCCTCTCCCTCCTTCTCCCCCTTCCTCTCTCTTTCTCTCTCCCTCCCTTCTTTCTCTCTCTCCCTTCTCTCTCTCCTCCTATCTCTCTTTTCCCCTACTCTTCTCCTCTCTCTCTCTCTCTCTCTCTCTCTCTCTCATTTTCCTCTCTCTCCTCCTCCTCTTTGTCCTCTTCTTTTCTCTCTCCCCCTCTTCTTTCTCTCTCTC
>NC_029789.2:135752320-135777214 GCF_000816755.2 Arachis ipaensis
CTTTCTCTCTCGCTTCCTTCTTTCTCTTCTTTTCTCTCCCTCTCTCTCTCTCTTTCTCTCTCCCCTTCCCTACTTTTTACACCTCGTCTTTCTTTCTCTCTCCCTTGTCTCTCTATCCTTCTCTCCCTCTTTCTCCCCTTCCCTTTTTCTCTCTCTCCTTCTCTCTTTCTCTCCTTCTCTCTCTATCTCTCTCTCCTTCTCTCTGCTCTCTCACTTCCTCTCTCATTCTCTCTCTCCTTGCCCTCTTTCTCCCCCTCCCTTCTCTCTCTTCCTCTCTCTCCTCCCCTTCCTCTCTCTAATCATCTCTCCCCTTTTTTTATCTCCCTTTCTCCTCTCTCTCCCCTTCTATCTCTCTCTCCTCTCTTCTCCTTCTCTCTTTCCCATATCTCTCTCATTTCTCCTCTCTTTTCCCTTCTCTCTCTCTTTTTCTCTCTCTATCCCCTCTCCTTCCCCTCTCTCTCCTTTACCTTCCCTCTATTTCTCTCTCTCTTTTTTTCTTTTCTCTATTTCTCTCCCTCGCTCATCTCTCTTTCCTTTTCTTCTTTCTCTCTCTCCTCCTCTTCCTCTCTTTCTTTTCTCTCCTTCTCCTCTTTCTTTTCTTACTCTCTCTTTTCTCTTTCTCTCTCAACCTTTTCTCAATCTCTATCCCTCTTCTATCTCTTTTCTCCTCTTCTCTCTAAAGTGAGAGAGAAGAGAGAGAGGAGGCGAAGATAGAGGAGGAGAAAGAAAAAAAGGAGAGAGATAAGAAGAGAGAAGAAGGATAGGAAAGAGAGAGAAGAAGAGAGAGAAAGAGAAAGAGAAAGAGGACAAAGAGAGAGAGAGAGAAAGAGAGATGGGAGAGAGAGAGAGGAGATGGGGAGAGAGAAGGAGAGAGGGAGAGGAGAATAGAGAGAAAGAAATGGGAGGGAAAGAAAGAGGGGAAGGGGAGAGAGAGAGATAGATAGAGAGGAGGGGGAGAGAGAGAAAAGAAAGAGAGAATGAGAGAGAAAAAAATGGGAGAGAGAGAAAGAGAGAGAGAAAGAGAAAGAGAAGAGGAGAGAGAGAGAGGAAGAGAAAGAGAGGGGAGGGGGAGAAAGAGGGGAAAGGGAGAAAGAGAGAGAGAAGGAAGAGAGAAGAGGAGGGGGAGAGAAAAGGAGAGAGATAGAAAGAAGGAGATAAGAAAAAGTTACTCGTATCATTTAGAAAGAAAATTATTTATATTAGAAAAAATTATTTATAGAAAATACTGAAAAGAGATAAGAAAGAAAAAGGAACGAAAGCAATGGAAGGGACTTCATTATTTACAAATGTTACTCGTATCATTTAGAAAGAAAAAAAATAGATTAAAAAAATTCAATTAAAAAAAAGTTTAAAATTTAGGTTTTTGTATGTAAAAATATTAATTTGTGTACAAATCTATTTTTACATGTAAAAACCAATTTTATGGTATAAAAACTAATTTTTTTAGTATAAAAACCAGTTTTTTGGTACAAAAACCGATTTTTTGTGTAAAAATTTGGGTTTTTTATATGTAAAAATATTAATTTTTGTCTAAAAATCTATTTTTACATGTAAAAACTAATTTTATGGTATAAAAACCAATTTTTTAGTATAAAACCGGTTTTTTGGTACAAAAATCGGTTTTTATTTTAATAACCGGTTAAAAATTGGTTTTGAATTTCACTAACCGGTTTCATCATGTAAAACCAATTTGGTTAATTAACCAATACTATATTTTTGGTTAACCAAAAAACTGGTTTGGTTTTTGGATTAACCAAACCATGAACACCCCTATGTGAATCTATGCCTGCTTGTATTTTTCTTAAGATAAAGTATTTATTTCCGGTTTTCAAAGAAATCAGCGATACAGGGGTGTGCATGGGCCGGGTGAAACCGGGTTTGATGTGACCCAGACCCGGTCCGAAATATATACCAGGCCTATTTGTTAGACCCGAACTCGATCCTAGACCCGATGAAACCTATACACTTTCAGGCCACAATTATACCGGATAAAAACCAGGCCGTTAACATTATATTACCTTGATACCTTCTTGTAAGTAAGCATGTAAAAATATCCAAATTTCCAAGACTCCAACCATTATTTGACATGGTAAAATTCACTTAGAAAAATATAATAAGAACTAACTCTTCTCTAAAATTAAAGTATAACCATAATCAATACTAATATTGCCTAATAACACCAAATATTTAAATCAATACAAATAACACAAGATTATGCATTAGTCTAAAGTCTTATGCATTTTAAACATAAAATATTAACTTATAGTCTTATATATAATGACTAATAACACAAAATATTAAGGTTTACAATAATTAAATTTTACATAATAATAGCCATCATCCATCACTAATAATACAAAATATTAATTGTGTATGATGACCGGGCCACCGGGCCGATTTCGGGTGACCCGAGCTATGGCCCGAACCTGACCCGAAATAATGACCGGGTCTACTTTTGAGACCCATACCCGGCCTTAGACCCGATGAAATCAAATCAAATTAGCCCCTAAAGTGTTCGGGACCGGGCCGGGTCTTCGGGCCGGGCCGGGCCATGCACACCCTTAGATACAGTGTCGAGTCACAGGCTCCTAGTTTAATATTTAGTATGTAAAGTAGTCGTAATACTTCTTGCTATCAGAGTAGCGCGCAGCTGGAAGCGTGATTTCTGATAGTGAGGGTGTTACAATATGGATGTAATATCTAATAAACATGAATTTAATTTTTAGATGTTAGTTGTATGTAATTATGGATGTTATGTATATGAACGTATGAATGTTATGTGTATGAACATAGTAGTACAATATAATTATAAATGCACATAAAAACACAAAAAAGAAATAAATCGATTCATTACCATACCTCATCAAAACTAGTGTGATTTTTCATATTCTCAAAAATTGGTTGACTGACAACAACCTCATCGGGTGAGTCCACTTGTTATTCAAATTTTTCATCAGCACCTTCTACCATAAGTACCAAGGTCGAATTTAATTGCCATACTATTTGCAATGATAAAAATGACTTCTTGTAAAATTCTTTGGCCTATTCTAAATTTCTAATTGTGCTTGGCCTATTCTAAATTTTCAAGTTTGTATCTTCATTGAATGATGATAAATGACTTAACAAAAATAAAAAAATCAATTACAATTAAATTATTTAATACAAATTATCATTACTGTTATTTATAATTATTATTAGTTTTATTGTATTCTTAAATATAAAAATTAAATCATAAAAGAAAATATTAAGTATTGATCACAAAAATGCCTAATAGTAAGGAATATGATATTATAATTAATGTCATTAATAAATGGGACTGATAAGAATATGATAAGTGGATTGATAGGAGAGTGAGATAAAAAATAAAACTGTTATTAAGTTATATAAATAAAGTAAATTATAGAAAATTTTGGCTAATTATGGCTGAAAATTTTTGGTTACCAAACTTTTTCCTTTCATAAGAGTGTTAGGGCCAGCAAATTTTATAATTTATAACTATTAATTAGTTATTATTGATGTTTTTAATGGTGTGAGATTTCATCCAATGACATAAGATTATTCACTTTTCTTTTGCTGGTTAAGTGCTGACCAAATTTTAATAAAAGTGTTAGTTCCCTAAATTTTCTCATATATATATATACACACACGCACATTTAAGAACCAATAACACTTACTTTTGGATATATATGATGTTTATAAATCAAATGATTAATTTGTATTATTCAAAAAGGTAATAAAAATATTTTTTGAGAAAAAAAGTTAGTATTTTAATAATATTAAGTAAACTGTCTTTTTATATACTACTTATTTTTATTGTTAATTATTATTTTAATTTTTTTAGTCTAATAATATAATAATATATTTTTAATTTACATTTTTAAATATTATTAATTGACTGTTGGTCAAAAATAATAAATTCTGTTGGTTCTCTAATATTCCATAATAAAGGTTTTTAGTGATTTTAGAAGTATGAATTAAGCTATAAAAAAATAAAAAATGTTATTCATACACTAAAATTAATCAACAATGTATTTATGTATAAATACATATGTGATTTAATTTATTTTCAATGTATATTTATAGGCAATTTACACAAATATAACATTGGCAAATTCCAGATGCAAATGCAACAAACGCAATTATATGTAATCCGCTACACCCTGTAGTGGAACCCAATTGCACGTAATCCGCTACAGGCTATCGCGGATTACGTTGAGGACTTCAATACTTATAAACCGCTACACCCTCTAGCTGATTATGAAGAGTGTGGAAGCTTGGGAAGATGCCTAACAATACCAGTCTAATAGGAACAACTTGTGATGCAAAATGTACGAAGTTATACAAATACAGTCTTCATAAACAATAAGCTGTAGAAATATAATAGGCACCAAGCATTAACACTAACACGAATTAAATTACTACATTAGTCATAAGTCATAAGTCATACAAATAAGTCGGAACTAACACTAACACTAACACAAACACACCAAAGGCACTAACACTAACACCCAAAAACGTAAATTGCTACATGAGAAAATAAAATTCAAAAAACTAGAAGCACACAGACTAGAAGTCCTACGAACTACCGGCAACGGTGGAGCCTCTCTGGGGGCAAGATCTACGCGTGTGCCCAGGCTGTCTGCAGAGCCTGCATCGGTCGGTTAGCGTCGGCCTCATCCATGTTGTTCCGGATTCTGGTAAACCTCGGTCGCCCATCACGACAACACCTCAAGCTGGGGTTCGGAATAACGGTCGGACCGTCATAAGGTGGCCAAAGTTCCTCCGATATTGGCGGCACAAAACCCATCTGGTACACCGTGAACACCTTCTGCATGGTGTAGACCTCGTCGACATAGAGAGACCAATCAAGCCGTGACTGGGCACAATATGCAATCGCATGACAACATGGATAATGTAGAGTCTAAAAGTATCCACAGTCGCATGTACGATCCTGAAGGGAAACTCGGTATGTCCCAAGTGAAAAGCTCCCGGTCGGTGTCGTCTCGGCAACGGTGTACTCAGACTGGTGTCTATCGAACAGGGTGACAATGAAGCATCTGGAGTCTTTCAAGTTGCGCTCCATCGCCTTCATAAAAGACTGGCAGAACCTGGCACTGCTGGCCAATTGAGCCTCTGCCATCTGACCATGATTCATAAACAACTCCGCTAGCCGGCCATATGTGGACTTCACTAGGCCGGTAACCGGAAGATTCCGTGTATCCTTCAGAACAGAATTAACACACTCAGATATATTGGTCTTCATGTGACCGAATCGTCTGCCACCATCCTGGTGCTGAGTCCACTTATCGTATTCTATTCTGTTCGCCCAATCACACATTGCCGGATTCTCAGTCTACATTATATCAAACCAATAGTGAAACTTTGCCTCAGTCTTCGCATAAGCAGCATTCACAAGAAAACGCTTTACATCCGTGCCCTTGAAACTGAGTGCGAAGTTAGCTGCAACATGCCGAATACAAAATGCTCGGTACGCATGAGGGGGTAACCACCCACTGTTAGGGTTCTCTAGTGCAGCCTTAATGCCGTTGTGCCTATCTGAGATGACCAGTATCCCCTGTTGCGGAGTCACATGTTGGCGCAGGTTGGTCAAGAAGAAAGACCACGACTCGGTATTTTCCCCTCCACGAGACTGAAAGCAATAGGCAAGATGTTGGAGTTCCCATCTTGAGCGATGGCCAGGAGCAAAGTCCCTCCATACTTGCCATATAGATGAGTACCATCTATGCTGACCAATGGCTTGTAGTGTCGGAAAGCTTCAACACAAGGAGGAAACGTCTAGAAAAGACGATGAAAGTACACGTTGTGGTCATCGACGTCATCACCGACTCGAACTGGAGACGTCTTCAACAAGGCAACCGTCCCCTCCATGGTAGACTGCACACCAAGGATGCAACGAGGTAGCTCGGCGTAGGACTCTTCCCAGTCCCCGTATATCTGTGCTACTGCCTTCTGTTTTGCCAACCACGTCTTCTTGTAAGTTGGCTTGAACCCGTACGTTCCTTCGGTAGCTTCTTGCAACACCTTTATCGATACCGCCGCATTGGCTCGAACCAGAGGAAAGATCTTCGTATAGATCACGTGATATTCTAGCTGTCGGTGGTCGCTTGATATCGATGTAGCCAAGCATATGTGTGGTCCGTTGTACCGTCGAACCTCCTAGGTTCCCTTCCGTGCTCGAAGGCTTATGCGAATCATCCACGTGCAACCCTTCCCGAACTCCTTGCATCTCCCATGGTACTTAAGATGATCCGACTTCATCACTCTGTACTCAACACCGCGTTGAATGCTGTAATCTTTTACAGTAAGCACAGCTTCCTCCTTACTGTGGAAAGACTGGCCAACTTGAAATTCAGCTACAAAATTTTCCTCCTACAACCCTTGACCCCCAAAGGTTGGTGATGACTCCGTCGGTTGGCCGATGGCTTCCGGATCCAGGGTAGAATAATGTGCAGGTTGCTCATGTGTGCCGGCACTTGACGGTGGATGACATGTTGCTAGATTTGTCGGAATTTCATCATCGCTGTCCCCTCCAATGTCAGCAAGCTCTTCGTCGAAATCATCCTCTAGCATAGCATTTTCCACCCGATCCAGCTCCCCCTCACGTCCTACATCTGGAGATGGATGAGTTGAGGTGAATACCCCAACTGGACCGGCTGGCCGATACTCCAACAAACACTCAGGTGCAACGACGGGCATCGAGGTGGAGGCACCCCCCATCGTGGTGGACTGAGGGTTTGGAGCGGATGCACCAGAACTATTAATCTCATGTTCCAGCTTCGCAAACAACTCGTGTATCCTCACTTCCGGAAAACTCTGACGACAATGAAACAACACCTGCATATCTTCATCTGTTCGTAACACGAACGTTTCATATTGCACGCCGGTTGATACAACCGCAATAGGAATCTTGTAGAACATCTTCTTCACCCACTTTGTGCCACCGGCGCCCAACTTCTGCAGTATATTGCTCTTCAGATCGAACAATGTATCAGACGACCTGACGAAAACACTCAGTGGTTCTCTATCTGTAAACTTCACACCGTGCCTCCTACTCTTTTTTATTTTTTCAGAATGGTGCACTAACACCAAAAATCTCTCTTCACTCTCCATCCCTCAAGTTATGAATGAATGAAAATGACACTCTACACAACTTGCTGAGTATATATAGGCATCTTCTCAAGCTTTCACACTCTTCATAATCCGCTAGAGGGTGTAGCGGATTATGAGTATATCACCATATGAGCATAAACCGCTACAGGGTGTAGCGGTTTATGAGTATTGAAGTCCTCAACGTAATCCGCGATAGCCTGTAGCAGATTACGTGCAATTGGGTTCCGCTACAGGGTGTAGCGGATTACATACAATTGCGTTTGTTGCATTTGCGTCTGGAAATTGCCAATGTTGTATTTGTGTAAAGGACTCGTTCAATCATTTTATTTGTGTAAATTGCCCACTATTAAACTATATTTTAATTAAATGGATTAAAGAGTATATTATTTTAGTTGTATAAAAATATATATTTTATAAATAAAAAAATATCATTTAATTTAAACACCATTTCTCTCTTAATTAACACGTGCATTTTAACCATGTTAAGTTGTTAACCAAACTTTCCTTTCTTTTCTTTAAAGTGAAAGCTAAGTGACTTGATGCTGGTTCCAATAAATAAAGTTCAAGCAATAGCATAAATCTCAGGGAATTGGGGAAAACAAATAAAAAAAAATGTGACTGAAAGATGCATTCTCCTCCTCAATTAATTTTCCTCCTACTTCTCTTCTTCTTTTTTTTTTCTTTTTTATTGAGGGTAATATAGTAATATTACATATACTTTAACCATTTATCTAAGAAAAATAAAAATCCTCTCAATTTCTTTCTTTTTCTTTTTATTTTCTTTCTCTTTATTTTTTTCTTTTCAACTAAACATAGCCTAAATGAATGACAAGAAAAGAAGTAGGAAAACAATGATGAACAAAGAAGAAACACGTAAAGGTAGCAATAGAAGTGAAAGGAATTAAAAAAAAAAAGCCCAATTACACATCTAAACATTTTTGTATCTAAGTCCAACTAAATACTCTCAAACTCAACAAAAACTATTTTCATTATAACCGTGTGTACACACGCGCGTTTCAATAACGTCTCTTCGTCTTTGCGATCTTCTTTCTTCTTCTTAGCTTTTCTCCTTCTTTTTCTTCGCATTCTTCCTTCTTCTTCTTCGCCTTCCTCTTTCTTCTTCTTCGCGTTTCTTCTTCTTTTTCGCGTGTTTTCTCTCAATCGTCATTCTTTTATTGTTACTGTTGTTGGTGTGTTTTCTCTTTTCCTCCTTTTAATTGAGGTTCATTTGGATCTAGAAATGAACCAAATTTGATTCAAATTTGGTGAGTACTTAATAGTAGTATCAAATGAATCTAACTCAATTCACAAATAAACTGAATTTGGTTCAGATTTGAACAAAAAGTGATAAACATTCAATAAGTAAGAAAAGAACATTTTTAATTCATTTCTGCATGCAAATGAACTCAATTAAACTAAGAAATGAACCGAATTTTTTAAGAAGTAACATAGTATCAAGTGAACCTAATTCAATTCACAAATGAATCAAATTCGGTTCAAATTTGAACAAAAAGTGATAAATATTCAATCAGCAAAAAAATACATTTCAATTTATTTCTGCATACAAATGAACTTAATTAAACTAAGAGATGAACCGAATTTCTTAAAAAATATCAGATTTGGTGAATACTTAAAAGTAGTATCAAATGAACCTAACTCAATTCACAAATGAACCGAATTCGATTCCGATTTAAACAAACAGTTAAAAATTACTTAAAGAATAAAAAATTTAGTCAATACGTATCAGCAGCATCAATTGAATCTCAATTAACATACAAATGAATCGAAATAAACTAAGAATGAACCAAAATTATTTAATGATGGCATCATAGAAAATCAAAACTAATAAAGATGTTAGAAAAATATTTTGGTGTTATTGGTGATGACGATAATGAAAAAGGAAAAGAAAAAGAAGAAGACGCAACATTGGAAAAAGAAGAGGAGAACGAGGAGGAAGAGGAGAGAAGAAGAACTTGCGTGTGCAAATTTGAAAAAAGAAAAAGAAGAAGGAAGAGAAGAAGAAGGCAAGAAGAAGATCCTGCGCAAATTTAAAAAAAATAATAATAAAAAGAAGAAGGAGGAAAAGGAAATGGAGAAGGAGGGATGCGATTTAATAAACTGACAAAAGGCAATTATCAGGAAGTAGGAACAAAGCTAGTAAGACTTACGAAGACGTGGGTCGTTTTTGTAATTTTCTTTTAATATTCAAGAACACAGGAAAAACAAATGAAAAAGACGTACAATTTTTTTTAGTAGAATAAAAAAAAACAAACATAGATTAACAAGAATTAATTTCATACCTGAAATTTGATATTAAATGATACAAAAATAAAAGATAAACAAAAATACAAAGACTAAAATTAAATAAAAAATAAATTAAAATAAAAAAATAGATTAAAATTGAATAAACAAAAATTTATTGCATTTTTATTTAATCTTTTGATAAAAAAAAAAGACTCGCTTAATTTAACTTATCAACACTATATATAATATAAAAATTAAATCAAAGAAAAACACTCAACTTTCTATCCAATTTTAAATACAACAAAAAAAATTATTCAACTTTATTTATTCACATTTTGATTTTATCATAAAATTAGAAAAAGAGACTTTTTTTCGATAAATCTAAAAGATACAAAGTTACAAACTTCCCAATCATGGATCAGCAACTTTATTTTTGAGATAAGAGTAGCATAGCAGCATACTAGTGAGCTTGAGACCTCTTGGAATGCAGCAAGATTCAAGAAAATCGTAGTTGCAGAATCAAGCACCAGAATCATTTGTTTATATCAATGATTTAATTTCAAATATTTTAATATAATTTTATTTGGTAAATAAATTAGATTTTATATAATGATGGACTTGGATTTCTTTTTAACCTAATTTAGAGAGTATAAATATCTTTTAAATTATTATTATTAGAGCAATCAAGTTTTGATAAATGAAAATTTTTCTATGATTTTACTAAGGGTGTATATGGTCTGGTCTGATTTGAAGGCTTAGTCTGGACTTTGAACACTTTAAAAGTTAATTTGATATGATTTTATCGGGTCTAAAATCGGATAAGGGTATCAAAAATAGATCTGGTCATTATTTAGGATCGGATCCAGATAAAAACAAACTTAATTTTATTTGATCTATGTGCACCTTAATTAAAAGGACTAAAAAATGTATATATGCTTTAAGTTAATTTTAATATTATGTTATATTAATTATAAGTTTATTGTTTTATTTTTAATCACATTTGTTAAATTATAAAATAGATCAAAAAAGTATAAAATTAGAATTTATGAATAAATTCAAGTTTAAATATGGATATCAATTTTTTCGATAACAAATATATTTTTTTCTCCTTTATAAATAAGTATAGTGCATCATAATTTTTCGATATAAAATTTATGAAGACCCGGATTTCATCGGTTTAGATCCAGTTTAGTGTAACACGAAAGTAGTAAAATTTCACCAGATTTAGAGTCGGGTAAAAATCTAAAAAATAATCTTGATTATTATTTAGGGTCGAGTCTGGATCAAGACGAATCTGACTTTACTCGACCCATGTACACCTTTAGATTTTACGATGGAATTATAGCATACAAATAAAATTGCACAAATTATTTAAAAAAATAGAATAATTTTATTTCATTCAATTTAATTTATTTATTTTTATTTTGGTTTATCTTAGATCCTTATCAATAGCTCAATTATTTTAATTTGTTCATTAATAAAAACACACATATATTTGATGAGAGAAATGATTAAGAATAAGTTCAAGCTTAATTAGTTTGGAGGAGTATATGTTACTTGTTGTGGAAAGTCTGCATGCATCTTCCATTTGTAAATTGACTAATATGTAATATCTTTATTCAACTGTATGTTAGAAAATTTTATTTCCTTAGATTTATTTTGCGTTGAAAAATAATTCGATAGCAACTTTATCTAGTGTCCAAAATAACTATGTCCCCTCCTCACTTTGCAGAATACTCAAACCTTCACTCTTATCTCTTTCATCGGCACCCACTATAACAAATTTAGGTTGAGAGTCTTGAGACAATCCTTTAAAAATATTGTCTAAATACATGAAAAGTGATGTTTTTAATCAAAAGCAACGCTTGTCGACCAAACGTAACATTTAGGGGTTGACTATAAGTTCGTTACTTTTAATTTAAGACAATATTTTTTTACATCAAATAGAATTTTTTTCGTAACAATCTTTAAAGAACCTTGTATTTTCTTTTATATAAAACAGCTTTGAGTAAAGATTGTGTTAGAATTTTCAAAAACATCGCCTGGTGAATTACTTTATTGCAACACTTTTTACGAGTTGTCCTTTAGCTAATATAAAAATATGTGCAAAATATTGTCTTTTTTTAATACTTAAAATAGCACTTATTTAAATTTTTGAGAAAAGGACAAATAGGTCTCTAACCTTTTGTTCCGTGGACATTTTCGTCCTTGAGCATTTGAAAATACTTTTAAATCCCCGACCTTAGCAAATATTGGACGGATGAGTCCCTCCGTGGAATTGCCTCCGCCGGACCCGTCGGAGAAGTCTGATCTGACTCCCGTGAGGATGACGTGGAACGCCTGGTTGACAGCTGGACTGCTGAGTGGAAAGCTCCATTCGAAAATTGGACAATGAAGTCCCTGCACCACTAAACTATGTTGTTTTGCCATCCTACCCTAATTCTTAAATTGATTGCCCTTCTTGCTCGAGGCCAGTGGTGAGGAGCTCAACGTTCATCAACCATGGCTGCTAATGGAGCATCAACAACGTCGAGAAGAAGCCACAGGGGAGTAAGAGAGGAAGATTCTGCTTCAAGCTCAGACCCTTATGTTCTTTACGACGGAGACCTGAAGGACGATGTCGCCCAGAGATGCTTCTGTGGAGTTTATGCGATAATGTATATGTCGAGGACGATTAGGAACCCAAAGAGAGTCTTCCTGGGTTGCCCATTCTATAAGGTAAGATAAGAAACCTGTGAATTTTGTTCTGTTGGAATGGTTTTATATGGTGTCTTATTTTTGGAAATTTGACAGGGTAACCAACCGCACTACAAGTTTTTTCTTTGGGTGGATGAGCATCTTGCTAGAATTGGTCACAGTAGTTGCATCCTCGATAAAAGACCTCTGGTTGAGAAAGAGCCAGAAGTTGTTGAAGAGGATGAGGGATTTCATCATGGGATTGCTATTCTGGAGGAGAAGGTTATTGTGCTGGAGAAGAAAAAATACCCCTTAACTTGTTGTGTTGTTATTGTTGTATGTGCTGTTGTGGCTGCATTTTATGTATGTAGTCACTGAGCATTGAATTTTAGAAATTAGAGTTGGAAAATGTCTTGATCCTGGTTTTTTTTGTGTATTGAAACATGATCTTTAGGGAAGATTTGTATCCTATTATCTATCTAAATGCAGTTAAAGCTATGATATCAATAGGGTGTTGAAATTATGTTGTCAATATGTGAAGAAGCCTTGAATGATTGAGTGAAGTAGGCATAAAAGTTGTATACTTAACCACATAACATATATTGAAAGTTTGGTAAACATCTTTGCAACAGGCACATTTTCTAAAAGCTGTCCAAAGAGAACAAATCTGCTCAAGTGTATAGTATTATGAAGCTTAACATCACAAAAGTAAGCTTCAAACACCTAACAAGATTGCAACAGTTTATAAAAGCCTAAGAGCTTCTTCAAAAAGACACTAATTCTCCCAAAAAAAAAAAATATTGTTGTCACATTCAACTTTCCTAAATGCTATTACAAGGCATAGTGGGCTGCCCAAATGTCATATTTCTTCATGTCTTTGGATTGATAGATGGTGGATTAGGAATGAATTTGAACAGTCTTGTTGTTGCTGTGCTTGCTGCTGCCATTGTCTCCTTGGAAGCTACTGTACTCGGTCCTGGCCTGACTTGAGATGGTTGAGGCTGTGGCGGTGCAAGCTGACTTGGAGGTGGGAGTGAAGTGGCGCAAAGTGGGGCAGGCGGCCTAAATATCTTCTGTTTGGGCCTGATCTTCGAAGTTTTTGGTTGAAATATTTCGTGAGCTGTGGATGAAACTTGGAGTGGAGGCCTAAATGGTGTACGTCTAGTTACACGACCTGGCTGGGGTTGGTCTGTCACGGGAGCTGGTGTTACAGGGTTTGGTGTTGCTAGCACAGTAGTTGGAACCTAGTTGTGATACATAAGACAGTATTCATGAGACTTAGGATAAATACAGTTTAAAGGGTTAAGATAACGCAATTATATAGTATACTTACATCTGGAGCCTGGCTAGATGCAGCCTGGGTAGATGCAGCACTTTGGGTGTTAGGGACATCCTGTAAGTTTAAGTTGACCACTGTTACTCATTACTATATGAATCCTGAAATATCTAACTAACAATAGACATACACCAATATAGCATATTACTAAGAATAAATACAATACTAACATCATCTTGTGGTGCTGACTGTGATAGTGGAAGGACAACTAATGACTGACTTGTCCCACCTTTCTTCGACTTCTTGGTCTTAAGTTTCCAGTTGGGGTTAGATGGGGCACCCTTGCATGTCTTGTAATTATGTCCCTCTGACCCACATTTACTACAAGTTACCTTAAAGGATCTCTTAAGCTTGGCACCTTGCTGCATCATAGGTTCAGCCGGATCCTTTTGTCTGTTGTGTACCTTTGGTCTGCCAATTGGTCTCTTTATGATGGGAGGATCTGGTCTCGAATACTCATTCCGTGTCCAAAATTCCTGACTAGGCACCGGCTGAATGGAATATGCATATGTCTTATGGATTGACTCCATGCATAACCATGGGTGCACATATTCTTCAGGTTGATCATGTTTTTTCCTGATTGCTGCCACTGCATGGATACAGGGCATGCCTATAACAGAGCAAGTAAACCAATGCTATTAACAATGCTATTAAAACCAAGTAAATCAGAACAGATTTAACAATGCTATTAAAACTAACCAGTCAGCTGCCATTTGTTGCATGAGCAGGTTTGCTTGATGAGATCCACATCCACCTTTGTTGTCTTACGACTCACTTCGAATCTCTTTCGTTCTTCGTCACCTGTCCACTCTGCAACCCACTTGTTGCTGGGCCTAATAAGACGATCTAGCCTCTTCTGCTGAACAGGTGCGAGCTTCCCAGAAACATTTTTGTAGCAACTGCTTATGCTTGACCATCCTCTGCATCAGATAGCACCTAATTTCTTCACACATTGTGAGAATAGGCTTGCTTCTGTAGTTTACAATCTTCGAGTTGAATACCTCACACATGTTATTTGTGAGGTTGTCCACTTTTGGTCCATGTGAGAAGTAGGCCTTCACCCAAGTTGCTGGCTCAAATTTCGATAGATATTCCCATGCACCCTGGTTGATTCGCTTGAGTTTTTCCATTTGCTCCTTAAATTCTGGTATGGTGGTGCATTTAGCACAGTCCCAAACCACCTCCCGAATATAGAGATCCTTAAACCGGTTGATAAAATTTTTTCAAATGTGCATCACACAGTTCTGGTGATGGGCATTTGGCATAACTGCCTTCAAAGCAGGTAGCAGTCCCTGCATATCAGTTTAACAAATAAATCAAGTAACCATTCAATCATCATACCATCTTTGTTAACCAAACTAGTATTCAACAACATATTAACCTTAAACAGCAGTTGTGCATTCAAAGTAACACAGCAATAGTGCATTCATAGTAACATAGTAACATAGCAGTAGTATAGTCATAGTAACACAGCAGTAGTGCATTCATATTAACTAAAACAACACTAATTCTTATCAACTAAAACAGCACTGATTCATACTAACTAAAGCACACATTCATACTAACTAAAGCACTCATTCATACTAACTAAAGCAGCAGGTGGATAGATGTATTAAGAAATAACATAGTATTCATTAACACTAAGTAATTATGAAGTTTACCTTTTGTTGGTCGGACATAAAGTTCCAACCATGAGTCTGCACATCCCCCAAATCCTCTTCGAGTAGAGTCAAGAACCACTTCCAGGATTCCTTAGTTTCAGACTTAGCTACTCCATAGGCAACCACGTAAAATTGGTTATTGGCATCCTGGGCCACTGCTATGAGGAGTTGTCCACCATAATAAGTCTTCAGAAAATAGCCATCAAGATGTATCAATGGCCTACACCCACTTTTGAACCCCTGTTTGCATGCTTCTAAACATATGTAAAGCTTTTCAAAAACAGGGGGGATTGAGGTATAGGAGTGACAGACAACTCTGTCCTAGACCCTGGATTGCTTCTTAATATCTCAAACAAATAATCTCTAACATTACTATATTGCTCCCTCTCATTACCCATGATTCTCTCTCTTGCCTTTCTAACTGCTCTGTAAACCATTTTTGGATGTGCAGTGAGTGAGAATTCTTCTCTGAGAAAGTCAATAGCCTCATTTGTCCTCATATGAGGCTGTGTATTCATTCTCTTCTCAACCTTTAAGCTAATCCAATGTTGACAAGCCGCATTACTTCCCATGTCCCTTGCACATGTATGGTCATTTTTGTAAGTCTTAACCAGGTAGTATTGCAGAGACTTGTTGTATGATAAATGAACCAGCCACGGACACTCATCATCCATGCATCCCATCCTCACTCTCTCTTTGTCATTCTTAATCCACCTAAGCTCCCTACCCTCAGCAATGAATGGACGCCGCTTCGACAGCCACTCCACACGGCGAACGTCTTGGCCTGGGTAGTGATCTTTTTGGAGGGAGAAACAGAGTATGATGATCGTTGGTATTCCTTAGGGTTAATTGTAATTCAGAAAGGGAGATATGGGTGTAATGGGTATTGTAACGGACTTTGTAAGGGTAGGATGGCAAAACGACGTAGTTTAGTGGTACAGAGACTTCATTGTCCAATTTTCGAATGGAGCTTTCCACTCAGCAGTCCAGCTGTCAACCAGGTGTCCCACGTCATCCTCACGGGAGCTAGATCAGACTTCTCCGACGGGTCCGGCGGAGGCAATTCCACGGAGGGACTCATCCGTCCAATATTTGCTAAGCTCGGGGATTTAAAAGTATTTTCAAATGCTTAGGGACAAAAATGTCCACGGGGCAAAAAGTCAGGGACCTATTTGTCCTTTTTTCTAAATTTTTCTATATTACTTTTTTAGATATTTAAAACAATATTTATTTAAGATTTTCTTTTTAAAAAGATATATAGAGCATTCTAATAAAATTTAGTTATTTAAACTAAATTTAATAAATAAAAGAAGATAAACTAATATATTGCATATATATTAAATTAAAAAATTATTTTAAATTTAACTAAATAAATTTTAAATATACACTTACAGTGTCAATTCAAATCAAATTACACATAACTAACAAAAAAAATATATGCTTTCTCATGAACTTCAACTAAAAGAATACATGTTTTTTCTTCTGTCTTTGTTCTTTTCTCCGGTTCATCAGCTTCTGTTCTCTTCCTCAGTTCTTCCATAATGTCATTATTAGCTAGACATACATGTAGTCAGTCATGCCGTTATCTCTCAAGGCTTGATCCTGCATAACCCTCTCCATGTTTGTTGTCCAACCATACTCACCTGTGACCAAATAGCAAGTTGAATCAACAATCCTATCCGAAACCACAAATTAATATATTGTTCCTTACCATGTTCAAATGAAACTCCTAGTGAATGTTATTTTTGCCTATTTAAGGCAATTTTTTCCAAGTGTTGTCCCAAATAAGGATTGTCTTAGACAAAAAATATTGTAGTGACTCTAAACCTCCTCCTGCATCAGCTTGCCCATTTTTCATCGTTTCGTTTCTGGTCACATCACCTTCACCGCCACCATTTTGCCTCCCAATTCCAGCCTCTCACATTCTTCCACTCCTTTAAGAATGTATCACGTGTGCATATCAAGAAAGTATCAAGAAGTAGTTAGAAGTCCTTAA
This sequence comes from Arachis ipaensis, assembly GCF_000816755.2. Lineage (NCBI taxonomy): Eukaryota > Viridiplantae > Streptophyta > Magnoliopsida > Fabales > Fabaceae > Arachis > Arachis ipaensis. Next base: position 135,769,365 of record NC_029789.2, read on the forward strand.
CCAACTCTGGTAGCTCCTACAGAATTATGTTGGTCTCTTCATATTGTATATATAAGTAGGCTCTTGTGTTTGAAATTGTGGTAGACTTGTATTCAATTATTAATTGTCAGTAATTGAGTAATATTCAGTTTTATACTGTTAAGATCCATTGGTTTCTTATTCTCCAAGATTTTGATAGTGGAATGATTCAGTTTCTTCAAGATCAGTTCATATTGTTGCTGCAGTTTTCTTCATCTCTAAGCAATCCTTATAGAACTTCTATATGTGGTATCTAGAGCCTCACGGTTATCATAGTCATGGATGATTCATCATGCAACACTACTCCTGAGCATTCTATAGATTCAGATTCTGGCAATTCTTCAGCTTATCATAATGTTGTAAGTAGCCCCAACAACTTTTCTTTCTTACCTCAGTTCTTCAATTCTCGTCCTTTCAACCCTATCAGTGACAAGCTTGGTGAAAGCAATCACAAAATTAACGTGACAACAATAAGAAATTGCAGTTATTCGAGGTCAAGACTTGGGGGATCATATATAGAAAGATCGAGCTCCTCCAAGATTTGCAAGCCCTAAGGATCAACAAAATGGTGTTGAATCTTATTGATATAAATAGTAGTTACAAGATAACTACAATCTGCAATCCTATTTCTTGGCTTCTATGAATGCAGAATTCAAAAGCAAAATGGTTGAAATCTCTTTCAGCCATGAAATTTGGGACTAAATTGAAGATTACTTTGCTCAATCTACCAAATACCATGTCAAGCAACTCAACACAAATCAAGACTATCAAGAACAAGGTTTATCGACATCTGGCTACAATTTTAAGATAAAAGACATAGCAGATTCTTTAGCAGCTTTGGAATCACCCCTTACAGTTGAAGAACATGTTAATGGACTCTTTGAAAGTTTGAATGAGGATTACCAAATGCTCATACACATGGTGAATTCAAAACGTGAATTGTTTAGTCTTTGTGAGGTTGAAACACAAATTATGATTTTTGAGGATATGTTAGAAAAGTTTTGAAAGACAGATTCCTTTATGATCCAAGCTAACTTTACACAAAGCTCCTTCCCTGCATTACCAAATCCTGGTAGAGGATTCTCTGGAAGAAGGGATAGAGGAGGAACTCTCAAGAAGATTTAATCATGGAGGCAGTTTTTTCTTCATTCACTTGGCCGTTTTTGCCACACTGCTTGTCACTGCTTCAATCAATTTAATCCATCGATTCCTCCTCCATCCTACACAAGTTTTACAAACTTCTCAGTATGCAAAATCTGTCAACACCTATACTTCTACACTAAACATCAACTCTACAACCACACCTCCACCTCCTACACCATCATTTCACCACCCAACTACATTCATGGCTATCCTATCTTCTGTGGCTTTCAAGTTGGTATCGTAATACTGGAGTTTCACATCATGTGACTCCAGATTCTTCAATATTCTTGTCATCATCTAAAACCAAAATTGGTCTATAATTGGTCATCTAAAACCAAAAGCTCTCACTACTAGTGTTAGTCATGAACAACAAACTGAGCTTCCTCCTAAATCTGCTACTACTGCATTAACAATTCCTCATTGCTGGAAAGAAGCCATGCTTGAGGAATTTAATGCTTTAACTAGAACTAAGACATAGAATCTTGTGCCAAAACCTGAAAATGCTAAAATTGTTGTATGTAAATAGATCTTTACCATTAAAAGACCTCACAATGTTAAGGTTAAAAAATATAATGCCAGATTGGTGGCACAAGGCTTTCATGGATCTGAAGGCGTTGATTTTATTTGAACATGTTTTCTCTCCTGCAATTGGATCTATAACTATTAGAATCATTCTTAGTATAACTTTATCTAACAATTGGGATATTAGGCGATTTGATTTCAATAGTACATTATTGAATGGAGATTTAAATGAAACAATTTATATGTATCAACCTGTTGGCTTTACTCAAGAGGCTGAAACTCATGTATGCAAGTTAAATAAATCTCTCTATGGATTAAAACAATTCCCAAGAGAGTGATTCTTTTAATTAGCTCTATATATTTTTTTTTTTCAATTAAATCTCTATACCATATCAAATTTTATAATTAAGTTTTTGCCGTCACAAAAATATTAGAATCAACTGAATATTCTGTTAAATAAAATATAATATTCATTCAAGTAGTGTTAGGTATATTCATTTTGTTTAACAGAATATTCTGTTAATTCAAATATTTTTATCACGACAAAAATTTAATTACAAAATCTAATATGGTATAAGGACCCAATTGAAAAGAAAAAAAAAGTATAAAAACTTAATTAAAAATTTAGTAAAATTATAGAATAATTTGCAAAATCTGACACTTCTTTAGTTCTGTGGTTGGTACCCTTTAATATGTCACTATTATAAGACCAGATTTAAGCTTTACAATTCGGATTGGACTGGGAACTTGGAGGATAGGAGGTCAGTTTCAGATTACTGTGTTTATCTTGGTACTAATTTAACTTCATGGTCTTGTAGTTAGCAAACTACCATTTCATAGTCTTCCACCGAAGTAGAATTTCTTAGCCTTGCAGCGTGTGAAGCAAAAATCACTTGGGTGTAGAACCTCTTACATAATATAAAGTTGTCCACTTCTCCAACTATATTCTTTGATAACTTGAGTACTGTTCTATTAATCGAAAATATAGTATTTCATGATAAAACAAAACATGTTCGGCTAGACATTTAATTTGTTAGAGTAAAAGTTCAAAACAAGAGCTTGCAAGTGGTGCACATTATTTATGGAGTTGAACAAATTGTTGATATTTTGACAAAGCCTTTATCATCAACAACATTTGCGAGACTTAAACTCAAGCTCAGGAATGTTCCAAAATCCAACTTGAACTTGAGGGAGAGGGTATTAAAGCTGACGACAAGTGTGTAGATCAAGAAAGTATCAAGAAGTAATTAGAAGTCCCTAACTAACTCTGGTAGCTTCTGCAGAGTTATGTTGATCTCATGTATATATAAGTAGGCTCTTGTGTTTGAAATTGTGATAAACATGTATTTTCAATTGTTAATTGTTAGTCTTTGAGTAATATTCAGTCTTATAGTCTAAAGATCCATTGGTTTCTCGTTCTCCAAGATTCTGATAGTGGAATGATTTTGTTTTCTTCAAGATCAGTTCATACTGCACTGCCAATAAAAAACAGTATTTTGTAATTGTTTAAGTAACTCAAAAGAAATAAAATAATAATTTGTTAATTTACAGAGAAATAATAAAAGATGAAAAGAATTGTAGAAGACAAACCTTCTGTGGACGTTGCCTCTTTTGTTATTGTCGTCTCCAGGGACAGATCCAGAAATGTTATCATGGGGGCCAATAACATATAAAATTAAAAAAATATGCAAATAAATTATAATGTAAGATGCATTACAAAAATATACCGATAGAGAATATATATTTAAAGTACAAACAAAATATGCATACTTTTACTAACGAAGTGGTACACGTCGATTTTTCATATCATAAAATTCATCGATAAAGAATCGGTGTCAAATCTTTCAGCAATCTTCTTCTCAATGTAAATCAAAAGACAATTAGCAAGAAATTCATCTTCCATTTTATTTCTGAGTCTATTCTTCACAATATTCATAGCTGAAAAAGATCTCTCAGTTGTAGCAGTTGAAACAGGGAGAGTTAATACCAAGCGAATCAAACGATCAATCAAAAGATATGTTAAAGACTTTTCTGTCTTCGTTAATCCTTGACATAACTCCGAAATTGTGCACAAGTTAGTTAACTCACATGATTAGGAATATCAAATTCATAATGTTGAGCTTGCATTCTAATGTGAAATTTCTCTTGGTCACTGAAGTCACCTGGATAAAATCGTTCTACTAATTCACATACTTTGTTGACACTGAAGAACTTATAATTATCTCTGGGATCTAAAGTTGAACTTAAAGTAAGCAATTCCACCATATTATCATTGAATCTTCCATTAAGCTCTTGCAACTGTGTATCAATTACAGCCAGAAATAAATTAACACGGTAATGATGCTCCACTGAAATTTGGTCAACAATTTTGCGAGTTCGGCCTCTTCTAGGAATATGCAATGCATTCATATCAGGAACTTCAACTTCATGTTTCTCACAAAACAATATAACTTCTTTTATGAAAGCCTCCCAACTTGATTCTCTCATTCGTTGGATTAAAGTCTTGGTAGTAGAAACCAGAGTTAAAGCATTCAATATGTCTTGATTTTTTCGTTGCAAAGCTTGACAAAGATCATGACTAACTTCCAAAATATTTCTCATCAAATGCAAAACAAAGACAAATTCAAAGGATGTGATAGCATCATAAGCAGCACTAGCATCACCACGAGTGGAGAAATTACTTTTTTCAGTGCTTTTTTTAAGAACTTCACAAGTAGCATCAAACATGCATAGCAAGCTACGTATAGAATTCAAATGAGACCCTATCTAGTATCTCCAGCTCTTTGCAAAGTACCAATTTGATTAAGTCCACTACCTGTCACAAGTTGATCATCGGCAATTAAGTTTGCAACATTATTTGCTTGAGCAACCCTTAACTGATCATGACGTTTAGGAGAATCAGTCACAACATTCACAATTAGTGTAAGTTTTGAAAAGAATTGATGAACATAGCAAACTTCTTTGGCTGCAGAAACAAGTGCTAATTGTAATCGATGAGCAAGACAGTGAATGTAATAAGCAAAAGGGCAATCTTTCAAAAATAGAGCTTGCAATCCATTCCATTCACCACGCATATTACTAGCTCCATCATACCCTTGTCCCCTAAGATTTTGAACATCAAGATTATGACGAGAAAGAACTGATGAAATTTCTGTTTTCAATGTCAAAGAACACGTATCAGAAACATGTATAAGATCAAAAAATCTTTCTTGAACACAACCGTGCTTGTCTACAAATCTCAAAATCACAGACATTTGTCCTCGCTTTGACTCATCTCTTGCTTCATCAATAATTATACAAAATTTAGAATCACCAATTTCTTCTCGAATTGTTGCACGCACTTTTCTAGCAAAGATATGTAATATATCTTTTTGAACACCGGGAGATATATATTGAGCATTTCCAGGAGCATTTTCAAGAACAACATTATTAACATTCTGATTACAGGAAGCCAAAAGCTTAATTAACTCAATAAAATTTCTCCTATTCAAAGATCCAGGACTTTCATCATCGCCTCTAAATGCACATGCTTGAAATGTAAGCCATCGAATAGCATCAATAGATGTCTTCAACCTTAAGCGGTTATTTGCAATAGTTTCATCACTATGCCTATCAAGAACTTTGTCTATATGCTTAGATTGAGCCATTAAATCATCACAAGATTTCATACATAAATTATGGGGAGAATTAGGAATAGAACCCTCGTGACATACAAATGCATAATTCACTCCATTGTTTACTTTCTTCCAATTACTAAATCCTAACTCTGGAAATGCATTTTTTCCATCATTGCGAGCACCATAATGTTTACCAAACAAGTAGCAAGGCAAACAAAAAGCAGCATTTTTTTCTGGTGAATATTCTAACTGAAGAACGAATGATTGACAGTTTAGAATTCAGAATAAATTTCCGTTGCAAGTATAGTTTCTAAACCAAGCAATCATCCTTTCTTACAAACGTTTTGGTTGTCACAAGTAGCAAACCCAATAAAATTTATAAACCGAAGTATTCAAACCTCGGGTCGTCTTCTCAAGGAATTGCAGGGAGGTGTTCTTATTATTAGTTATGGAAAATAGTGTTTTTGGGTTTTGAAAGGTTTGAACAAGGAAAATAAATTGCAGGAATTAATAAATTAATATATAATAAAACTCTTGGCAAGGTATGAAAATTCGGAAGTCCTATCCTAGTTATCCTTATGAGAATTGAGTTTAATCCCACTTAGTTAACCTTTACGAAAGCAAGGGAAAGTCAAGTGGACTAATTAGTTAGATCCCCAAGTCCTAACCAACTCCTAAGGAAAGACTAGAGTTAGTGGAATTCAATTCAATTAGCAAAAATAACAATTAACAATCACGATAAGTTTGATAACTCAAGAGCCTCCAGTTAATCAATTAAAGCCAAGAATATAAAAAGCTAAATAAGAATCATAAATCTGAAATACCTCGATTGCATTAATAAAAGAAAATCAATCCAAACATAAAGAGTTCATAAACTAAATTGATAAAATAAATAAAAGGAACATTGAACCTGTGATTGCAGAAGATAAAATCCTAATCCTAATATAAATCCTAATCCTAATCCTAAGAGAGAGAGGAGAGAACCTCTCTCTCTAGAAACTACATCTAAACCTAAAATTATGAATTATGAGCTTATCATTATGAATGAATGGATTTCCCCACTTTATAGCCTCTAATCTGTGTTTTCTGGGCTGCAAACTGGGTTGAAAACAGCCCAAAAATCGCTGGAGAAGAAATCTGCCACGCTGATTTTCGTCACTGCGACGCGTCCGCGTGGAGCACGCGTTCGCGTTGTCTAACGTCAGGGCAACTATAGCATATTATATATCAAATCGAAGCCCCGGACGTTAGCTTTCCAAAGCAACTAGAACCGCGTCGTTTGGACCTCTGTAGCTCAAGTTACGACTGTTTTAGTGCGAGAGGGTCAAGCTGACAACTTTGCAGTTCCTTCAACTTCTTATATTCCTTCCACTTTTGCATGCTTCCTTTCCATCCTCTGAGCCATTCCTGCCCTGTAATCTCTGAAAACACTTAACACACATATCACGGCATCGAATGGTAATAAGAGATGATTTAAAATTAGCAATTTAAAGGCCCAGAAAACATGTTTTCAATTATAGCACAAGATCAGAAAGGAAAATGTAAAACATGCAGATCATATGAATAAGTGGGTAAAAAGCTGATAAAAACCACTCAAATTAGCACAAGATAAATCATAAAATAGTGGTTTATCACTAACCAACTTGGAAATTTCTTAAACCAAGAAGATTGAAAATATCGACGGTGATTGTTATTACCAGAAGCTGGATAGCTAATATTTGTTGGTTGGTATGGCCCAGCTATTATATGCTCTACAAATCTTATCACGTTCATTGACATTATACTGCCAAATTGGACGTCGCTTTCCTGAATCCCTTTCTAGTAAAGAGATATCAACATCTCTTTCTAATCTTGGAACTTTGGCTTTTTGTTGATGTGTATTTTGAGTAAGATTAGAGAGTTCACTTACTTGAACTTCTTGTGAAACAAGATTAGAGGGTTGACTTGTTTGAACTCTAACATCATCAGTAACTTTTCTCTTAAAAATTGCATCAATTTTACTTTGCTTTTTCATCATAAAATGTTCTAATTTTTTGTTACCTGAAAAAAAATTAAATAATTATATACTCACATGAATAAACAAAGTCTGAATATTTTTTATTAATTAAACATCAATAACAATATTTTTTTACTAAGTCATTATCAATTTCACTAAAAATAAAAAATAAAAAAAAGAAAATAAATCTTAAAAATGAGGAATCTGCATGGATGAGGTCCTTATTAGGTCAAACTTTAGTCTCTCCGTTTTGGAATTATTTTCGCTGGTCCACTGATGCACCTATAAAGCGTCTTTTCCATGCTTCCGCTGAAGTGCTGGTGCACGATAGACTCACATGGTTTAGCATGGGGTAGGTGGTCCAATTGTATTCAGGTTCGATCAATTTTTATCTGGTTTGACCAAATTTAACTGGTTTGTAACAAAAACAGTCTTTGTCTTAGACCGAACCAATTTAAGATAAATCGGTTTTAGAGTCAAACTGGATCTAATAATAATGATAAAATTGTATTTTGATAAAATAATTTTTAAAATTTAAAAATTCTATAATAAAT
>NC_029789.2:135777222-135778184 GCF_000816755.2 Arachis ipaensis
GTGAGCATTATTCTTTGTTACTAGCAGCTTCAGCTGTTAGCCTAAAAGTTGGAATAGCTAGCAAGTGTGTGGTTCTTGGTATAGTGATGCCAAATGTTTCATTCATGTCTAATTCATCACAAGACATGCCAAAAGGAAGCTCCCAGTTAAAGCAATGCACCAACTGAGCCACAACAAACTTGATAGTTGCAAATCCCAATTGAGCTCCAGGGCACCCTCTTCGACCAGAACCAAATGGTATGAATCTAAAGTCACGTCCAAGAATGTCTACATTATCATGTTCAAATCTCTCTGGATAGAACTTCTCTGCATTTTCTGACCAAACTCTTGGATCCCTTCCAATTGCCCATGCGTTTATTATGATTCTTGTATTTTTCTTTATGTAATAACCATCAACAACGACGTCGTTTCGAGATTCATGAGGCAATAGCAAAGGTGCAACTGGGTATAATCTTAAGGTCTCTTTCACAACCATATCCAAATAAGGCATATTCTCTATTTCACTCTCTTCAACTTGTTTATTAATTCCTCCAACTACATGTTGTATCTCATGTTGAAGTTTCTTCATCACACTTGGATGCTTTAGTAGCTCTGACATAACCCATTCAATTGCCGAAGTTGATGATTCATATGTTGCACCAATCATGTCCATTATAATAGCCTTGATGTCATTTCTTGTTATAACATGTTCGTGTTCTTCATCAGGATCCATGGGTTGATCCAAACATGATAGCAATATGTCAACAAAATCCTTTTTCTGTGGACTATTATTATCATCATCGTAGTTGGTATTTTGATGATCTTCAATAATATACTCCAATGTATCGTCAATTGATTTTCTTAATTTATTTACTTTCTTTCTTATTCCCTGACAATCAAGGTAATAGCTAGTTAGTATTTTTGTATTTGTATGAACAAAAAAATGTATTATTATTTATGCAGAATGTTAAAGGATAATAATT
>NC_029789.2:135778248-135784876 GCF_000816755.2 Arachis ipaensis
TTCATAAAAGTATAGCTTATATATTTGGAAAATTAAAATAAAAATTATTTTCAATTACTATAAGAAAAATATTGAGAACCGTCAGATTTATTGTCGAATTTAGCAATGACGATTACCATCAGATTTAGCGATGGGTTTGATGAAGCATTCATCATGTTAAATAATTACCGGCGAATAGTCTCTTCCGCTAGTAACTTTCGGCAATAAATCACGACAAATTGGCGCCAAACTTTTTTGTCAGAGTTACAATCGAATAGATCTAATGGTATAGACGTTTAATGGAACGCTGCGTTTTGGTGATTCCCATTGCGTTATCGTAAAAAATATCGATCTGCCGATAAATCCAACAGAAACCGTGCTCTAAATTGGAACAGCGAACCCGTCCTCCCATTTCGAACTCTCTCTCTCTCTCCCCCCTAGGCCTTCGTCCCTCTCTCTCTCCTCTCACCCTCCCACACTCTCTTTAACCTTTTCATCTCTCCTCTCCATCAACCTCCTCTGCTGCTGAAGATGTTGCCGCCGCTGCTGAACGTCCCTGCCACTTCTTCTTCTGTCGCCACTACACCTCCATCCTTCTTCAAGGTTTTGTTTGAACTCTAATTATTTTAAATTCTGTTATACCAAGTTAATTAATTAATTAGTAGAGATTAGTTAGTTTAATTTTCTGTTTTAGTGGATTTAGGTGGTTAGGATAGGTTAGATTAGTCTCTGAGATTGTTGAAAAATATTGGATTAATGAGCTGTTTGCTGATTCCTGCTCTTGAAATTGTTAGTTAAATGCTTGACTATGTTAATAATGATTGAGCTGCTTGTATGCTACCTTAATAATGATTGAAAAAAATTAACCGGTTGAAAATGATTGATGGATATTTAGCTTGGATGGAACCCTTGAATGGGTAGAGAAATCCGAATGTTAGGAGAGACTCTGTCGAAATTTATATAAGATTTTCAGTAAAATCGAAAAAATTAAAATTATGTTTTTGTAATTGTTATAATTAATTGTTGGGTTGCTATTTTTTTTGCAATTGTTAATTTGAATAACTATTTTGATCTTAGTTTACGTTTTTGTTAAGTTGGTGTTATGATAAATATTTATGGTGTTTACAAGAGAACTATATATGTATATATTTATTTTGGTTCTTATAAAAAAAAATTTTCTCCTTTGCAATTAGTGTTTTAGTGTTCTATAGGCACTTTTTAGTTTGCTAAACAAACAAAAATATTTATTCATTCTAATTTAATTATTTCGAAACTAAAACACAATGTAATTTTTTCTTTTTTTTAATTTACTAAACTAAAATACTTTTAGAATTATTTGTTACTTCTTGAGTTTATTCTTATGTTATTATTTATTGGTATTTGTTATGTTATTAATATGTTACTAATATATTCGTTGTACAGACATGTGACAACGGGTAGCAGAGGTAGGTTGAGTGGGTCACGTGGTCGCGGTAGAGGGCGAGTTTCCACCGAATTCTCCAGGGTTGTCCAATCATCACCCTCTATCCCAACTACCCCGTCAACCGCTATGACGTCACAGGTGGATCCATTGGACCAACAATTCATCATGGTCCCAAACCTGAACTGGGTGTTTCCTTCTGCTATGCCTCTGCAGATGCAGCGACAACGTCAACAGAGTCTGCGGTGAGTAATTCCTCCAATGCTTCCGAGCAAGAAGCCCCTCCACCACCGCCCGTCATCTGGCTGGGAATTTGGCCCGATGACATGCAGTCGTGAGTTCAATTTTTTAATATTAGGTTTGTTTATCTTAAGTTTGTTTATGTCAAATTTGTTTATCTTAAATTTGTTTATCTTATGTATTTGTTAATGTGAGGTTTTTTTCTAACAGACTTGCACCAAACCCCAATGCATGCATACATGAGATATCCGAGGTCATTAAGTCCATGTACGACCATTCATGGCCGACCTACACGCAGATCTCGACTGATGTAAGAGAGTGGTGGTTTTAGAAGTGGGAGGCAAGAATTCAATTTCATTTGAATTACTTAACTGTATAGGAACTCTATTTCATTTTGACTAACTAATCTTGGTAAATCACTTTGTGCAGTTGAAATTCATATGGGATATAGAATACAATGTCATGATCAGGAAGACCTATGACCATCGCGCCGCCAAGTGGTTTCAGTAGATGATGAGCGACGTTCATCAGGAGAAAGACCACCTGTCATCGTGGAACCGTCCAAACATCAAGCGTGACTTGGAGGCTTATTTTAGAGATAACGAGGGGTTCAAGCATCGCAGTCTGATGAACGTCGCTAACAGGGCTTCGCCTAGGTCGTCGAGGTATATAGCTGGATCGGCGACCTTCATGAAGACGAAGACTACACTGGTAAGAATTTTGGCATTGTTTAATATTTTAGTAGTTACTTGAATTATTTTTCTACTTTCATTTTTGATTATCAATTTAATTAATTAGTTAGTAGAGTAAATGTTAGTTTAATTTTCTATTTTAGTGAATTTAGGTGGTTAGGATTGGTTAGAATAGGTTAGATTAGGCTATAAGATTGCTGAAAAATACTGGAAGGAACCCTTCAAGGGTGGTTAAACCCGAATTTTAGGGGAGACTTTGTCGAAATTTGCATAACATTTTCAGTGAAATCGAAAAAAATAAAATTATATTTTTGAAATTACAGTTAAGATTTTGGTTCATGCTTATATTTGTCTGTCATTGTTTAAATTATTCGTTTATTTTATTGGTTGATATATTAATTTGTATTCTAAGTCGTCATTGGATCGTGAGGCGACAGTGTCGGAGACCTTTAAGTATACCCATACTTTGGATGCAAACAAGGAGAGATTTGCTGATGAGCGGTCTGCGACCCATTATGTGAATTTAAATTAATCCTAAGTTTCAACTTTATTTGGTTTAAAGTCAGTTATTTTAACTATTATCCTAATCACACCTAACGTGTGTAACACATGAGAAGTACACACACAGAAGTTGGAGGTCACGATCTAGCAATTTCAGCCGCCTAGTGGGGCCGACGAAGCTGGCTCCAAGACCTCCGTGGTGGATCTCGATAGGATTTAACGTGAGACCGCCTTTGAACCCCACAAGAATTGCCACTTTGGGTTGGGTCGTTCTTCGCTAGTGGCCTCCGCTTCTCCGCCTTGGTGGCTTCCTCTGCCTCTGCCACCAGCCCTGTTGATCCCCAGGAAGTTGTCGACTTGAGGGAAGAAGTACAGAAGCTAACACAGGAGTTTTACTAGCAGGCGGAATAGTCTGAGCATAGATATCGAGAGATTCTTGCACACATTGCCGTCAAGTCTGACCTGACGGAGAAGTTGGAGCAGCTCGATCGGTTGCGACAACAGATGGAGGAGTATAGCTAGCAGATGCGCACTAGAGGCAGCGGCGACATTGCTGGTGGGGCACTGATGACAACATCTCCTCCGCTGCCTTAGCAAGGGGACCACGACGCCGACGACAACGACAATGATGACGAAGATTACCGTGATATATAGGATTTAGGGTTTTACGCATTTTTGTTTTTCCACTTCATTGTAGTCTATATTTGTGCTATTTTATTTCATTCAGACTATTTATTTTTTAATAAAATAATTTTTTGATTTCTGGCGACGTTAAATTTCTGCTAACAATTTTGTTAACAAGAGTCTTCTAATTGTGGCTTAACTATGCCAAAAAAAACTTTAGAGTTTATAAAATTAACATTATCGTCGAAAAAATTCGACGGTAACATAGCGCCTAATTAAACACGTGAAACAACGCCAAAATTACTCGAATTTATCCCACGAAAACCATCAACACAATCTCGCCAAATCCATTGAAAAGACTGACAGAAAATTCACTGATAATTAGCGTTGGACAAAATAAATTCAAGGGTAAGCAGTTTTCGACGACGTTGATACCATTAACCCAAGGACAATGGTAATTTATTTAGCAGCGGATTTATTCTATAGATCCAATAGTATTCAATGTTTTTCTTGTAATGTATAAAAACAAACAAACAACAATTATATTTGATAAAACTAAATAAATTTAAAATTTAATAATATCATAATAAATATAAATATATAAGTAAATTTTAATGTTTAATGATTACTTTCTTTTTTTACTATTTTATAAATTTTCTTGTTTTAGATAATTTTTTCCATTCTTGTACTCTCAATTGAGGTTAGGTTCTCTTTCTTAGATCTTGGATTCGAGTCTAGTTTATAACATGAAAAGGTTTCCTAATTACTGAGGAAGAAATAGATATTATTATGTTTAGTTTGATAATATCACTTTTTTTTGTATAAATTTATATAAAAATACAATGTAAAAAGATCATATATATAAAATGACATTATAAAAAATAAAACACCCTAAATTTTTTGTTTTTTTTTTCCCTAAAAATATTAGTTCTCTATCATTTTATTCCGTAAAAATATTTTTCCCCTCTTAATTTTTTCTTCCTCAAAGTGTGCCTACTTAAAAGAAAACACACACACACATACAGTCATACACACGACACACCAGCTAATTCTTCTTTCAGGTTGGATTGGGGATTACCTGAAAATCAAAGATGCCAAGGATAGGCACGTAATCTGCAATATTGAAAGCTCCAGCCAAGCTGACTAAGTCAACAAGGGCCTTTAAGTTGAACCTATTACTTTCATGCTTTCGACCCAACACCATCTTGAATGTGATATTCTCAGAAAGCTCCTTCAACATCATACTAAGATTCACAACCTCACCTGACGCAGAAGCATTGCATAGAGACTTCACCAACATTTCCAATTCCTTCCTCCTTAAAGGACCATACATCTCAACCTTTGATCCACTTAAAAGTTGCAATGTGCATAACTTCTTCATGTGCCGCCAATACCAACCGTACTGTGCCATCCCAATGCCCTTTCCGCCATTGAAAAACATCTCCACAGCCTGAACCACCCATACACACATCCAAACAATTTTGTATGATAGTGGGTTGACTTAGATAATATAATAAAATGTCTAATTACTAAGAATTTGCTTTGTTAAAATCATATCTATACAAAATTATTAGCTACTAAATCAATCATCATATATTTGTATATAAATATACGTGTTATTTAACTTATTTTTAATATATATTTTTTATTTTAATATATATTTTATACGAATAATTAATTTAATAATTAATTTTTAGTGTACATTTAATCATTTATTTATATAAAGCAAATTCATAGCAGAATTTTCAAAAATTTAATTATACTAAAATTAAATAAAATAAATTCTGATTATTTTTAGCAAACATCTCCGATACTCCAAATGTCAAACCGAAAAGTATGGCCAAATATGGTCCATCAGTCCATGTGTATAGTAACAACTGCAAAATATGGAGGTCTTAAATACAGCTAACAACACCCAATGTCTTTGGGGGGATTTAATAGTAAGTCCTGAGTCGTTTTTTTCACTATTAATTATCACTGACCTGAAATTTAGACCTGTTTGCAAAATCTAGGTCATGAGTCTTGAGGAATAGCTTAGCAGCTTCCGGAGAAGAAACAACTACAGTTGGAACTTGCCCTAGCTTCAAGAACATTATGGGTCCGTATTTTTCGGCGAGGGCTTGGAGGGTGCGGTGTGGTTGTGTTCCTAACATGTGGAGGTTACCGATGAGTGGCAATGCCTTGGGACCTGGTGGTGGAACTTTATTCCGATCATCCTTTGGATGCAACAAAACAATGGCGACTACAAATACTAATATGCCAAGGAGTATGGCTATCATACTTAATGAATATATCTTAGTTTGCGGGAAAATTATGATTCTTTTGAGGATAGAGAATATGAAGGTTTTGGGGGTATTTTATATGCGATGCTAGCCATAACGTGTGGTTTATACGCTTTTTGTTTTATTTAAATAAAAAATTATATTAGCTTATGTAATAACATGGAGATAATATTCAATTTAGTTATTAAATTTGTATGCGAGTTTTAATTTAGTCTCTAAAATTTCAATTGTCTCTATTTAATCTTTAAACTTTGATAATGTGGTTCGTGTTAGTCGTCCTTGAATAATTTTCGACGGACAAACATTAATAAAACGTCGATGTAGACAGTTGGATGCTACGTTGGACTCTGTAAAACGTAATTATTTTTGTTTTGATACTTAAATAGTAAAAAAAACACCGTAAATAGTGTTTATTGAAATTTTTTTCCCAAAACAAGTAATCTATTATCATTTTTGGGCTATTTAAGCGCCAAAACTAAAATAACGTTATTTTATAAATTTTAATGTGATATTTGGCTGTCTATGTCTGACTCTATTAATATTTATATGCTAAAAATTATCCCAAAAATTAATGTAAATTATATTTATAAAATTTGAAGACTAAATACAAATAACTAAAATTTCAGAAATTAAATTAAAATTTTCGTATAAATTTAGGAACTAAATTGAATATTAACTCAATAAATTGAATATTCACAATTTTGCTGCATAATAATTTCACAAACTTAGACTGCGAAATCAAGGTAGAAAACAAGTTTGCAGTTACTTTTTGCTAAATTAGGAACAAATTTATTCTTCTCAATTTCCAAAGTAAGAAGTAATAAAAAAATAAATAAAGAAATTGATTAAATTTATATAATATATAATTTGAGAAATACTTTAAAATGTGA
>NC_029789.2:135785067-135786548 GCF_000816755.2 Arachis ipaensis
ATATATATAAATATTTTTATAACCAAGTTTAACCAAATTGGCATAAATCTAACAGAAAATAAATGTACGCATGCGTCACTACTTCTTCATTTCTTCGTGTTCTTTCAGCATACAAATTTTTGTACATAAGAAATGTTAGAGGATCAGTAAAATTTATTATTTTTAACCATCAATTAGTTAGCAATATTTAAAAGTGTAAATTAAAAATATGTTGTTGGAAAGAATTAAACTTATGATTAAAAGTACTTGCCAACAATAATAAATTTTGCTGATTTTTTACCTTTCTCTTTATATATAGTACAAATTTATTGATATAGTATAGAAATTTTTAACACATAACACATAAATTTTTACCGTAATAGAAATTTTTACACATAGCAAATAATTTTTTATTGCGAATATATTTTGTTGGTTGAGTGAGTTAATTGTGATAGTTCAAAAATTTCTGTGTTATACATTAAAAATTTTTGTGTTGTATGTGCATAAAAAAATTTTGCGCTGTACTATATTGTATATATTTTGTTAGTTGGGTGTCAATATATTTTTGATATATAGTCTTTTAAAAATTTTTATACTTCACTCAAATTTTGTGTTCACTACGAAAAAAGGCTATATTATAGGAATTTGTTAATGGAGGTTTAAAAAAAATTCTGTAAATTTGAATTTGAAAATAAAACATTCTCTTTTATTTTATTAAAAAATTTATTAATGGGAGTTTTAATTTTAAATAGTATAGTTTCTAACAACCACCTTAAATTAAAAACAATTCGTCTACACAATTTGGCGGGTGCAAAATCCTCTTCTTTTTGCAAAAATTCGTGTAATTAAATTATAGGACACCTAATTCCATCAATTTGTGAAACCGCCGTAATGCAAAGTACGGGGTTAAAAACCGCCGAAAAAAAAATTCTGCAAATTAAATTAACGTCTTTTTTATAGTGATTGTGTACTAAAATTTATGTATTGTATTTTTGTTGGTTGAGTGAAATGTTCTGAGCATGTAGTCCTTTAAAAATTTGTGCCGCGCATTAAATTTTTGTATTGTGCATCAAAATTTATATTCTTTAGTTTTCTAAATATATATAAGAGAAGAAAAAGTGGTGATGATAATGAAAAAAGATGAGAAGAAAAAAAAGGAAAAAAAATCAAATAAGAGAAAAAAAAGAAAAAAATGAAGACAAATGTATTTATATATTGTTTTAATATATTGTGATTTTTTATTTTAATTTTTTAAAAAAATTATTAAAATTTTCATAAAAATGATTAAAAGGAGATGAGAAATGAAACACGTAGAGAATGTGAAAAATAGAAATAAGAATAAATATTCTCAAAGTTTGGAGGAGAATAAAGAAGCATTTCTACCTTGTTAGAAATGTTGTCATTCATATTATTTTTTTCTATCAATTTAAATTTTTAGAATTAGTGATTTTAAAACATGGTATCAAAGTTTTATGTTCAAAAAATTTAGAGTTCGATCCTTG
>NC_029789.2:135786625-135790638 GCF_000816755.2 Arachis ipaensis
CATTCTTAAATCGAAAATATTTGATAACAAAAAAAAATCAACTAAAAACAATCATAACTTTCTTTATTTAACATTTATTAATTATTACGATAATTAATAAATATTAAATAAGATAAATTCTGACTTTTTTTTTATCTCCCTAATATTATCCTTCTTAAATATGACCTATTTTAACATTTTTCGCCAAACTCACGCTTACCACGTTTTCCACTTGAATGTTTTGTTGGTTTAAAGAAATTTGATGGTAATAAGTACACAAAATGTGTTAGGTGATGTTCCCTGGGATAGTCCTCGACTCCTTTTGTCACCCTGCCTTGATTTATTTTTTCGTGGCAACTGGCAAGTGGTTGATTTGCATGAGTACTTTCATTAAATAATATATCACACTTATCTTTATCTCCTTACAAGTTTTTTTTCTCAACTCTGTTTTTCACTGGGCCCTTTCCCATTATAGAGAGCCGATTTTGTGGTAGCTATAAAGTGTTGAGTTATTTATTTATTATTATAACTACTATATCCGATTGTTGATCTCTTAATTACTTGTGACTTGTGAGCCCTATTCAATAATCAATTAGGAAATAATACAATATTTTTATTTATATTTTATCTGTTAAATATATTTTTGTGTCTTTATATCTTTAATTTTGTGTCCATATTTGTAGTCTTAAGGACATATAGGGATGGTGATTCACTGCTTTTCGGGACCCCAATCTTAATTTGTTGTTGTCTTTCTATTCAGTAAATCAGTAATCAATTAAGGACATATGGAGATGGTGGTCACTGCTTTTCTGGACCCCAATCTTAATTTGGTGTTGTCTTTCTCGCTTTTAATTTATAGTTGCATGGGATTATGTGAATCTGCTAGCTATTTCTGGCATTCTTCTCTGTAGCATCTTATTATTATATAAGTGGAAACCCCATCCTCTGAACCACCCACGGAGGCCACCTCCCAGAGTCCCAGGCTCCCACCCGCTCAGTCCGTCACCGCCACCTCCCCGTCACCCATCCCCTCAGTTCGTCTTCCTCATCGTGACGTCTCAGTCTCTCACGCCCCTGTGAATCTCAGTCCTCTCACCGTCACGTCGCGCTCACCGGCACACCGCACCAGGGAGCTCGTCGTCTTCGCCGTTGTTGCTTCTTCCCGTGAAGGCGTGTTCGTCGGCGTCATCTGGTTCTGGTCGCGTCCTGTCATCGTCATCTGCATCATCTGGTCGCGTCATTTGGTCGCCGGCCGTCGCCTCTTCTCCGTCGGGTAAGTGACAGAACTCTGAGATCTTCATTGTTGGCTTTGATTTTGAAGGATTTGTGATAATTTTTTATTCTGATTCTGATTCCTAGGATTCTAATGTGTTAAATTGTTGATTCTGAAATTTTTATTCCTTACTTTGATTCTGAGTTAGGTTAAGTAAAATTTTTATTATATCCTGCATATGTATACAAGAGTTTGTATATTGCTGCATTGGCTCATGATTTGTGTATCTCATTTTGAAATTCTAACTTCAATTGATACAAAGACGTTAAATAAATTTGAATTTTGTATTAAAGTTGATGTGTTGATGGAAAGAGCATTATGCTGAGATTTCTGTAACTTTTGTTTTCTGTATCTAGGTTAGTGGCTAAGTGACAAATTCAAACCTATCGATACTATATAGGAGTTTGTGTGTGCTGTGAACTCATAACAATCACTCAGTGCCTCTATAATGACCGAGTGGTCCATTGTTTAGGTGTTGTAATTTTTCTAGTTGATCCTCAATGTTGTGTGAAATCTTTAGTTTTTTGTTTTATAACAATTTGTCATAAACAACTCTAGTGTTCTATTTATTCCACCTGGCTACAATTATTGCTGAGCATTACAAAAATGGTACAAATGTTGAGAGGTTTTTATATTATTGATTTATTGAATTATTATATGATTTTAACTTTAAATTGTTTTCTTTTCGATGTAGAATTTAAGTAAGTCAGAATCTACTATCACTACCATTACGGGATAAAAGGAGGATTGAGATTTGAGAATTATGTTTTTACAATGTGATGAATTTTGTTTGGTTGTTCATGGATATGGTTGGTTATAGATATGTTTGGATGTTTATGTTTGTTGTTATTGCTATTTAAGTCATTAAATACTATGGATATTATGTTTGTAATGACAATTGAGGATATCTTTATTTTTTTTTAATTTTTTTTATTTTTTTAATTTTTATTAGTTTTTACAAAAATTCGCGAAACCCAAGTCTTCGGCAGATACGGGGTTCCGTTACCCATCGTGGGGACGGGGCGGAGACGGAGACAGATATTGGGGGCGGGAGGCATGTTCCCGCCCCATGGGACCCGTTGTCATCCCTACTACTTTTACTTGGAATGTATGAAAATTTTCTAGCCTTTTACGACCACACATAATATCATCTATCTTTCTCTAATTATAATTTATTTATTTATTATGTCTCTCATTATTACAAATAAAATATTGCTAACTTATTTATTAATCATTGAAGTTGTCAATTGATACGTTGTGGCTCGAGTTTTGATAACTAAAAACTATATACATACAAAACCGAGAGATATAAAAGTAATTGAATAGGATGATGAGCTACTCACATACACAATAAAATAATAATCAATAAATGCATTATACAAGCAACCCAAGCAGAAGAAGAAACTAGAAGAACAGAGGAACAAAGATGATGAACAAAGGTGAGAAGATCGGTGAAACAATAAGGAGGCGAGCGATAGGAAACGAGGAGCATGATCGAGGAAGAGACGAGAACGACGAGGAAGAGAATAGTGCAATCGAGGAACATTAGTGGCGAAATCTCTGACGTGGCGGTGCAGAGCATGAACGAGGATGATGGTGGTGTTCGGTGATGGTAAGACTGTAACTTGGAGAGGGAGTGAGATGTAGTGTTGAAATGCAAAGCGATTTAGGGTTTGTTGGTTAGGTTAGGCTATATTATATTTTAACTATATATATTATTTATTTATTGCAGATATACGGATCGGATTCATGGGTATCCATCTCAAATCCGTGATTTGATCATTTGAGTATGCGGATTGGATCGGATCTGATTTAATGGCTTTGCTAATCGGATCTTATCCGTAATTTTCGAATCGAATAAAACACTACGGACCTACGAATCAAATCTAATTCATGTACAACCCTACCTATCAATTCTTCTTCTGGAGGCAAATTATATTTGCCATCGCAGTTAACACATTTGCTATTTATCACATTCCCAGATAGTACATTGTTCAATCAAAAGAATTATCGTGGCTAAGGTTGTGTTCTAATGACAAAGTTGTTTGCCTCCGAAGATGCTATACTAGGTTCGATATCTAGCCGGGGGTGATCAAAGAGCCATATATTTTGTGTGTGTGTGTGTGTGTATGAGCATGTGTGGGTTATGACAAAAAAAAAGTTACCATCCAAAGCCATATTGCTAGAAAACTCCATCGTGTTCTTTCTGGTTTTGTCCCGCTCAGACATAGTTTTATTATTTTTTGGGTCTCGACAGACATGCTCTCACTCGAAGCCTTCATACATTACACAAAATTTGTCAAATACCGTCAGATTTAACATCTCGTGTTACTGACGAATTTATGGACGATTTTAATATAGAATTCGTAGCGTCAAATTGTTACCGGCGGATTCACTTATCCGACGGTAAATTCGTGGGTAATACTTGGAGGAAAAAAGGATGGAATAGGCGCGAACTTCATCGTGGAATTTACCGTCGGAAAAATTCGACAGTAAGCCAGTTTAGTGAAACGACGCATTTTGGTGACACGCTATGGGTTACTGTCGGATAAATCCGAAGGTGAATTCGACGGTAATCAGCCCTAAAATTGAGATGGAGGGGTTCAATGAGGAAGAGGAATAGGGTGTAGCCGCTTAGGGTTAGGTTACAGCGTTAGACATTTCAGTTCTCACTATTATGCTTCGGGATTTTTTGTTTTAATAAATAAAATAAATATAATAATTACTAAAATAAATAATTTTAAATTTTATTACCGAAATC
>NC_029789.2:135790872-135807742 GCF_000816755.2 Arachis ipaensis
CATCACCCTCTCTTATCTCGTTTACACTGTGAATGAGATAATTTTACATGTATCTCGTTTACAGTATAAACGAGATAAGACACGTGGAAGTGACACGTGTATATCTCGGTTACACTGTAAACGACATACATGGAGGATTATCTCATTCATAGTGTAAACAAGATACGTGTAAATGTATCTCGTTTACAGTGTAAACGAGATACAGTGAGACCATTTTTCACCAGCTATAAAAGGATGTCTAATCCTTGGCATTCTCCACATTCATCTCATATCTTCTTCTGTCCCGTTTTTCTCACAAAAAGAAGGCAACAATAGTCAGTAATAGCGTATACATAGTTGTGTGTTTTTACCCCTATTGTCGTATGAGAAATGGCGACAATGGGGTGATATTTGGGTGTGAGAATCCGATTCTGTTGCACACTCAGCATGTAAGTTCGTTGTCCGAGTTGAAGAGTTTGATTTTGTGCAACCTTGGTGGCACAAAAACGAGGGAGGTCAGAAGGGTGGGGTATAGGTTGCTGGCAACCGTTGGGTAATTGAGTTTTCCGGTTTCGACTATTTTGGCTTCTAGGGGACGAGCATGTGCAACTTATGTTTGACATTAATGGGAGAATCATGGCGGAGCAAGTGATTGAGCTTTCTCCCAAGGTTGGAGATGTTGGTGGTGGTGGTTCTGTACACTTGACCTATGTACAGGACGACCGACCTCTCGCACCACCACCCATTCATGTCGTCATTCCAATGGAAGACATGGAGATGGGTGAGGAAGACTCTAACAAAGATTACGTTGCCGATAGTGGCAACATTGATTCTTTTAAGGGGGTGATGACGAGGAGTTTGTTTCAGAGACGCCCGCCGAGGCAGCTGTGCGCTATGTTTTGCCCCCTCCCCCCACCCAATTCTGGCGCTATCAGATGTACCAAGTCACTATCATACGTTGAATCTGGATGCCATGCATGAGAGAACTCCCTTTTTCCAAATGGGAGAGGAGGATTACAACCTAGACGGTGGGGTAGAGTTTTGGGTCGGCCACAGATTCAAGTGCCGAGATGTAGTGATGTAGGGTGTGAAGAACTACAGTATTCGCCAGAGTGCAGAGTATTGGGTGATCGAATCGAATCGATTAAAATACCATGTGCAATACCGTCAAGCTGCAAATGGCTGTCCATGGAGTCTCTATGTTGTCCTTCGACAGAACATCGAATACTGGTGAGTTCAAGTTTAATTGAGGCGTACTTACTCATTTATGGTTGCCATATATTAAGTACTTTTGAACCATGACGCCTAAACATGGCTGTTTTATTTCGTCAAGGAGGTCTGGAGAGTTGGTGGAGTGCACACTTGTTTAGCACCCACCATGTCCCAGGACCATCGACAGCTGGATAGAAGTCTCATCTACAAGGTCATCTTGCCGTTGATACAATCCAATCCCTCCGTCAGCATTCCTGTCCTGCAAGGTACGGTCCGACAGAGCTATCACTTCAAACCCTCCAACAGAAAGGTGTGGATGGTGAAGAAGAAGGCAATTGCTCAGATCTACGGGGATTGGGATGAGTCATACAACAAGGTGCCGAAACTACTTCAAGCGCTGCAGAGTTATTTCCCAGGAACTATTTGTGAGCTACGGGCAGTACCGTACTACGATGGTCACCTTCTGGAACATATTTAGAACATAATTAGATATTTAGTTACGTATTTTTTAGAAAAATATTATTCTGTTAGTTTTAATATACTTGACATAAAAAAAATCTAATTATAAAATTAAAAGGAGTATAATAACTAAATTAAAAAACATAAAAAATCTAATTATAAAATTGTCGAAACTAAAAGAAATAAAATAGAGTTCCAAAATAAAAATTATGTAGTAACAACCTAACACAGGTGAAATAAAACAGAGTTCCAAATTTCTACCAGTGACCTATTTCTAACTATACAAACAATATTCTAGTTCTTTACGACTACCCTAACCATGACTACATACACACATATCTATATGGGACTACATAAAATTCAACAAAGCAGAACTCACCGCAAAGTCGGCTGCCCCAGCGTAATGTAAAGTCTCGTTCAGCCTGTTGATGTCTCCGTCGTTACCAGCTACGCGCGCCATCGTCGTATTTATCGGTTATATGGTCAGAAAGGGGTAAAAGGGAGGAAAAAGTGGTTGAAAAATTCAAATTGGTGCCCGGTCAAACGCTGTCAACGAGTTGTATATATAGCCGTCGCCCTCTTTTATCTCGTTTATACTGTGAACGAGATATGTAACACCCCAACTTTGACACATCATGACCAATGTCAATTGTTTAGGTGTTACTTGTCGTAAGGACCTACTTGGCTCTAGACTCGGATTTCATAAGCAAATAGTAATATAAGCTTTTATCGGTTCAGTGTAATTAACTTACTTATCATGAAAAATCATTCAGTTGCTCGCAAGGTTAATACTTAAAGCCATATCATAGATAAATACATGGTAACAGCAAATATCATATATACATATATACAAATATACACATGAGTAAGTTTGGAGATACATGTCATTCTTCATAAACCGAGAAATACACCAAGATATATATACATATATAAAAGAGGAAGTCAGACCCAACCCTCATACAGGTTTTCTAAACTGGAACCAAACTACTAAGAGGTCCTACCCTTCTAAAAGTACGACAAAAGCGAGGGGAAAGTAATACTACTGATCATCAAAAGGAGTAAAAAGTCAGCTAGGTCAATCTCCGAAATGGTCTTCAACTAGAGTGAACATGTACGACATGCCGGGATCAAAATGTGGGCGATGTACCAAAACCCAAAACTCAACAGACTTCTCTGCCGATCCCATCTGGGGAGGGGAAAAATAAAGAGAAGAAGGGTGAAAACCTAGAGTTCCCAGCAAGGTAAAAAGGGGAACCTAAGGTTTTTGTCTCTAAGTTGTCGTGAAACAGAAAAATAGAACAAACACAGAAACACAAGGCACAAAATATATATATAACAAGTAAATAGAATAAACAATCAAGAAATGGCAATAAATAATTCATAAGAAATTCATATGCGCAAACAAGATGATGCATGCCTATTCCTAGCGCAGGCCATGAGCTCATGCGTCGGTTGTCTACCCGCAGCCCGATATTATTCAGGGCGAACCCCAAATATGGTCTCTTTACTGTGTCAGTTAGGCACAATTATCATCATGAACAAACCCATGTCAATTAGGATATCTTGGCATCACGGAAAGAGAGAGGCTATCAATTAGGCAAACATTCTCGCATTAGCAATCTCAGGCTATCAGTTAGGCGGGCACTTCTGCTTTAGCAATTTGGCACAAGGCCCATTCAATATACAATTCTCAACTTTCGTTCATTCATTGTTTCTCGTTTTCTTTTATTTTCTTTATGCCTCCACATCATCATTTACTTATACTTATCTCCGCATCACCGTTTCATCATACGTACCTCTGCATCACCATTTAACATCAACTCTTTTAATATAAAACCTATCATTTTCTTTTCCTTTAAATAAGGACATGTATGCTGCCAAATCTGGACATGATCCTTTGAATTGAAATTAAAGTTTTATCGTATTTGGATTTTAATTGGATTTGGTGGCAAACTTAATGAAAATCTACTACTGCCTTAAGAAGATTTAGAAAAAATATAGCAGGCAGCTCTATTTTTGAAAAATTTATGATAAATCCAATTCTAATATGATACTTCCAGATTTTGGTGAGAATACACTTAACATCCTCAAGTTTTAGGACAAATAAATTCCAGATCTATAGCACCTAGTTTGGTTAATTAAATGTCAGTTGGAAGTGCCACCCTGTTTCTTTAAATTGGTTCTGAATTTCTTGTGAACATCTTAGCTTCCAAGAGACATAACTAACTCTACAAAATAGCAATGGATATAAAATTTGTACTCACTTAAAATACACTGGTAGGTCTTTAAAATTCTTTTAAAAGAAACTCAAAATTTCAAATAAATCAAAAGTTATAGCAGCTGGAAGTTGGTATTGTAGAACCAGAAAACTTGAAAATTTTGCAGCAACCACTAAACTTCAAAATTTCATATCTTCCAAACCACTTGGCCAAATTTCTTGAAATTTTTATGGAGTAATCTTGACTTCTTAAAATTTGATAGAAAAATAGATTGATTCAAAAATCATATCTAGATTGCTCCCATTTTTATTTTAAGTTGCTGTTCAATATGTTTAAAAATTTCTGCAGCAAAGTTTCTTGATTTTCACTAACCAAATTCGACCCCCTAAGTTCCTAACTCATACCAATAAAAAATTCTCATTATTTATTTCCATTTCTACAAGAATTATGTCCTAATTTTTTCCAGGAGCATCAGATCTATAAATATAAAAAATTTATACGATTCACATAACATGATCACATTTTCACAACATTAAAAATATGCACTACATTCAGCAATAATAATTCAGCCACTTAACAGAATTTTCAGCAGCATCAATCAAGTTAATTTGTCATCATCAATCAAGATTACATCTAACAATTACCTATAACTAATTTACATTCTTAACCCTTACCTTTTTTTGAAGTTAAAAATTCTATTTCTGCTTCTTCCCTTAATCAAAACCCTAGCCACACAGAATTTGACCTTCGACCTCTCCTTCAAGGACAAACAGTCGACCTCAGCTTGAGCAAGAGAAGAGTTCTTGTTTATGGTTACTACTGTTGTAGCAATAATTGAAATTAGAACGGCATTGGTGGAATAAGGGGAAGAAGAAGAAGAGGAAAAAGGAAAGTTGCTGGTTCTCACCCAGCAAGGATGCTTCGAAGATTCAGAGTGATGAGAGGTGGGGCGCCTATCTTCTTGCTGTGGATTGCTCTTCCTTCCTTTCTAGCTTCGTTTTGCTCTCTTCTCTGTTCTTTACCTTTGTTTTGTGTGTGTCTTCTATTTGAAGAGAATGAAGAGCATTAGATTCATTAGGTGGAAGAAAAGGAAGTCGGGTGAGGTGGTGCAGAGACTTCGTGTCTTCTTTTCGTTTCAACACAGCATCAACGCAAGTCTTGAGGAGGTGTAATCAGAATTTCAAATGGTGCTGAGAGGGAAGGCAATCAGGGTTGGGCTTAATTAAAGGAAGCTTGGTTCAGTTGAATCGGGGGAAGGAAAAGAAAACTGTGACTTTGAAAGAGAGGAAGAAAAAATCGGGTTAATAGTTGGTAACGCATTTAGGATAATTTTTCTACTAATTCATTACTTATAAATTAGTAAGAGGTAGTTAATTTTAAAAGAAATAAATTAACTGTAGCGGTAATTATCTAATTACCAGGATTCGTCACTCGGAAGCACTAAAAAAAAAATTTTAGCGCTACGTGTTTATTTAATTTTAATTCGTTATCTATGCTATATATATATAGCATATGAGAAATCACAGGCCTCGTGGGGTAGGGTAGTTACAAGATAAACCTTCACATATCTCGTTTACAATGTAAGCGAGATATACACGTATCACGAGATACGTGTAAAATTATTTCGCTCACAGTGTAAACGAGATAAGAGTAGATAACAGACTTCGATAATAAATTTTAAAATTATTTATTTCAGTAATTATTACATTTATTTTATTTAATAATTTATTTATGTATATTTATTTAGAGTAAATAGTCATTTTGGATCCTATAAAATTTGCTTGCGAACAAAAATAATCATAAAAAATTTAAACTAATGATGTACCATAAAAGATGAATATCATTTGATAAAAATAACTAATCGTTAAAATTAAAGTTGACTCCGTTAAATTTATTTGAAATTTTTAATGTTGCGTTGTTTTGTGGATAGGACATAGAGATATGAACAGTAAATATCTAAAAAGTATTTAAACAGAGAGATATAAACACCGACATAGTGTCTTTAGGAAATTTTTCTTCACTTTTGTGTCCACTTTTAAACAAAAGACAGTGATGATCATGAAATTTAGCAAAATAAACACGAATTTTTTAATAATTTTTTTTCCTTTTTACCTATAGATATTTTTATTATTCCACTATTACCTTTTTTTATTCTCTTACTAAAAAAATCCTAATTTAAACTTTTTTCTGCAATACTATTCTCAAAGAGGTACTCTCTTCTCTATGCTTTGTCTCTATCTCTATCTTCTTCTTCTTTTTTCCCAACTACTTTCTTTTTCTTGCTCTCTCTCTCTCTCTCTTTCTCTCTCTCTGTTTCTGTCTCTATATTCTATATTCTGCTTTGTTCACTTCTTCTTCTTTCTCTTCTTTCTCAGGTAATGTCTTTTCTTACTCTCTATCTCTGTCTTCTTCTCAGTTTTTTTTCTCTTCTGATTCTATATCTTCTCTTTTCTAATTCTATATCTTCTTTTCTTTTTTTTTCTTCATTTTTATTCTGTATCTTCTTCTCTTTTTCTTTTTTTTCATCATTAGTTTTTTTGTGTGCAGTTAATCTAATAACAGGATTTCAGCCGCCAATTATTGATTCTTTTTGTTACAATTTTTAGAAGCCTCTTGTTCTTCTCTTTCTTAGTCATATAATTAGGTATTACTCTGCCTCTTCTCTTCTTATTTTTTTATTTTTGTTTTTATTTTTCTATTTAAAAGAATTTTGTTTCTCTTTATCCTTATCTTTTTTTTTTCTATTTTTTATGATTTGTTAATCTAAAAATTATATATGAAGATGAGCTACATTTTTTTCTTTTGACAGAATCTTAAATTTTTGCAATGATACTGTGAATGAATGAATGAAAAAATTGTTTTGGATTTTAATATATTGATGTATTTTGTTCATAATGAAAGAATGAATAAAAAATATTGTATTGAATTTTTCTCTTGTTATTAGTTTGAACTAAAAAATAAAATAATTAGTGGGTTATGTTGTTCTTATGGTTGCTGTTCTTATTATTGTTTATTATTTTTAATATGTGTTAATTTAATAATTTATGAGTTTTTTATTTGTTGATTAAGGAAGAATGGAACTAGTGGATCGCTCTGAGTAATTTAGACAATTTTTTTATTTTATGATTCAAACTGAGCTTTAGCCTTCAACGCCGAGCTATAAGTTGGGATGAGCTCTTCGTCCAGAGGGATATCACGTCACGGAGAGTATGAACAAATGGGGAGTGTACCTGCAAAAGGCACTCCGATACTTAAGTTAGTACTGAGAATTCTGTGTACCCTTTGAGGATAAAATACCATACCTTTATAGGTGAGGTGAAATAGGTCAGTTACGTTTCTGATGATCATCTGAATTGAAGAGCAGTTATTAGGTTTTAATGAGTGATAATGCCTGGTAGGACATTTTTATTCCAGGATGTAGTCCGTTGAGTCTGATTGTAACGTATAACGCCGAGTTATAACGTAAAGTGCCAAGTTATTGTATATAATGCCGAGTTATGACATCGGATTTGTAACGGCTGTATCATATCCCTAAGCTTAGCCTGGGAATATGTTTTAATGAAGCAGGTTGAGCTTTTAATGAATCATAAGTCGGCCATTGAGTGAGTACATAACTCGGCCATTGGATTAGCCTTGGAGCCTCCAGTTCAAGATGCTTTATTAAAACAAGGAACAAAATCTTTTGAATTTCAGACGTTATTTGAAGTTAACGTGTATTGGAAAGTGTAGTAGTATTTGTCATTGATTGTGCCTTTGGTCTTTTTTTTCAATGTAATTTTGAACCCTTGATTTAATAGATGCAATGGTTAGGGTTTTTCATGGAACTGAATGGTTAATTGGTTGGGCGAGAATATTGCGTTAGTTCACCTTTGTTTGGTGATTTGATTGAAGATTAAGTTTGATTGTGCATGTGTAAACGATGCGACTTTGAATTGAAAAATTATCGCGAATGGCGATAAGAATGAATTGGTTGGGTGAGAATGTTGCGTTAGTTCACCTTTTTTTGGTGACTTGATTGAAAATTGAGTTTCATTGCGCATGAACTTTGAATTGAAGAATTATCGCAAATGGATAATTGATTGAAGATTGAGTTTGATTGCGCTTGTGTAAATGATGCAACTTTGAAGAATTATCGCGAATGGATAATTGATTGAAGATTGAGTTTGATTGCGCATGTGTAAAGGATGCGACTTTGAATTGAAGAATTATCGCGAATGGATAAGTGTTTGTGCTTGTATGATATGTGATTAATTGAAGATTGTTGATAGTCATAGTTCGGAAGATAGTTGATATAGATCTGATGATAGTTGATATAGATTTGATAATGACTGATAATGATTGATATAGAAATGATTGATATAGCTCGGATAATGATTGATATAAATCTGAAAACAGATAATAGATATAGATTTGAAAATAGAAAAATAGATATAGATCAGCAAATAGAGATAATAGATATAAATAGAAAAATAGATATAACAGATATAGATTGGAAAATAGAGATAACATATGTAAATCAGAAAATAGAGATAATAGATATAGATCGGCAAATAGGGATAACAGATATAAATTGAAAAATAGAGATAACATATATAGATCGAAAAAATAGAGATAACAGATATAGATCGGCAAATAGAGGTAACAGATATAAATTGAAAAATAGAGATAACAGAGATAGATCGGCAATAGAGATAACAGATATAAATAAAAAAAAAATAGAGATAACAGATATAGATCGGCAAATAGATATAATAGATATAAATTGAAAAATAGAGATAACAGATATAGATCGGCCAATAGATATAACAGATATAAATTAGCAAATAGAGATAACAGATATAAATTGGCAAATAGAGATAACAGATATAGATCGGCAAATAGGAATAACATATATAAATCGGAAAATAGAGTTAATAGATATAGATCGACAAATAGGGATAACAGATATAAATTGGCAAATAGAGATAACAAATATAAATCGGCAAATAGAGAGGATAGATATGGATCAGAAAAGAGATATAACAGATATAAATTGGCAAACAGAGATAACAGATATAGATCGGCAATAGGGATAACAGATATAAATCGAAAAATAGAGTTAACAGAATAGAGATAACAGATATAAACCGGCAAATAGGGATAACAGATATAAATTGACAAATAGAGATAACAAATATAAATCGGCAAATAGAGATGATAGATATAGATCAACAAATAGGGATAACAGATATAAATCGAAAAATAGAGTTGATAGATATGGATCGGAAAATAGATATAACAGATATAGATTGGAAAATAGATATAACAGATATACATTGGAGAATAGAGATAACAAATACAAAGCAAAAAGTAGAAATAATAGATATAGATCGGCAAATAGAGATAACAGATATAAATTGGCAAATATAGATAACAGATATAAATCGACAAATAGAGATAACAGATATAAATCGGCAAATAGAGATGATAGATATAGATCGAAAAATAGATATAACAAATATAGATTGGAAAATAGAGATAATAGATATAAATCGGAAAATAGAGATGCCAGATATTGATCGGCCAATAGATATAACAGATATAGATTGAAAAATAGAGATAACAGATATAAATTGGGAAATAGAGATGACAGATATTGATCGGCCAATAGATATAACAGATATAAATTGAAAAATAGATATAGCAGATATAAATTGGCAAATAGAGATAACAGATACAGATCGGCAAATAGGGATAAAAGATATAAATCGAAAAATATAGTTAACAAATATAGATCGGCAAATAGGGATAACAGATATAAATCTGAAAAATAGGGATAACAGATATAAATCTGAAAATAGAGTTAACAGATATAGATCGGCAAATAAAGATAGCAGATATAAATTGGCAAATAGAGATAACAGATATAAATCGGCAAATAGAGATGATAGATATGGATCGGAAAATAGAGATAACAGATATAAATAGAGATGATAGATATGGATCGGAAAATAGATATAACAGATATAGATCGGCAAATAGAGATAATAGAGATAATAGATATAGATCTGCCTTTTTCGGGCCTTAATGATTTAAAATATGACCTTTGTTTACAAAGGTGCAGGTAAGTTTGAAGCCATTAGAAGGAAATGGGGCTTATAAAAAGAAGGGTGTTTATGTCGAGGCCCCACGGTGGATGCCAATTGTTCTTGTGTACGTAACCTGGACGTAACTCGGTTTCTGAGATTCGACGCCGAGTTGTTTCCTTCAATGCCGAGCTATAGACTTGAAAGATCCGAGCTCTTCGTCCAAAGAGATATCACGTCACGGAGAGTGTGAACAAAGGGGGAGTGCACCTGCAAAAGGCACTCCGATGCTTAAGTTAGTACTGTAAATTCAGTGTATCCTTTGAGGATAAAATGCCATACCTTAATAGGTGAGGTGAAATAGATCAGTTACGTTTCTGTTGATCATCTGAATTAAAGAGCAGTTATTAGGTTTTAATGAGTGATAATGCCTGGTCGAACATTTTTATTCCAGGATGTAGTCCGTTGAGTCTGATTGTAACGTATAACACCGAGTTATAACGTAAAGTGCTGAGTTATTGTATATAATGCCGAGTTATGACATCGAATTTGTAACGGCCGTATCAGTTACCATATTAGTTTTGATGTTTGTATGTTTGTATTTGAGAAATAAGAGAGGATAACGTTTGTTGATTAGAAATAGAGAAATTAATACTATTCTCTTAAGACAGAATGTGTTAAACTGCATAATAGGAAGGGGGCGATAGAAACTATATTTGACAATTAAGGATGAGTATAGATGCATTAGAAAGATTGTGGGAGTTACTTAAAGTTTAGGATGGATTAAGCGATGAATGTCGTGTAAGTATACCTAAGCAAGTGATTACATTTTAATAATACTAGCTCATCATAAAAAGAATCGCACACTTCAAGTTAGATTTTATTAGTCACGAGAAACAATAAGTAGGTATTTGATAATATTATAATTTTTTTTCTAGAAACAAGGACAAAAGTTGTATATTCCAAGAAAGTCTTTTCCCTTTTATCAGTGTTTAGAGAAAATATTTTGTAAAGAAAGAGCAAGTGGGGTTGCTGCTGTATGCGGCAATGACGCTGAAGAAGTGCAAAAAGATGGAGATGAAGAAATAGATGACGAAAATTTTGATATATTTAACTCAAATAATGATTTTTATTGAATCTCTGCCCTAACAATCTAATTCTGTTGCTTTATTTTCTGAGAGAAAATAATGAAAGAAGCCATACTCATCTAACGCGGCAAAGGACACCAACATGATAAAGGCGCTAACTAACACCCTAAAATACGTGTTTGATCAACAGGGAAAGTGTTTGGATGATTTTGCTCAAGCTATGATAAACACTCATGAAAAAAAATTGGTGACATGTTTAGCGAGCTTGGCTTCACAAATGATAAAGTTATTTCTTATGCACTC
The DNA here is from genome assembly GCF_000816755.2 of Arachis ipaensis. NCBI lineage: Eukaryota > Viridiplantae > Streptophyta > Magnoliopsida > Fabales > Fabaceae > Arachis > Arachis ipaensis. The sequence goes on from NC_029789.2 coordinate 135,802,198, forward strand.
AAGTTCTCCACAAATCCTTAGTTGGAGAAAACCTTTATGTCACTGGGACATAGTCAGAAAGCTGGATTTGTTAGAGCTATATTGCATTGTTAGAATTAGAATGTGTTTGATCAACAGTTTTGGAATTTATTTCAATTTTGTGTTGAGTTTATGTTAGTACAGAATTTCAATGCAGAATTTAGTTTATGCAAATGCAAAACTTTGTTTATATTAGTGAAGAATTTTGAGCTCTTTTAGTGCATACTTGATGCAGAATTTGATTTATGTTAGTGGATCCTTTGCTTATGTTAGTGCATAAACTTATTTGCCCAATAAGTTAAATTAGTGCATATTAGTTTCAATTAGTTTGGAATTTTGTTTCAATTTGCATTGAGTTTATGTTAGTGCAGAATTTTGTTGCAATATGTTAATGGATCTTTTGATTATGTTAGTGCGGAATTTGTTTCAATTAGTGTACAATTTGTTTCAATTTTGTTTAAATGGTGACGAAATCTAATTTAACTCCGCGTATGCTACACATGTAGTACGTAGCCAGTCTCAAGCCCCGATAAAGGGAGAGGGTTTTGTTAGGCCTTCGACAACCAATAATAATGAGATTTTAAGGTCAAAGAAGATGTCAGATGAGTGGAAAAAGTACACCTTGGTACCTATCTACAAGAATAAGGAGGATATACAGAGTTGCAGAAACTATAGAAGAATCAAGCTCTCGAGCCATACCATGAAGTTATGGAAAATGGTGATAGAACGGAGGCTGAGATAAGAGACACAAGTAACAGAGAACTAATTTGGTTTTATGCTAGGCAGATCCACTATTAAAGCTACATACCTGTTAAGAAGAATGATGGAGAGGTATCGTGGTAATAAAAGGGATCTACATATGGTGTTTATTGATTTGAAAAAAAGCGTACGATAGGTTCCAAGGGAGGTCTTATGGAAGGTCTTAGAAAGGAAGAGAGTAAGGATCACATATATTTGTACAATTAAAGATATGTATGATGGAGCTACAACTAGTGTGAAGACTCAAGGTGGTATGACAGAGAAATTTTCTATTGGTATAGGATTACACCAGGGATCATCCTTAAGTCCATACATAGCATATCCAAGAGCCTGTGCCATGATGCATGCTTTTTGCCGATAATATCGTCCCTATGGGAGAGTCAAGGGAAGACCTAAATAAGAAGTTGGATTTATGGAGAGAAGTTATACAAGTATATGGTCTGCGCATAAGTCTTAGCAAGATAGAATATATGGAATGTAAGTTCGACCGCTGAAGGAAAAACCCTAATACAGAGGTGAAGATTGGAGAAAACATCCTACAAAAAGTTAAAAGTTTTAAGTATCTTGGGTGCATCATTAAGGATAATGGAGAGATTGAATAGGATGTAAATCATAGGATCCAAGCAGATTGGTCTAAATAGCGGAGTGTGTCTGGTTTTATATATGGCAAAAAAGTGTCTTTAAAACTTAAAGGTAAATTCTATCGCACTGCTATCAGACCGGCTATGCTTTATAGTACAGAGTGTTGGGCGGCCAAAGGGGAGCACGAACATAAGTTAAGTGCGGCAGAGATGAAGATATTGAGATGGATGGTTGGTCATACGCGATTGGATAGAATAAAGAATGAAGATATAAGAGAGAGAGAGAGTTAGAGTAGCACATATTGTGGAAAAAATTGTAGAATCACGTCTCAGGTAGTTTGGACATGTGAGAAGAAGATCGACAAAGCACCTAGTTAGGAGTGTGGATGAGATGGAAGATGGACAAGGGGTGAAAGGCAGAGGATGACCTAAGAAGACCATCCATGAGGTTGTGGAATCACCAACTTCTTTTTGGTTGTGGCTTAGGTTACTTTAGTTGAGATCATCAATTTTCTTCTCAACAGCAATGTAATTGATGCTGTTGATTTGCCTTTGCCCCAAATGAAGTGGAAAACTATTATTTTTATAGCATATCTCGATGGCGTGGCCAGGCTTATCACATAATGTGCATTGCAATCTGCTTCCTCATCCTCTTCCAGTAGCCTGGTATCTACCTCTCCTTCTGCCTCTCCCTTTATTTCTCTCATCGTTTGACTGCATGATTCTATTAAAGAAAACCTTGGATTCATTACATTCATTGAATTGTTGTTCTTGTTGTGTTAACATGGAGAAGGCAGTATCAATCTCAGGTGTGGGATTCATCAGCATTAGTTGTAATCTGACATTAGCATATTGGTTATTCAGACCTCATAGGAACCTTGTGGTGTAATCCTCTTGCCTATGCTCTCTGATTATGTTCAGTCCACATGAGCACACAGAAGTACAATTTGTGAAATTAGGAATGGGTCTGAAGTTGTTCAATATTTCCAAATAGACTTTAGCTTTGTGTAATAAGCTGTAATAGTAGCATCACCTGGTTTCAATCGAAACAATTCTTCCTGCAATTTTGCCACCCGAAACTTGTCACTATGATAGTATCTATTCCTCAGTTCCTTCCAAATGTCTGAAGCGTTATTGTTCCATATCATGCTTCCTGAAATTTTAGGACTTAATGAGAGTGTTATCTAAGACACTAAGTAAGTTTTGCATTTTTCCTAGGCTTCGAAAAGTGCAGCATCTTCGTTTGGCCTTATGATTGATCCGTCAATAAACTTGAGTTTGTTCTTTGATTCCAAGGCCAACAACATAGCTCTGCTCCAAGCACTATAATTGCTCGCAGTCAAAATAACTGGAATGAGAGGATTACCAGGACTTTCGCTCGAATGAAGAAAATAAGGGCTCGTTGGATCTTGCGACGGATTGACTGAGTTTTTTGCCATCTGAGCTTGAATTGATGACATTTGTTTCAAGAAATTCGCAATTGATTGAGCATCCATCACATTGAGATTCAAGAGATTCAACGGTTGAGTAGTGTCCATTGCAATTTATTAGGGATTAATGAAATCGAGAAAGGGATCTTTCAAGATGATAGAAAATAGAGACAGTTTCACAATGAGGGAAAAAAATGGAATTCAAGAATATAATTGGTGAGTTATTGAATCTGCTTTGTTACCAGATTTAGATCTTCTACTCTTAGTTTCGTTGATCGGAACAGTGACATTTTTTCTACGCTCACCACACCATGTGAAAACGTACTAGAGAGAGGATCATGCTCTGATCAAGTTCTATCGTGCAAGTCCAAGAGTAGAGGGTGTAAAAATTTGAGATGAGACATCAAGCTTCATCCATAGTAAAGCAAGATGAGAGAGAATGTGATAAAAAAGAGTGAGAGAAATAAGGGTTGAACTTAGAGAGATATAAATGTGAAAACTGCTAAATTGGTAAGTACATTATTAGTTTCACAAGATGTTTATATACAAACTGTATGTAATAAAATGAGAGTCACTAACTTAACCACCTAACCATAATTTCTAACTAACTATACCACCTTGCATTCCTAATTTCTATTTAGAAATGTGCAATAAATTTAACTGCCAAAATCACTCAAGTTACACTAAATTCTAATAGTATAAAAATAAAATATTAACCCAAAATATGAGATAATATTAATAAAAAATATTAATCACCTAATATTTCTCATTCATATTTTGTTATTCAACCAATCTAGCTTTGTAAAGCACATATTCATGTTGTATAACTCAATACAATAGAAAACAGAGAACCTAGATAAGAGTCAATATAATTTCCTGTAATATCAAATAAACACTAATATACTGCATAAGCAAAAGTAACTAATCAGGATGAGTAGTAACACAAATATTAATTCTTAGAGCTAGAATTTTCTTCGACAACAATAAAGCCTCAGCGTTATTTTATTATAGCAATCCATATTATGAAACAACAAATAGAAGAAAAAATTGAAATAAACACAAATAATTTGCCAATTTAATTGTAGTTGAAACCCTTTAATCCTATTTAAGCGTCACTAAGTAGGCGATAAGTTGGCCTACATAGTAAGTGCTTACTTCTTGGTATAGAGAGTCTAAATTTCTCAGTCATATCTAAATTCTCTGGAGTCATACCCAATGGAAGTTCCCAACTAAAACAATGCACTAATTGTGCTATAGTAATCTTAGTGGTAGTTAAACCCATATTCATCCCAGGACACCCTCTACGACCTGACCCAAATGGTATGAGTCTAAAATCATGCCCCTTAACATCTACATCGTTGTTCTCAAATCTTTCTGGAAAAAACATGTCACTATTTTCTGACCAAACTCTTGGATCTCTCCCTATTGCCCATGCATTCACCATGATCCGTGTATTTTTCTCTATAAAATAACCATTTATGGTAACATCTTCTGTAGACTCGTGCGGCACAAGAAATGGCCCAACAGGGTATAATCGTAATATCTCCTTCACAACCATGTCAAGGTAAGGCAATTTTTTTAAGTCATTTTCTTCCACTCGTCTATTCATTCCCACAAGGCCTTCAATCTCATTTTGAAGTTTCTTCATTGTTCTTGGATTTTTAAAGAGCTCTGACATAGTCCATTCAATTGCGGTTGAAGAAGTGTCGTATGCTCCAGCAATTAAGTCTAATACGATAGCCTTTATATTGGTTCTCCCAACTACATGTCTTTGTTCATGATCATGTGGGTCCATTGGTTGATTCATGTAGCTGAGTAATATGTCTATAAAATCCTTGTTATGTTGTGGAGATTCAGCTGATGATGGGTGATCGTGATCATTGATGATGTGCTCTAATGCTTCATCAATGGCCTTGCTTGCTTTCTTTGTTCTTCTTTTTAGTCCCTGGTTTACCATTTTTTCACAATCATACAAAGTATGCACGTCATTCACTTTTGTTACGTAAATATTTTGCAGGTAAAGTATAATTTGCCTCCAAAAGAGTAAATTATTAAAATGGTACTCGAAAATTTATTTTATTGACCAAATAAATTCACAAAAAATATTAACAATAAATAAGTTTTCGAAAGATTTAAAAACAAAACAAAAAAAATAGATATTAAATATATATTATAAAAATAGATTTTAAAGATAAAATTTTGATGCAAATTTTTGTAATCATTATTAGAAAACGAGATTTTTTATCCTTAAAATTTGATAATTTTATATCCAATGAATTTTTTTAATTTTTTTTAGTGCGAATGACCACATTTTTTTTAAAAAGAAAAAAATTTAAAAAATCAAATTTTGCTTTTAATTTTTTTTTGCACTTTCTAAATATTTATTCAAATCACAATAATTCGGATCAAATGGATAAATCGTTTGTTAAATATGAGTTTATTTTGTCACTTATAAAAAGTATAATATTTTTTTGTTATGATTGTCGCATTTTCAAATAATTAAGAAGTTGTTTTATCAATAATATATTTTAAGGATCTTTTTAACTGCGATTAAATCTTTTAGGTACTGAATTAGTAGTTAAATTTTTTCGAAAAATTTCAATAATACTTGTCATGATTAATTTGTTTCAATTTATTTCTAATATTTCAAATAAATTTTATTGAAAAATATTAGAAAATTAATATCTTTAGTGTAAAAAAGTTAACTAGTGTTGGTTCAAATATAAAAGATTAAAAAAAAAAAGAAATGACAGATTG
>NC_029789.2:135807930-135808782 GCF_000816755.2 Arachis ipaensis
ATAAATATTTGTGAATAATAAAAAATCATATTAAAGTTGCTTAAAATTATTTTATTTATATTTCATAATTATTTTATTAAAAAAATTGCTAGAGGACCATCCATAAATTCTGATGGTTCATACCACTACTCTTTTAGTTAATTAAGAGGTAACAGGGACATACCTGAAGATCAAATGAACCTAAGATAGGCACATAATCTGCAAGATTGAAGGCACCAACCAAGAACATAATCTCATGAATGAGGCCCTTGAGGTCAAACCGATTATCCTTGCTACGACCCAATATCATGTTAAAAGTGATATTTTCAGCAAACTCCCCAATCATCTGACTAAGATCCACAACCTCACATGAATCCGAAGCCTTCTTAAGTGTATTCACCAACACTCCCAACTCCTTCTTTCTCAAAGGACCAAACATCTCAACCTTTGATGCACTTAGAAGTTGCAAGGTGCACAACTTCCTCACGTTGCGCCAATAACCACCGTACTCCGTAAATACCAACCCCTTTCGGCCATAAGAAAGAGTTTCTACTACCTGCCAATAAAGATTAAGGCAACTACTCAAATAATGAAGATGCTAAAAACATCTTTTTATGAAGATTCTTGTGTTAAAAGTGTACTTTGTTTGTTTAGTCACACTTTAAAAAAAATAACATTTTTGTAACACATCAAAATCAAACCATACATTTCATCATCTAATGATAAAAAAGAAACATCTTCATATGAAGACAATAATAAAATCTTCATGGTAGTATCCACCAAAGATTAATCCATGTATTTTAGTTAGTTCGGTATGAGATCCGCCTTTTTATATTTAAATAATTTTTATTTTAAATTATTATAAAAGAAATC
>NC_029789.2:135808824-135809620 GCF_000816755.2 Arachis ipaensis
CTAGTATAATTATATTATAGTAATTATAATATTTTAAAAAATATTACTAAAATTAAAATAATATTTTTTATTATTAAACAATATTTTTTTAAAATATTATTTAAAAAGATATTATTAAAATATTAAAAAAATTTAATGTTAACAATATTTAAATAATTACCTAATCACTATAACATACTCGTACTAAAATTCACCCATATAAATATACTTCTATAGTTCTATTTCTTTCGCTAACCTGAACCTTAGGGCGGTTTGCGAAAACCAAGTCATGAGTTTTCAGAACGAGCTCAGCAACTTCTGGAGAAGAAACCACAACCACAGGGACTTGTCCTAACTTTAGGGACATTATGGGTCCATATTTAGTGGCAAGGGCCTCAAGGGTGCGATGTGGGAGTTTTCCTAAGATGTGAAGGTTACCAATAATTGGTAAAGGTTTTGGACCTGGTGGGAGTTTTTTGGTACTCCCATTTGCTGGATTCAACACAAATGGTGATAGAATGATGAATGTGAATAACACAAGGAGAATTACTGCAGGGATAGCTAATACTTGTGGTAGCATTTCTGAATCCTTGAGTTTTTTGTGCAACCTTTTTCTTTTCGATTGTTCGGGTTGGCAATGCGGTGCTAAAGACTAAAGAGGTAGATATAGATATATAGTAATGTGCGTAGAGGCACCCAAGTATCCAACTATGTCTTATTTGGATTATAAAAATGTATACATTGAAATCAATTATTAAAATTAATTATTATATATTTATATATAAATATATATAATTTAATTTATTTTTAATATATA
>NC_029789.2:135810188-135824185 GCF_000816755.2 Arachis ipaensis
AATAATTAATTTTAATATATATCTAATATAATTATTTTGACTATTTTATGTTGTTTGACCTTCTTACTTTAAATTATAATTATATATAAGATCATGATTCTCAACCATTTTTTTCTGATTCTTATGTATATGAGTTTTGTCCTATTGTTGATTATTTTTCACCTGAAAAATATTTTTAAAATGTTTAGTTTGGTATATGTTACGGGTCTGGCCCACGGATCCTATACCCAGAACGGTCCCCGAATTCGGTTACCCGGGTCCGACCCACTTCGCCCTTCCAGAAGGCCCGGAACCGATCCATTAGAGCTCCTAACCAACTTTCGAATTCAAACGTCTCCCTTATCTTAATCAAGTAAGATAAGATAAGATAATTCAAACGTCTCCCTTATCTTAGCCAAATAAGATAAGATAAGATATTCACCATCACCTATAAATAGAGGACCCAGGTCCCTCCAGGTATTCATTCATTCCTCACACCTTATACCTCTCAGATCCATTCTGACTTGAGCGTCGGAGTGTCTTTGCAGGTACCTCCCCCCATTGCTCCAGTCAAGTGATCTGGCATCTGCCTCAACCTGCAAGTTCTCGATCCATCTCTCAACCCGTACCAGAGACATCTTGTACATTGGCGCCGTCTGTGGGGACTTTGCAACGTTGTGGCGGCATGGCGGATAACCCAGAAGAGAAATCATCAAACTCAGATTTCTTGCGTGTAATTGAGAGCAAAAAGGAATAATGTTTCCTTAACTTGCATCACCTTTGCAGTGATAACACACCTTCGCCCTACTCCAACGGCGAAATCCAAAGGAATAATGTTTCCTTAACTTGCATTACCTTTGCAGTGATTACACACCTTCGCCCTACTCCAACGGCGAAATCCCAAAGGAATAATGTTTCCTTAACTTGCATCACCTTTGCAGGGATAACACACCTTCGCCCTACTCCAACGGTGAAATCCCAAAGGAAGAATGTTTCCTTAACTTGCATCACCTTTGCAGCGATAACACACCTTCGTCTCCCTTTAGTGGGACACCTCCACCTCTTGGACTCTCTCATTCACCACTCCCTCATCCGTCTCTCCAAGCGTCATGGCCCCATCTTCTCCCTCTATTTTGGCTCCATGCCCACCGTGGTTACTTCTTCTTTTGAACTCTTCAAGCTCTTCCTCCAAACCCACGAGGTCACCTCCTTCAACACCAGGTTCCAAACCTCTGCCATCCGCCGCCTCACCTATGACAACTCTGTCGCCATGATTCCCCTTCGAACCTTACTGAAAATTCATAAGGAAGCTCCTCATGAACGACCTCCTTAAACACTACCACCATGGCCAAGCTCAGACCTCTCAGGAGCCAAGAGATCAAGAAAGTTCTCAAGGTTCTTGCACAGTTGCGGGGGACAGCCAAATCGTGAAGGCATGACGGAGAACCTCGAGGAGCAATCCTCCACCCAACACCCCAACTCCCGAACTCCAAGATAACACTCCTCCCACCCACGGGAGGATAATAAGCGCGGCACATCGCCAACCAACCCCAACCTAGCAACAACCAAAAGAGGACAACCGTCCTCCCACTGAAGCCCGGCCACCCGACGGCCTAGGAGAGAAGGCGGTCCAGATAATCCAAGAGCTCTGCCTCAGGGTGCAAGACCTCAAAGGCCCAGTTACACCCAAAGAAAAGCACAACGCCAAAAACGGAACTCACGCAACCTCCAGATCAAGATCTCGCCATGAAACCAGGCACGGCGGATCGCCAGAACGGCGACATGCCAAGAGATACAATTGTAGCATCTCCCGTGACCACGGACATGACAGGATGCCTGAATGACGACACGGAAAAAGGTATGATCGCAGCGTCTCACACAACCTGGCTCATCAACATGACACGGATGACGACCGACGACATCGAGAGGCCAAATGCACAAGAAGTGACCACGTCATAATGGGAGCCACTCCCTTCATTGAAAGAATCCTGAAAGAAAAACTCCCTAAAGGCTTCGACAAACCTACGGATATGAAGTACGACGCTACCAAGGAACCCCAGGAGCACCTAACGGCCTTCAAGGCCAGGATGAACCTGGAAGGGGCCGCTGACGCGGTCCGAGGTAGGGCCTTCCCGGTAACCCTAGCCGAGTCAGCGATTAAATGGTTCAACGCCCTCCCCAACGGATCCATAACTGGCTTCCACGATATCTCACGGAAGTTCATGGCCCAATTCACCACCAGAATCACCAAAGCTAAACACCCCATCAGCTTATTGGGAGTCACCCAGAGACAAGATGAGTCCACGAGAAAATACCTCGATCGCTTCAACGATGAATGTTTAACGGTCGACGGACTCACAGACTTAGTCGCAAGCCTTTGCCTAACTAACGAGCTCATGAATGAAGACTTCCGAAAACACCTCACTACCAGACCGATGTGGACCATGCACGAGATCCAGAGCGTCGCAAAAGAATACATAAACGATGAGGAAGTAAGCCAAGTCGTAGCCGCCAATAAACGACAGCACGGCAGCACACGACACGGCAGCACGGCACCTCAACATAACCCCCCACCAAGAGAAAACTATAAAGAATATCCCAAACCAGCAAACGTAAACCAACCCCCCAGAATCGAAAAATTCTCTAACTACACACCTCTGACGGCCCCGATCACCGAGATATACCACCAAATAGCCGATCGAGGTATTCTCCTGAGGGCCCGATAACTCAAGGAAAGAATGGGCGGCAACAAGATCCTGTACTGCGACTACCACCGAGGATGCGGACACAGGACACGAGATTGTTTCGACCTAAAAGACGCCCTCGAGCAAGCCATACGAGACGGAAAACTCCACGAGTTTGCCAAAATCATCAGGGAACCAAGACGCGCAGAAAAATACAGATCACCAGAAAAAGAAGGACGTAACCCGAGGACACAAAGACAAGCCTCTAGGGAAAGCCCTGAAACAGATCCGACCATTATCGTGAACATCATCACAGGGAAAGACACCCCAAGAAAATCAAAATCAGCACTGAAGAAGGATCTCAAGATCCTGGAAGTTAGAGACCAAACCCCAACCGCCACCACCAATAGAGCGATAACATCTCCCCTGAGGATTGCCAGCATGGCACCTCGGCAGAAGATGCCCCCTTCGTCATCTCGGCAAAGATTGGAACCGGGCTAGTAAGAAGAATACTGGTGGACACGGGAGCAGATTCCAACATCCTCTTCAGAGAAGCTTTCGACAAGCTCGGACTCCGCAACGACAACCTCCAGACACACCGCAACGGAGTAACTGGACTCGGAGACAACTTCCCCAAGCCAGACGGTTCCATCATTCTTCCCCTTACCATAAGGACGGGAAGCCAGAGGAAGACAATCCTGTCCGAGTTCGTGGTCCTCAAGAACTCCACCGCTTATAACGTCATTCTCGGAAGAAAAATAATCAACGACCTCTCCGCCGTCATCTTTACCAAATACCTTCTAATGAAGTTCACGGCAGAAGATGGCTCCGTCGGAACCATCCATGGAGACCGGAAAACCGCGGTAGAATACGACAACACCAGCCTAGCCCTACACAAGAGATCCCGAGACGTGACAGGCATCTTCCTTTCCGACCTCGATGCACACCAAAGTCCATGCAGAACCATGGGAGGAAACGACAGAGAAGCAAAGTAGGGCCTTGCAGACAAGGTCAGGAGTATTGCACACCTACGGGAGCTAGCCCTAAAATAGAGAATAAGCCTAAGGTATAATGGCAACATGGTACGACGAGACTTCAGACCAGGAGACCTTGTCTTACGACAAAACAACATCGGTCTACCCACTCCTAGAAAAGGGAAGCTCACGCCCAACTAGGAGGGTCCCTACCGAATCAAGATGGTAATCGAAAAAGGAGCCTACAGGCTCGAAAGACTAGATGGGACCAAGCTCCCAAGATCCTGAAATTCCACCAACTTACGGTGCTACTATATGTAGAAACATCCTTCCAAAGCAACAAGATCGAGGTCGTTTAAGACTATCTCTTTACCTTTTATATTTTGCCTTCTTTACTTTCATTTATTGCTTAAGTTATTCAATCGTATATTTTCTTACTGGGCACTCTTTCCTACCCACATCGGGAGGTTTTAACAAGGCCCAAACCACAAATGAAATTCATTATTTCAAAAGCATTGCCCCGTTCAACGACACGAACAAAACGCGGCTACACCCAGGGATCGATCACCCCGAGGCCAACAAAACAGATATCCAAATAACAAAACGGGTATTCAAATAACAAAAAATGGCGACCTGGGGATCGATCACCCCAAGGCCAACAGAATGGATATCCAAATAACAGAACAGATATCCAAATAAGTAAACGGCTACCTGGGGATCGATCACCCCGAGGCCAACAAAACGGATATCCAAATAACAAAACAGATATCCAAATAACAAAACAGGTATCCAAATAACAAAAAATGGCGGCCTGGGGATCGATCACCCCGAGGCCAACAGAACGGATATCCAAATAATAGAACGGATATCCAAATAAGTAAACGGCTACCCAAGGATCGATCACCCCGAGGCCAACAGAACGGATATCCAAATAACAGAACGAATATCCAAATAAGTAAACGGCTACTCGGGAATCGATCACCCCTAGGCCAACAAAACGGATATCCAAATAACAAAACGGGTATCCAAATAAAAAATGGCAGCCCGGGGATCGATCACCCTGAGGCCAACATAACAGATATCCAAATAACAAAACGGATATCCAAATAACAAAAATAGTGACTCATGAATCGATCACCCGCAAAGCCAACAAAACGGAAATCCAAATAAGCTAAATAAAAAAAATTCTTGAAATCGGCCCACTAAGAGGTCTAAAATAAGTTCACAATAACGGCCCAAAAAAAGGCCACACAAAACAAGCATGAGGACGGGCTTCCAACTTGCAGAAAGCCAGACTGACCAACATCATCCTACCAATTGGTGCAGAATGACGTCACGCCTTTTTCAGGCCCCTCATAGTCTCCCAAACTACAGAGGATCAGACTCTCCAACAACTTAGCATTGAGACCAAGAAAGCATACTCTCATGCTCCGGGGGCAACTGTTACGGTCATCAAACCCGGCATGTGATGAAACGCCCAAACAACGCGCTCCTCGCCTGGCAATGAAACTACCAGGAACTCCCCAAACCGTCGACCTCGACCGGAAAAACCAAACAAAGATCTCCTTGCCAAACCATAACGGTAAGGAAAAGGTTCCTCCAGCGATGAGACCGAGCACCCTCACTCTCTCGCTCCGGGGGCAACTGTTACGGATCCGGCCCACGGATCCTATACCCGGAACGGTCCCCGAACCCGGTTACCCGGGTCCGACCCGCTTCGCCCTTCCAGAAGGCCCGGAACCGATCCACTAGAGCTCCTAACCAACTTTCGAATTCAAATGTCTCCCTTATCTTAATCAAGTAAGATAAGATAATTCAAACGTCTCCCTTATCTTAGCCAAATAAGATAAGATAAGATATTCACCATCACCTATAAATAGAGGACCCAGATCCCTCCAGGTATTCATTCATTCCTCACACCTTATACCTCTCAGATCCATTATGGCTTGAGCGTCGGGGTGTCTTTGCAGGTACCTCCCCCCATTGCTCCAGTCAAGTGATCCGGCATCTGCCTCAACCTGCAAGTTCTCGATCCATCTCTCAACCCGTACCAGAGACATCTTGTACAGTATCACCGTCTGTGGGGAACTTTGCAACGTTGTGGCGGCATGGCGGATAACCCAGAAGAGCAATCATCAAACCCAGATTTCTTGCGTGTAACCATCAAATTAGAGTAAAGTATCGTTTTTGTCCCCAACGTTTGGAGTAAATCCTATTTGTATCCCTAACGTTTGTAAAAGTGATTCAATGTTATTCTGCCGTCAATTACACATCAGAGCGCTTTAGTTTGAGTTTTAAAAATTTATTCTTGAAGTTAGAATACAAATGTCTGGATAGAATCGATGATCTACTCCAAAAAATAGCTCATCAAATGTTGAAACTAATTCCTACAACATTTACATAATTCACTTTTCTAGGGATATAATTGAATCTAAACACAAATAGTGGGTATAATATTAAAATCGAACACATCCAAATAAAACATAATTGAGAATGAATACATCCAAGTGAGAATAATTGAAAAATATAATCTGATTTGTTAGTATAATTGATAGTAGGATAACATTGAATCACTTTTATAAACGTTAGGGATACAAATAGGACGATTTAAACGTTAGGGACACAAATAGAACTTACCCCGAACGTTGGGGACAAAAACGATACTTTACTCAATCAAATTATAAATTCCATTCTTCTAATATCTAAATGTTTTTATTATAACATTTTAAAGTGTCTAAAATTGACAATTGAATTATATGTATAAATAATAATATTGTTCATATCCTGTTCCAAAATATAAAATCAGGCTCAACAAAGAAGGCTCATCCAAAAAAGAGTAGCCACTTTGCCTACTCGACCTATTAGGAGGTCAGACGCGACTAGGAAGGTAGATATCAACAAACTCTCAAAATAAAGGGAATGGTCATTCACCAACAAAGGTGGAACTACTCCAAAAGGTTGTTATATATTCTACTATAAATACACTGACACTCCCTCAACTATATTCACGTCTCAATCTACTAAAAACCTACTTAAAACTCTTGCTAACTTAAACATCGAAGTCTCTTGTAAGTACCACCCCCTACCTCCTCACGAGGAGCTCGAACGGCGGCACTTCGGCACCAGCACAAGTCGGACGCTGCCTCAGAAAGATTCTAGACCTCACATTCAGTCCTAAATCACTGTTTCAGTTAATCCTTGAAACATTTGCGCTGGTGTCGAGGACCTGAAAGTCTACATCCGAATATGACGGATAATCAATACGAAGACGGTCACACGGCGTCTGAGTCGGAATCAAAACACCACCATGACGACTTGACGCTGGTATTACCTCCACCTCGAGAAAGAACGAATGTGTCCTATGGAGAAGGAACATCAGGAAACCCTCAACCATGGTGGATCAATTCAGAGATTCACCCATTTGAGGACGAAAAATCACCCCATCCAACAGAAATACTGGGGTTAGTTCATGGCCACCGTAGACGACTAGAACAACTCGAATTGGAAGTTAAACGACAACGAGAAGCAGAACGGGAATTACAAAGAGAGGTACGACGACGAAAAGAGCCAGAGAAAAAGCTCTTAAGGTTAGAAGCTAACCTCCAAAAATGGAGCAATTGGGAAGAACGGAAGGAAAGTCCTTTGGGAGGAGAAGATCCGTTTGTTGAAGAGATCATGCGAGCTAGGGTTCCCAAAAATTTCAAAACTCCCGATATGGATCTCTATGATGGAACGACCGATCCAAGGCACCACCTCAGTAATTTCAAGAGTCGGATGTACCTAGCCGACGCCTCTGATGCAATTCGTTGCAAAACCTTCTTGATAACTTTGACCAAAACCGCAATGAAGTGGTTTGATAACCTACCTCCCAAGTCGGTAACTTGCTTTGATGATCTGACAAGGAAGTTTCTTACCAGATTTTCAATTCAGAAAGACAAAGTAAAGCATGCTCTAAGATTGCTAGGGGTTAAATAGGAAGTTGAAGAGGCACTCCGAGACTATATGGAAAGATTCAACAAAGTCTGCTTGAAAATACAAAATTTGCCTACTGAAGTAGTGATAATGGGATTAGGGAGAATTACAAAATCATGCTATTTCATTTAATAAATGTGAGATAAGTTGATAAAATTCCCTAAATTTAACACAAGATAAACCACAAAATTGGAGTTTATCCGTGACTCAATAAACTAGAAAGCAGTGCACTTAGATAAGAATCAATCAGTCAATGTAGCTTCCTGGAATATCTAGTTTATATTAATATACTGCTTAAGCAAACGTTACTAATCAAGATTAATAATAACACAAATGTTAATTCTTAGAGCTAGGACAGCAATAAAGCATCGACATCATTTTATTACACGAATTCATATTATAAAACAAAAATTTGAAGGGAAAACTGAGAATAAACACAAATAATTCGCCAATTTAATTGTAGTTGAAACCTTTTAATCCTAATTAAGCTTCACTAAGTAAACGATAAGTTGGCCTACCTAATAAGTGCTTACTTCTTGGTATAGAGAGTCCAAATTTTTCGGTCATATCTAAATCCTTTGGGGCCATACCCAATGGAAGTTCCCAACTAAAACAATGCACTAATTGTGCTATAACAATCTTAATGGTAGTTAAACCCATATTCATCCCAGGACACCCTCTACGACCTGACCCAAATGGAATGAGTCTAAAATCATGCCCTTTAACATCTACATGGTTGTTCTCAAATCTTTCTGGGAAAAATATGTCACTATTTTCCGACCAAACTCTTGGATCTCTCCCTATTGCCCATGCATTCACCATGATTCGTGTGTTTTTCTCTATAAAATAACCATGTATAGTAACATCTTCTAATGACTCGCGTGGCACAAGAAATGGTCCAACAGGGTATAATCGCAATGTCTCCTTCACAACCATGTCAAGGTAAGGCAATTTTTCTAAGTCTTTTTCTTCGACTTGTCTATTTATTCCCACAAGGACTTCCATTTCGTTTTGAAGTTTTCTCAATGTTCTTGGATTTTTTAAGAGCTCTGACATACCCCATTCAATTGCGGTTTTAGAAGTGTCGTATGCTCCAGCAATTAAGTCCACTACAATAGCCTTTATATTAGTTCTTCCAACTACGTGTCTTTCTTCATGATCATTTGGGTCCATTGTTTGATTCATGTGGCTAAGTAATATGTCTATGAAATCCTTGTTATGTTGTGGGGATCCATCTGATGAAGGGTGGTCATGATCGTTGATGATATGCTCCAATGCTTCATCAATGGCCTTGCTTACTTTCTTTGTTGTTCTCTTTAGTCCCTGTTGGTTCACAATCATACGAGCGAGGTATGCATGTCATTTATTTATTTTTGTTTTGTAAATATTTTGTAGGTAAAGTATAATTACTAAACGGTGAAACATTAATCATAAAACAATATATAGAAACTAATAATATAGTGATATCAGTTCTGTGAAATAAATTGAGAACTATCATATGCCAATTGGTCCAATTATAAGAATAACTAAAAAATTAAAAGAAAGTTTTACAAACATGGATAAATTATTTGTTTAAGAGATGTATTAAGAATTGGACAAGACAATGATTAATGATTATGGAAAGTCATATATCTTATTATTTACAAGTTATATTAAAAACTCTCATTAGTCAAGTTAAATCAAATAAGCATTACTTTCTTAGTATTTATTTTAAAACTTATTTTATATTTATTTATTTTATTTTGTAGTCATTTTTTTTTAATTTTGATAAATAAAATTTTTTTTGAAAAATTTGAGTGTAAATGTCTCATAATCCTTATCCTAATACCACGTATTTTTGGATTTTCAATTTTGATCATACCTTAGAATTTTTAATTACGTATGCACAATTTGGTTTTGTCCTTGTTTTAATACTAAGTCCCTTTATATTATCCTTTACATTCCAATTCAAAGTGCGGTAACCTGCACCAACTTAAAAAAAAACTTGTTATTCCCCGCAAAAAAATCTTGTTAAAAAAAAGAACAAAAAAAAAAAAAAAAGAAAAAGTTTTAGTGTAAAAAAAAATTATTTATATTCATATATTTTTAATATTGTTATTCCATTTTTTTATTGTATTTTTATTAGTTTAGTCCTTATTTTTATTGAGTTATATTTTACTGTTTTTTTATTATTTTAATTATTCTTGTGATTTAATTCTCCTTTTAGTGATTGAATTCTTCTTCTTTTTGTTTGGTTTTTAAAGTGTAACAACTAAAGAAATTCTAAGAATAGTAAAAATAAGAGTGGTGAATTTAATAGAGACTAACAGTCATTTTTAAGAGTAAACACAAGTATTTATCTTTAAGTAAAACACGCGAAAGAGTGATTGTGAAGTTATTTTTATAATATTTTTGCAAGTTTATTGCTATGACGAGCCACTCAAAAAAAAACTCTAATTGACATGAGAATGATGCAAAGGGCTATTTAACATTTAACTAATCGCTTGAATAAATTGAAAAAATAGAGGTAAGAGATGACACAAATATTGTCCAAGAATATTAAACAAGGAACTTTTTGAAATCGGCATCAGAATCATATACCTTCTGATGATGACTCTGATGGGGCTATAACCCATCGACGCAAGAGTCAAGATAGCAATATCAATGCCATCAAGATGCAAATTCCACCATTCAAAAGGAGAAACAATCTTGAAGTTTATTTGGAATGAAAATGTAAGGTGGAAAGAAATTTTGCTTGTCATAATTATTCTGAGTCAAAGAAGGTTCGTTCGGCAGCAGTTGTGTTCTCTGACTACGTCTTGCTTTGGTGGAATGAACTAGTAAAGACAAGATGACAGAATGACGACCACCCTATAAAAATTTGGGATTTTATGAAGCGCCTCATGAAGAAGATATTTGTCCCTTCGTACTACTATAGAAAAGTACATCAGAAGTTACATCGGTTGCCTCAAGTCTCTAAGTTCGTTGAAGGCTACCATAAGAAAATAGAGATGCTCATGATCACTACCAACATAAAAGAGGATACTAAGGTTACTATGACACAATTTATAGGTGGTTTGAATAGAGCAATTACTAATTTGGTGGAGTTACGTCATTATGTGGAGATAGAGGATTTAGTCAGTATGACAACGAAAGTGGAGAGGCAATAACAAAAAAGAGCACCAAGGAGATTGTCTCATACTAATCTAAAGTGGGAGTTCTGTAGTGCTGACACATTAAAGACTAAAGATGTTGAATTCAAGGAGTTGTTTGATGTTATAAAGAAGAAATATAATTCTAACTCTTCTTCTGCTACTTCTAGGCACAGAGATATTAAATGCTTCAAGTATCATGATATGGGTCATTATACTAGTGATTGTCCAAACAGAAGAATGATGGTTATTAGAGGGAATGATATTGTGTCTGATTCTGATCATGATGATGATTCTAATTATAATAGTATGCCACCTTTGAAGGATCATTCTGATGGTGATGTTGAGTATGCAGTCTATATGGTGAATCTTTTGTTGTTAAACGTGCTTTGAATTTGCAGGTGAAAGAAGATAACTTAGAGCAATGCTAAAATATTTTTCACACTAGATGCTTGGTGGGTGGAAAAGCGTGTAGTCTTATTATTGATGGCGGGGTTAGACTAATATGACTAGTACATTGATGGTGGAGAAATTGAGTTTGACATGTGTTGGATATCCTAAATAATATACGTTGTAGTGGTTGAATGATAGTGGTGAGATCAAGGTTGACAAGTCGAGGTTATTGAGGTTGATGAAAAAATAGTGAAAGCTATTCGTGAATGGCCAACGCCTAAGAATGCTTCTGTCATAAGAAGTTTTCATGGTTTGGCTGGTTTTATAGGAAATTTATGAAAATTTTTTCTATCATTGTTGAGCCTCTCACATAGGTTATAAAAAAAGATGTTAGATTTAAATGGAAAAAGAAACAAGAAATTGTATTTCATACCCTAAAAGATTGTTTGTGTTCTGTCCTTATTCTTATTTTATCTAACTTTAATAAAACCTTTGAGATCGAATGTGATGTTTCTGAGATTGGTATAAGTGCTATTTTGATGCAGGAAAGGCGAGCCATTGCCTTCTTCAATGAAAAGTTGAATTTAGTTCAGTGCATATATTTAACTTATGACAAAGAATTATATACTTTGGTTCGCGTTTTGGAAGTTTGGCAACACTACCTCTTACCTAAGAAGTTTGTGATTCACACGGATCATGAATCATTAAAGTACCTAAAAGGACAAGGTAAGCTTGATAAAAAAATGTTGAATGGGTGAAATTTATTGATATATTTTCATATGTGATTGCCTTTAAATAATGTAAAGAGAATGTAGTTGTTGATACTTTATCTATGAGGTATGCTTTGATTACTATACTTACTTCTAAGTTGTTAGTATTTGAGTTTTTAAAGGAGTTGTATACAACTAATTCTGACTTTTTGGCTATTCATGCCTCTTGTGAATACGGTACACATTTAACAAATTTTATAAACATGGTGGTTTTCTGTTTTGTGATGATAAAATTTGTGTGCCTGCTTGTTCTATTAGGGACTTACTTGTTCTGGAATCACATAATAAAATTTGATGGATCATTTTGGTGTGCATAAGACATTGAATGTGTTATCTGAATATTTACTAGCCACACATGTGTAGAGATGTTAAATTTTGTGCTAAGTATATTACATGTAAACAAGGTAAATCTAAGTCTTTACCACATGATTTGCATACTATTTTACCTATTTCTCTGCATTCGTGAATTGATATTTCTAAGAATTTTGTTCTTGATTTGCCTCGAACTAAGAAAGGTAGAGATAGTATTTTTATTGTGGTAGACAAGTTTAATAAAATGACTCATTTCATTGCATGCTATAAAATTGATGATGCAACAAACATTGCTGATATGTTCTTTAGAGAGGTTGTGCGCTTGTATAGTGTTCCTCAAACTATTGTTTCTAATTGTGACGTAAAATTTTTGAGTAATTTTTGAAAAGTGTTATGGGATAAATTGGACACAAACTTATTATTATCTACTACTTGTCATCCTCAAACTGATAGTCAAAGTGAAGTAGTAAATTGAACATTAGAGACTTTATTACGTGTTGTTGTTGCTAAGAGTATGAAAACTTAGGAAGATTATTTACCTTTTATTGAGTTTGTTTATAACAAAACAATTCATTATTCTACAGGTTTTTCTCCTTTTGAATTTAGATATGGTTTTAATCCTTTAACTGTTTTGGACTTATTGCCTTTGTCTTTGAGTAATCTTGTTAACTTAGATGCAAAAGGTAAAGGTGAAAAGGTTAAAAAACGCACTTAAAAGTACGTGAATTGATTGAAAAAAATAGGTTGATAGCTCAAAGGGTGAATAAAGGTCGAACACAACTTGTCTTTGAACCTGATGATTAGGTATGGGCTCATTTGAGAAAGAAGAGGTTTCCTACTTAAAGAAAATCCAATTAGACCCTAAAGGTGATGGTCCATTTCAAGTTCTCAAAATGATCAATAATAATGCTTATAAGATTGACCTTTCAGGTGAATATAATGTGTCGGCTACTTTTAATGTCTCTGACCTTTTTCCTTTTTATTTGGATGTAGATTCAATGACGAATTTTTTCAGAAGGGAGAAAATGATATGAGCTCCATGGGACAAACTGAAAACTGTTATATGCCAATTGGTCCAATTACAAGAGTAATAACTAAGAGAATAAATTTTTTTTTGCAAATATAGCTAAATTATTTGCTCAGGAGATGCATCAAGAATTGGACAAGACAATGGTTAACGATTATAGAAAGCCAAATATCTTACTATTTACAAGTTGCATTGAAGACTCTCCTTAGTCAAATTGAATAAAATTGGCATTATTTTTTTAGTATTTATTTTAAGACTTATTTTATTTATTTTATTTTATTTGTTTTAAGCCCAATTATGATTTGATCCATTTTTATTTTAGTGAACTTATGAGTTGAGATTTTGAATATAAGAGGTAAAAAAATTTTAAAATCTGGTAGTTATTTTTTTCCTTAATTTTAATGAATAAAAATTTCTGAGTTTCTTTAAAAAATTAGGTGTAAATATGAGAAGTAGAGTAATTTCTTTAACTATTGTATCTAGAAATTAAATTGAAGTAGAGAAATTCTTTTTATTTTTTATTTTTTATCTTATTATAGATTCCATATCATGGAAGCTTCTAGCATGAAAAAAAGATTTTAAGGTCCTTAAGGAACCAAAATAAATTAAGAAATTGTGAAAAATATAAGGGTTGTTTTGAAATATAATAAAAAAAATAATTAACCTCCACATGACTATACTCATATGATCATTCGTGTGTTCAAAGAAAATTAAAAAAATTCATATTTTTGAAGAGCCCATGTCACCCTCCATGC
>NC_029789.2:135824292-135826615 GCF_000816755.2 Arachis ipaensis
ACAGGGACTAAATGCTTCCAATTCACTATATTTCTTAAAAAAAAAACTTTTAAATATCATAAATAACAGTATGGCGTCATTTTCCACTACTAACGTGAAATCTGAGAGTTTACTTCTTTTTTTTAACCAAAGATAGGTGACTCGAATCCGTAACCTCTTAATTAAGTATGGGGAGACTATGTCATTTGAACTATAACTCATTCGCTGAGAGTTTACTTCTTAAAGATCCACTTTTTACTTTTTTCATTGTAGATAATTTCGCATATCATATAGTCACACAAAAAAACTAATAATATGCTATTTTCTTAAATTTATAAGATAGGCACATAATCTGCAAGATTGAAGGCACCAATCAAGTACATAACCTCATGAATGAGGCCCTTGAGGTCAAACCTATTGTCCTTGCTACGACCCAATATCATGTTAAAAGTGACATTTTCAACAACCTCCCCAATCAACTGACTAAGATCCACAACCTCACGTGAATCCGAAGCCTTCTTAAGTGTATTCACCAACGCTTCCAACTCCTTCTTCCTCAAAGGACCAAACATCTCAACCTTTGATGCACTTAGAAGTTGCAAGCTGCACAACTTCCTCACGCTGCGCCAATAACTGCCGTACTCCGTAAACACGAACCCCTTTCGGCCATAAGAAAAAGTTTCTACTACCTGCCAAGTAAAGATTAATCTATGTATTTTAGTTCATTTTTGCCTTTTGGGACTCATATCTCCCTTTTTTTTATTTATTTGAATAATTTTTTCTTTTATGTTTTAAATCATTGTAAAAAAGAATTTGTTTTCGACTTTTCGTGTATTATCTCAAATTTTGTGGGGAGTCTAATCACTACAAGAAAAGAGAGCTATTTTAATATGATTTTTTTTAACAGCCATAGTTAAATGTAAAAATTAATATATATTTTTGATAAATATCACAAATGTTAAATTCTCTATATTTTTTGTATGAATAATTTGATTGTAGAAAATTACTCCTCAATTTTGATATTCATTTGTTTTCAACTTACTCTACTATTCCTTTTCTTCGTTGAGCTCCGTCAATTTTGGCATCACACTGCTCTCAGTTTAGGATCATATTACTCATTCTTCATCTTTAAAATCTCAATTTATTCTTCAATTTCAAGATCTCATCTCATTCTTTGTTAAAAATTTTTGTTGAAAATTTTTTATGGTCAATAAGTGTCAAAATAAATAGTATTTTTAACGGTTAATAAGTATCACAAAAAATATATTCTCAAATTTTTCTAATAAATTATTTTTGACGGCCAATATTTATCAAAATAAGATTTAAACATTTTTTTACAATTACTTATATGTTAAAAATATTATTTTTGACCAAATTTTTATTAACATATTTTCATAGTTAAAATAGTGTCAAAATTTGTTTTTTTGACAAATTTTAATTTTTTTTGACACATAATAATCCTAAAAAATAATCTATATTGTTGTAGTGAATTTCGCAAATTGTACTAGCAAAATTAAAGAAAAATCAAATTTTACTGCCACGAAAAGTCAGGAAAGTCTAATTTAACGAAATTCAAATATAATATACAAAAAATATACTTTCTTCTACAATAATTTAAAATAAAAATAAAAAATTTATTTGAACAAAAAGTCTACACTTTTAAATATTAATGGCTAAAAATAATAAATTGTAATGATCTCTTAGTACTTTTTTAATTTAAAATAAAAAATAAAAAATTATTTTAATAAAAAAGCCAACTCATATCCTATTGAAATTCAAAAATTTTGATCAATAATATATACAATTCTTAATAATCTAACTATTTTTCTTTATATACTTTTATTTCTATAGCTGACCTGAAGCTTAGGCCGGTTTGCAAAAACCAAGTCGTGAGTTTTCAAAACGAGCTCAGCAACTTCTGGAGAAGAAACCACAACCACCGGGAGTTGTCCTAACTTTAGGGACATTATGGGTCCATATTTAGTGGCAAGAGCCGCAAGGGTGCGGTGTGGGAGTTTTCCTAAAATATGAAGGTTACCAATAATTGGTAAAGGCTTTGGACCCGGTGGCAGTTTTTTAGTACTCCCATTTGCGTGATTCAACACAAACGGTGATAGAATGATGAATGTGAATATCACAAGGAGAATTGCTGCAGGGATAGCTAATACTTGTAGCATTTCTGGATCTTTGAGTTTTTTGTGTAACCTTTTTCTTTTCGGGGGTTGGAATCGGCAATTCGATCGGTGCTAATTAAATAGGGTGGAACGGTGGATATAGTAATGTGCGTAGAGGACCCAACTCTGCCTTATCTTGACCATTTTATATTTTTTGACCCTTTTGACCC
>NC_029789.2:135826830-135840127 GCF_000816755.2 Arachis ipaensis
ATTTATTTATTTAAATTATTATTAAAATACTAAAATTATTTGATTTTTTTAAAATTAAAATTATTATAATTTTATTCTTTCACTTTTAACATAAATTGTAGAATTTATAGAGGTTTTAAATTAAAATGTAAAACTAGGACATTATCCAGAATTCATATTAACTGGATCTGTGTAAATCGTTGTTTCACCTTAGGTTTTAAGTTCTTCAAAAAGTTTAACTAATCTCCATATACATATACTGATATACCACGATTTAGTTGAAAAAGGTGGTGTTGTAGCTTAAAACACATGTAGCACCTACGATTTATTGCTTCAATTTAATTATATATTCATGTTCGATTCAGACACACTTCTATTTGTCGGTGTAAAATATGGATTTGTGTATATTTTAAACCCTATTCATGATCCCATGTGATGTCCAGAAAGAAACTGGATGCGGACACAAAACACGAACACAACGATATAATATGAGATATGTAGGCATATAAATTTAAAATTTTTATAAGAGATGAGAATACGATAATATATATATATATATATATATATATATATATATATATATATATATATATATATATATATATATATATATATATATATATATATATATATATATATATATATATATATATTTTAAATTATTTTTAATGTATTTTTTAATTGTATAAAATATTTAAAATATTTTTATTTTAATAATTAATATTTAATAATATATATTGTTTCTAAATTTATTAAGAATACATGTTAAGAATAAGGATGGACATGTTGACACGTGATGGTATTTAGATGTGTGCAAATGTGTCCAGAAATTCTTTTTATTTTTTATTAAGACACAATTAAATACAGAAATAAATATGCGTGTCAAACATATATCGATGAGTGTCATGTCTGAAATGTGTCCAACCTACAGAAACAATAAATTAAAAAAGTGTCCATACTTCATGATTACCTGTGCCAAGTTCTGTTAACCTTCGAATTTCTGCTTTCAGTGATTCTTTGATCACTATTATTTCGACTATAGTAAGGAGTTGAGGAGGTAGATTATTTTGTTTTTCTGCCATTGATTAATACTTGCAAAAGAGGGTAGGTAATGAGACAGAAAAGATGATAGTGAAGTTAAGTAAACTCGATCCCACAATGGGCGCCAAATGTTCTGCGTGGTAAGCCTCGGATGGTGTATAACTCATCCTGTTCAAAGATTGAGCTACCTTCACCTGAGACATATGAGGTATACGTCGACTTCAAGAGGAACGGCGGTGGTGCACTACAAGAAAAACATCCATTCAGCCACACTTTTTTAAACTACATTTGAAAAGCGTAGCCTATTCATAGAATAGGCTACGCTTTTCTCTGTGTTACCCTTTTATAAGAGAATAGGAAACTCAATTATGGCATCATTTAAAAAGTGTCGTAGCCTTAGATACAATAAAAATCACTTATAAAGCGTAGCCTTATGTTAATATCTATGGGTACACTTTTCGTACCAAAGAGAACACTTTTAAAGAGTAGTCTATCTGAAATGTTTTGGGTGCGCTTCAAAACTGATGCCTAATATATTCACATATACTTAATAAATTTTGTTTTTCTTTTCAGAAACCCTCCTTCTCCTTCAGAAACCCGCGCCTTGCTCTTTCTCTTTTAGAAAGCTTCACGCCGTTTTCACGCCACCACCATTCACCTTCGCTAACCACTATTCACCGTCGTCCTTCCCCTTCGTCTTCACCTTTGCTCACCCCCACTCACCGTCGCCCTTCTCGTTCGTCTTCTCACCTTCGCTCACCAGTCACGGCGCTGCTCCTCATCTTCTTCACCTTCTCTCACCACTCATTGTTGCCACTCCTTATCTTCCACTACAAAAAAAAAAAGGCCTATGGTCACGGTAAAAAACCATGACCATAGCTAGTAAAAAGGGTGACCATAGATCTATGGTCACGGTTTTGGACCTATGGTCACGGTTTTTTACTGTGGCTTATTCTCTCGTTGCCATATGTCTATGGTCACGGTTTTTTTATCTATGGTCACGGTTTCAATTTTTAAAATCTGACACTTTAGGCCACATTTTTTTACCGTGACCATAGGTTAATCTATGGTCACGCGTGAAAACCGTGACCATAGCCTTATCTATGGTCACGGTTTTCACTGTGACCATAGCCTCTATGGTCACCCCCCCTTAAAACCGTGACCATAGCCTCTATGGTCACCCCTCCTTAAAACCGTGACCATAGCCTCTATGGTCACCCCCCTTAAAATCGTGACCATAGCCTTATCTATGGTCACGGTTTTCACCGTGACCATAGCCTCTATGGTCACCCCTCCTTAAAACCGTGACCATAGCCTTATCTATGGTCACCCTATTTAAAAAATCGTGACCATAGCTTACTTTATTTTATAAGATTTATTTTTTTAAAGCATAATCACATCCCAAATTTATGATAATCAAAAAATAAATCTAAAAATGAGAAACTCAAAAAATCCAAATCATAAAATTTATATTATAAACTGGATATGTTTTTAGTCCAAATAATACAAATAAAAATACAGTGTAATTTATTCATTACATGTAAAATGCATAACACATCAAAATATAATATATATATATATATATATATATATATGAGACCCATCTCATCTCATATTACTATAGAAAATGTTTTCTTCATATCATCCCCACTGTGTTCAGCATTGTGCTAAGCACATCGCTCAACTAGCCTCAAAACAAAATTTGGCATCCCCAATGTGTTCAGCATATCCAATGCTTTCCTATGAGCACTCTGCAGAATCATTTAGTGTTAGCATTGCTAGAAATGAAATCTAAAGCAACATTTTAAATTTAGCTTTTCACCAAAGAAGAGATAGAAGTTACACTTGTTCAAAACCAACTTATTAGTCACAAATGAAATCTGCAAGAAAATGAACTATTTCTTCAAAGAGTCCTATGTAAACAACAGTTTTGACAACTATATATAACTATACAAAAAGTAAATGAGATGTCTGTTTCAAATTTGTTATGCCGTTCCATTAAACATCTTTTAAAAACTAGTTGTTTACGTGAAAGTTCAAAAAGTATACTAATACATATAATCTAACATTCATAACAGATAATAAAAAAAGGAGATTATAGCTAAACATAAACAATAGTTTTAATCTAAGTGTTTGTTGATCCTATCTTTCATATCTTTCTGGCCATGGATCAGGTATATCATCATCATATTAAATGTATGAAAGGAAGGCAAGGGAAGAATGAAAATACCTTCAAGCGTTCCATTTGCCCATGTATTGATGAAAGGATGGTTTCTCCAAGTGCAGTAGAATTCTGCAGCTCAAGCCTTGAGTTTCAAACCGATTGCATAGCTTGTGCCTCCTCGTCAAAGATCCTCAAAACATGGCTGGAATCCCCATTCTGCCACATCAAATTAATTGATAAAAGGTTAGAAAACATTATAACTTACAAGTATATACAAAAATTTAACAATCAAAGATGATACTTTTAAAAAACAAGCTCAGCTCAAAGGTTCAAGTGTTTCTAGTAACATTCGAGTGAAAACAATTTATCAGAAAAAGCATTTCAGCAAGTTATTGCCCTATAAATAAGTGTTTAATTTCAGATGATAATGCATTGTGCAACATCATAGACCCTTTTAGGTCACCCCCAAAACCGTGACCATAGGCCCTTTTAGGCCACCCCCAAAACCGTGACCATAGACCCTTTTAAGTCACCATTTTCTGAATAACCGTGACCATAGACCCTTTTTGGTCACTGTAAAAAACCGTGACCATAGACCCCTTTAGGTCACCCCTCAAAACCGTGACCATAGACCCTTTTAGGCCACCCTTTTTTAAAAAACTATGACCATAGGTACTCTATGGTCACCCTTTCCAAAAAAACCGTGACCAAAAAAACCGTGGCCATAGACCCAAAATGTTGTAGTGTTCTTCATTGTCCCTCACCACTCACCGAGACATTGAAGTTCTAAAGTACTTCTCTCTCTCTCAAAGAAAAACCCTAGCCGTTGCTCTCTTCTCCAAGCTGTGTAGCCGCCGTCGAATCTGGTCCAGTCACCGTCCCCACTCCTATTGCTCCAGCGCCGTCGTAGCTTGTCTTTATCGTTGCGTTATGTCGCCTCTGTTCCACGGCCATTGTCTGTTCCTGTTCCATCGGCTGTGCTCACTGCTCCTTTTTCCTCATCTCGGTTTGAGTTCTGGCCCGCATCTGAGTTCGAATTCCGTCTGTTATTGTTTTTTCTTGTTTTTATTGTCTTGTTATGATTGTGTAACTTTTAATTATTCCTGTTGGTGTTATGAATCTGAATAACAGGAAATGATGACATGTTGATTCTAAATCTGAATATTATTGATTAAGAGAAAAGCAATAATTAGAGTTTGCTTCCTTTGTTAGAATTTGCTTTTTGATTTTACATTTTACTTTATGATTTTGCATATTGCTTTATCAGGATTTGTTGATTTTATTATATTTTTCTGATTGAATCCATATATATAATTGCCATAGTTTTTTTTCCCTTTGGCTAGTTCAGGACTTAAGATTTTACACTCTAAATTTAGCTAATTTAGGCCTTGACATAAATTTAAATTCTATTAAAATATTCTAAATTATTATTTGCACGTAGTTTACTTACAGTGGTCTTGAGATTTAATTTTGATTCTGGTCTTCATTCATTCCCTGTGTGTTCTTTCAGGACTTTACATTATTACTACAAAGAATTCATTGATGATGCATAAGAAAAATGTTCATTACAAATCTGAGTGTTGATTTTGTGTAACGAATATTTTAAATTAATATTTGATGATAAATCTCTCCACATAAGCACACTTAATCATATTATAAACCTAATTGAGTTATCTGTAGTGATATATAATTGGCAAAGATTGTAGCACTTTTTGGAGAAAATTAATTAATTTTTATGTTGATTTTTTTATTTTTTTGATTCTCTGACTGCATTATAACTTGTGAATCCCATTTTCTTTTTGATATTCAATATTTTGACAAACTGCCATGATTTATAATCTATTGATACTTGCCTTTTTCATGCTTAATCTATCTGATTTAGAGATATTTTGGAGCTGGCTAAGACTTTTAACGTGAAAGAGGCTGAGGCAAAGGCATATATATTTGAAATCCAAATTACCTTTCTTTCTCCAATATTGAATGAATTGCAAAAGTGAGTGACTATGGTCTTAATACTTCTCTTTTCAAATGATTGTTCAATTAATTCCAAATTATTGGTTATGCATATCAAGATATGAAGACGTAGAACTAGTATCTAATGAATAGCTAGGATTTTGCATCTAAATAGAAGATTTTGATTTTTTAAATGGACAAGAGAGAACTAGAATGACCTTGCTTAACCAATGGTGAAAGGATAAATACTATATGCTTTACTTATTTAAATATTTGAAAATCCCTCAACTTGCTTATTGTTTGGCTGGATTTTTGGCTTGGAATGATTCGACATTCTAACTTGTAATCGGTATCCAAATTGTTGTGCTTCTTTTTATCTCTATCACTCCTTTTGAACTGTATTTTGTTACAGATATTCAACTCAAAGATCAGTTTTCAACCGCAAATGATGGTACTCTCAATGTTGTGGTTAATGATTGTGATTAATGATGGTGGGTGCTGTGAATGTGGTTATGAGAAATGCTCCTGAAATTGTGGATGCTTTACTTACAAGTCCTCAGGTTCTGTCAGCATGAGATTTTAAAAACATATTATGTTACAGGTATAATTGATCAGCTGAATAAACTTTTTCACCTTATTTAGATACGCAAAATCACATTTACATGCACAACAGTTGTAGGAAAGAAATTGATGGCAGGTTCTGCTGAGACAGTAAAAAAAAGTATGCTAAGATGTTCAGATGAATTTTTTTCATATAAATGATCTAAAAAATTTTATTCAAATGGATTTCTATCCAACCTGATATAATATTTATTAATTTTTTTCTCTTAAACTTTTAGGTATTTCTGTAACTTGGTGGAAATGAACCATGCATAAATTTTGATGATGCTGAAATTGACGTTGCAGTTAAAGAAACTGTAAGTTAAAGGATGAAATACATGTTGGTTAAAATGATAATTTTGTTTAAGCTATTATTTGTATAGATATGATGTGTCTGATCTGGCAACAAGGACTGTATGTAATGCTTGAGCCTGAGACATTAAGGTGATAACTCTAACAGTAGTGGATAATTCTTGAATTCTCTATGTTGACTCAAAAATAATCTATGACAATATTTGAACTGCAGAAGTGTAACAGCAGTGTTCCTATTTGTAGTTGTATCTGCTAACTTGAAAATTGAGGGTTGCCCTTCTTTGGTCCCACCTCTTTCTGTTATGAAGATATTAGTAAGCTTAACATTTTTTTATATTTTTTAATCTTTTTAATTTTTTTCTAACTTCTTTTTATTGTAGCTTGCAGCAAAGTACCGCAATAGTGGACAAACATGTGTGTGTGAACAGAATTCTTGTGCAAGAAGGTTAGGTTAAAAGAATAGTATTGTCAATATCAACATTATAATTGTTTGTCTGATGTGCCACCTCTTAACTCTTTAGTTGACATGAGCATATTCATGATTTTGAGTTTATGTCTTCTTGTTGGATATCAAATACTTTGGTGTCTCGAAAATACTTGCTAGTTACTTCTTCCAACTTGACAAAGTCTTGATAATGTCTCATACATACTAGAAAGTACCAGGTATATCTCATATAGATGACATTAGATTTCTTTACGAGATTCAAGTAGTATTTGTAACCTTTCTTATTCTATTTCAAATAACAGGTGATTTAGGTTTTGTTCGTATATTTCGTTATTATATTTTTCCTCATGCAATCTTGTTTTAAAGATGCCATTCCTTCTTATCTATTATTTAATTTTGTTATTATTGCCTTTTGTACCTCTGAAATCTGATGAAATTTGGATGATGGTATTTTTTCCTCTAGTGATGGTGAAATAGTCCGCATGGCAATATTGTTGCTGGGGTTGTTTTGGTGAGATGGTCTATAGCACTGCCTGACATTCTTTTAGTCAGCGTGA
Source organism: Arachis ipaensis (assembly GCF_000816755.2). NCBI lineage: Eukaryota > Viridiplantae > Streptophyta > Magnoliopsida > Fabales > Fabaceae > Arachis > Arachis ipaensis. Next base: position 135,833,882 of record NC_029789.2, read on the forward strand.
TTGTATTATCCTGTATATAAAACTCTGCGCAGGAATGTATGGTAGAAAAAAAGTACCAGATATACTTAAAGAAGATCAATCATAAATGAAATACAGACTGATAATCTATGACGAAATATAGCGTGTCCAATGTTGGTAAATGAAATAATAAGATAAATAAAAGTAAAGTGATTCAAGTATATAGGTTAGTGCATACCTTACAAAAGGCCATGTCGTATTGAAAATTAAAATAAAAGACTTATATAAATAGGTTAGGTTATGCGTACGCATAGTGTTACCGGGGTATAATGCCTTATTGATTTGATCTGTTGCAGTTATTCACCTTTTAATTGTCTTCCAAGTTAATTTTGTATTTTTCTTTTTGTATAGTAGACACATATTTTAAATTCGACGGTTAAAGCTAAAGCTAACCCCCTTATTATAGGAGCAAAACAATTTGAAAAGAATGAAAAAAAACTTGAATAAAATAGCATGAACTAGATACTGAGCAATCAACGTGCGGTTAAAAAGCAGAATAGTAATTATAGCAATAGCAATGTAAACAACAATGAGAGAAATTCATTGTAAGTTGGCTTAGATTTATACATGATTCGACTCTTGGTTATATATCAGAAATAATAAAATCAATTTATTTTATCAAATGCTTGTATAATTGTGTTAATTTAGAATTTTTAATGAAAATATTAGAACTGAAAATACTTTATATGTAGCTAAAATTATGTACCATTAGATAATGTTACTAGAGCATTTAGCAGAATTTGTTTTCTTTATTGATGGGTTTGGAGTGACTATTACCACGATGGTGTGGTCATCACCACTGTCACCGTTACCAAAACTTCTCTGGTCCTACTTTATCACCTTGTTTGTTTTGGTTCAAAAGTTCGATTAATCTTTGAATTTATGCTTTCAGTGATTTCTTGATTACTAATAGTTCAGCTATAGTATAAGGAGTTGACGAGGTAGATTATTTTGCTTTTCTGCCATTAATTAAAACCTGCAAAAGATGGTAGGTAATGGGACAAAAAACATGATAGTAGGGTTAAGTAAATTCGAACCCATGGTGGGCGTCAAATGTTCCTGTATGATAAGCCTCGGATGGTGTATAACTCATCCTGTTCAACGATTGAGCTTGCCTTCACCTGAGACAGATGAGGTATACATCGACTTCAAGAGGAACGGCGGCGGCGAACACCTGCAAAGACACTTCGACGCTCAAGTTAGTAAAAATAAAAAATGAGTATAATATCACTCAGAGTAAGTAGTGTGCCTTTTACGAAGTTGGGGTTTGGTATTTATAGAATGTTATCACTTCAGAGAAGTTCAAATATTTGCCTGATCTTTTGGTCATCATTTGAGTTTGTTTTTGAGTGGGATGTTATGAGCGAGATTCTCTCTAACTGAAGATAAACTACGTTTGTTATTGGATTTAAATTCCGATTTATAGACATAGTTAGAACGGGTTATAACTACCAGATAAACATATATACTAACTTTATCATTATTAAATCAAATTATAAATTTCATTATTCCAATGATAATTTATGATATGGTAGTTATGAATACGAGTTATAACTCGGTATCATACGTTATAACTCGGCTTAACGAGCTATAACTCGACTAAACGATACCCACAATCCTAACGTCCGACCAAACAGTACAATAATCGGATATGTTACCTATCTTCTCCAAACCGAGCTAATTGCTCAAACTGTAACTGACGAAAACCTCGCCATATAAAAACAAGGTAAAGTATTTTCTTCCTTCACGACTAAAACATAATACTGACTTAAGCATTGGAGTGCCTTTGCAGGTAGGGGTGTTCAGATCCAAACCGGTCAAAAAAAATTGCAAAACTGGACCGATCCAAACCAAAAACGAATTAAACCGCTCTATTTTGGATTTTTTTAGATTTTGGATCGGTTTTATTGCGGTTCGGTTCAGTTTGCGATTTCACTCTGCACAACCGAACCGTATATATTACAAATAATAATAATAATAATAATAATAATAATAATAATAATAATAATAATAATAATAATAATAATAATAATAATAAGAGTTAAGACCCTTACCGTAGCACACTAGCGTAGTAGCGCCGCTTCCCCAAAGGTTTGAAACCCTAATCTAAAGAAAGAAACCCCTCTGCACTCTCTTAGTCTTCGTTCTTCACTCTCACCATCACAGCATCACTCACTCTCACCATCACAGCATCATTCACTCTCAGTCACTCTCACTGTCATACGCCGACGCCGTACGCCGCTCCTCTTCTGAATGATGCGCTTCGTCGCCTCCTCTTCACGGTGACGTCGTTGCTGCCTCCTCTCCTCGGTGACGCCGCTGCTGCCTTCTCCCCTTGGTGGCGTCGCTGCTGCCTCTTCTTCAAGGTATATTTTTACTTGCTTTTGTTTATTTTATTTTGTTCTATTGTTTTAAAATTTTGTTTAATTTTAATTTTTACTTGTTAATCTGTGTTAAACTGTTCAAGGTATATTTTACTTGCTTTAATTTTTACTTGTTTTAATTTTTATTTGTTAAACTATGTTTTAATTTTATTTTGTTCTTGTTGTACTATTATTCTTGTTATTAAAATTTGTTAAACTTTGTATTAAATTAAGTATTTTGTTCTTGTTGATTGAAATTGAATTCTATTTTTTTTATCTTCTGCAGATTTTATATTTGTTCGGTTGATTTTAGCTTTCAATTTGAAGGTCAACAATGTCAGCTTCATATCCTGAGGTAATTTTTTTAGTGTGTAATATATATGTTGGTAACAACGTAACTCAATATGTTGAGTTGTTGATTAATTGAAAAAATATTAAAATAACATAAACTGATTAATTATTCTTTGTTATCACAGGATGTTCAAAGTAGCGAGCCAAGATTTACCAGTGCTACTCCATCCACTTTTGAATCAGTCAGATCTTCAGGATAGTAAGAGTCAATGCCGCCTCCACAGCTGCAGTCGCAGCCACAAACTCTGGTGATGAATCTGATTAGTGATCAGTGCATCACCTCTCAGTTTGGAGTTTTTTATGTTATGTTTTTATTAAGATTTTGCTATGTTATTTGATTTTGTGTTGTTGAGACTTGTTTAGTTGTTTTGATGCTGAAGGATTATTATTTTAGCAAGACTTGTTGAATATGTTGGATTGTTAGACAATTGGACATGTTAGTTTATGTTTTATGGGATTTTTGTTTTATTATTATGTTGGATTGTGTTTTATTATTATGATGGATTGTTTGACAGGTTATAAACTTTATAAATTAAGTTATTATTTTGTATTTAAAAAATCGCAGATCCAAACCGATCTAAACCGCTTGTAATCGGATCGGATCGGATTTCCAAAAAAAGTTCATTCAATCGAAACTACACCGTACATAAATTAAGTGTTCGGATCGGATGACTTTTTTCTTTAAAATCGAACCAAACCGCACCGCAAACACCCCTATTTACAGGTATACTCTTCCCTCCTCATCGCTCTCCAGTTACACCTCATTAAAGGAAAAGCTCGGATTAGTAAAGCTAACAATTCGACATCAAAGACGACAGCTCGGCAATCGTCCATCATCGAGAGCCGACTTGTTCCCAGAACGTATAGATAGGCAAGAACAATTTACTTGTTTAAATCATTATAATACTAAAATTATTTGATTATCTTAAAACTAAAATGATTATAATTTATTTTATTCTTCTATTTTTAATATAAATCGTGAAATTTATAGAGGTTTTAAATTAAAATGTAAAATCAGGATACCCACGATATATATTAACTGGATCTATGTATAAATCGTTGTTTCACCTTAGGTGTGGAGTTTCAAAAAGTTTAACTAATCCCCATACAATACCACGATTTTGTTGAAAAAGGTGTTGTAGCTTAAAACACGTAGCACCCAGCCACCACCGATTTATTGCTCAACTTGATTATTAATAATGTTCAACTCAGACTATTATATTTGTCGGCGTAATAATGATTTGTATATGTTTTAAATTTAAACCCTATTGATTAATAATTATCCCACAACAGGTTTCTTAGAAGTTAAGTTGCTTTTCGGTGATAAGTGATAACGACGTTACCGAGGTATAATTTGATCTGACTAATTAAGTGATTATGTAGACTAAACTTTGATTAATTAATTAATGAGATAAGTCTTAAAGTGGTTTCTGAAGTTGTACTCAAATTTTATAGTAGTCTCTAAACTTAAAAGTTATCTATATTTATCCCTGAAATTGCACTCCGGGGCCCAGATTCGTCTTTCCAGCACATTCTGTCCACCTGGCACCATCGGAAAGCTGATCTGGACTATTTCGTGATACGCTGGCCAGGTAACGGCTAGTTGACGTGGATTAGTAAACTTTTATGGTATAATTTGGTCCCTAAATCAAAATTAAAAATTTTAATCCCCAAATTTAATTATCATTCTCTTCTCTATAGTAGTAACCCCTCTCTTTTCTTTTTTCTCTTCTCTTCTCTATATGGATGTGAAAGAGACTACAAATTATAACTTCATTGAAAGCACGCATATGTTTTATTAATTAAAAGTCATATATTATGTCTTTGTATTTAACATTTTATGCACTCATTTAACTCTAGTTTAATTAAAATATTTTACAAAATTCAATTTTTTATTTTTATATGATTTTACAAAAATTTATCTCTTGTATTTACGGAATTAAAAAGTTACATCGTTATTATTATATACTACATTATATTTCTTTTCGAATCATGTTCCAAAATAACCATGCATCATGCTATAAAATAATAACTTAGAATCATGTATATAATTTTAATTATATATAGTGGCCATTATAGATAAATTATTCAATTTAATTATAGAAGTGATACTTAGTTTTAATCGTATGACATCTCCATTAAAATGACGTGTCTAAGATTTTATTATAATTAAATAAGTATTTTAAATTAATTAAGGGTAATATTAGAGAAATAAAAAAATAGCAAAAATTTACCTAATTTAATATTTATTATTTTAGTCTCTAATTAATAAAAAACTAATTAAGCAAAATAAATATAATTAACTAATTTAAGACACTAATTTGATTATATTAAAATATTAATCATATCATCTTTTTGTTTGCAAATGTCATGCTGACATTTTAACATTTTATATCAGAGATGAGTTGAGATTCACAATTTATGAATTTAGGAATCAATTTAGTCATTTTTAAAAGCCAACAAATTTTTATGAGCGTTCACAATTTTAGAAACTAAACTTTGCATTATTTCTTTAATTATATATATCACATAACTTTTTTTATGTTATAATCTCACCATCTTTCTTACAGAAAAAAAAGGGATAAAAACGGATAAACTTGTTCAAATAATAGTTATTAAGAAGACTTTAGTTGTTGTTGTTGTTATTGTTATAAGATACTTCAACTAAAAATACACAAAAAGAAAAATTTTGTGAATTTTGGATATGAATATCTATGCCTGTAGAGAAAAGAGGGATTATTGTAGAGAATGATAATTAAATTTGGGGATTAAAATTTTTAATTTTGATTTAGGGACCAAATTGCACCATAAAAGTTTGCTAATCTACGTCAGCTAACCGTTACTTGGCCAGCGTGTCACGGAGGAGTCCAGATAAGCTTTTCAATGGTGTCAGGTGGACGGAATGTGCCGAAAGGACGAATCTGAGTCCCAGAGTGCAATTTCAGGGACAAATATTGGTAACTTTTAAGTTCAGGAACTACTATGAGACTCGAGTGCAACTTCAGAGACCACTTTGAGGCTTATCTCATTAATTAATTGATTAACTATATATTAATTAACTTAGCCAATAAGAGATAGTATCGGTAATTAATCTATCTACTTAATATACTAAAACTGTGTTTTCTCCCAACTAATGAATGTGAGGTGTCGATCCCTCATGACTCCGTTTTCCCTCCAAAATGAATGCATTTTTCTCTATTCTAAATTATTTTATACAAAATATCTTTATTATAACTATATTATAATTAATATTTAATGAATAATACATAATTATACTAATTTAGGAACATATCTTCATTATAATTATGTCAAATCAATATTTAATACATTATTAAATTTATTAAATATTATGAATTGAAAATATTTTTAATCATTTTAAGTCTATTGAATTAGTTATTCAAGGTGCCATCGCTATTTCTATTTTTAAATAATTTTTTAAATATTATTTAACAATTCTAATAACATAGTAAAAATTAAAAAAGACAGAAAAAAATTTTTTAATGTGAAAATAGGG
>NC_029789.2:135840779-135842174 GCF_000816755.2 Arachis ipaensis
TATTGTAATTACTAAAAATAATTTTCTGGTATTTTCTTAAAAACTAAAATGCGATATCGAACTAAAGGCTCAATATTAAATAGTTAATAAGAAAAACAGGTCCATAACACCTTACTTTTGGTACAATCATGACGTGCTAAAAGTTAGGGTGTTACAACATGCTCTTAAGGTGTTTCCTGATTTATTTCATTTAATTCGTTAAAGCAAATTAATTATAATTAATTAATTATATCAATTAATTAATTTGATTAGACATTCAAATTTCACCATTTATTATAATTAATTATATTAATTAATTAATTTAGTTAATTATATTAATTATTTGATTTGATTGGAGTAAATATCGAATTATTTAATAAATAATAAATATGATAACGAAATATATGAATTAATTTAATTAGTTTATTTTTTTCAATACCCTCTATTTATACAAGATCAAATGTTTTTTACTCATTCGCTTTTTTTTTCTTTCTCTCTCTCCCTCCCTCCCTCCCTCCCCCTCTCTCTCTCTCGTGTTTAGGTACAATTTTTGTAATTTATTGAATTTTTGTTTCTTTTATCTTTATTTATACATTTCATTTTTTATATTTTTTAAATTTTTTTATTTTAATTGTTTATTATTAGGCACACACTTTTTTTTATTTTAGCTTCTAATTAACAAAAAAAATGTGTGATTTTTATGTTATTTTTAAATAATTTTACTATAATTTTATTTTATAATATTCTATTTTGTCATGTGTATTTCAATATATATATATATATAGTCTTTTTTTGTGATTCACAATTAATATATACATTGTTCGTGTATGTGGTTTATATGTTAATGTTTTTATTGATTCTCTTTATTTTATTTTATTTTTTTTGTGTCTCTTTATTATTCTTTATTTTAGTTAAATATATTCATTGATTTTTCTATATTGATGCTCTTTTTATTTGAAATATCGTAACAATTTAGAGTGTATGTTGTGACCCATGTGATATTCGTTAATTTGGTGTATCTTTTTAGATGGTTTATGTTATAATGTGTTTAAGGAGTTGACTTAAAATTATAATATGATATATAAATTTATAATATAATTTATAGTATGCTAAAATATTAGGATATTATCATATAAATATTTTTTTATTTGTCCGTTAGATTTAACTATATAGGATCTTAAAAATTATGCAATTATGTAATTAGTTACTTTTTATATAATTATTGTATTGATCATTTACATTAGTGAGACTATTTTCAATATTATTATTTATAAATATGTTATTATTTGTATAATTGATTGAATCATCTTATTCGTTTAAATTTAATTCTATTGAATTAATTATTCAAGGTGCCATTGTTATTTCTATTTTTAAAGAATTTTTTAATATTATTTAACAATTCTAATAACATAATAA
>NC_029789.2:135842193-135843011 GCF_000816755.2 Arachis ipaensis
TCTATAATTTTGTTTTATATTAATTCTTTTTTATTTATTTTAATTAATAATTCTTAAGGGTATTATTGTATTATTTAAAGATAATTTAAATTTTTTTAATATTTTTATAAAAGTTGATTAATAGGTTCTTTTTTAAAATATTTTTTTTGAAATTTTTTTAATAAGATCGTATTTTGATTTTTCTCTTTCATCCTTTGTATTAATTAATTATATTAATCTTATATTACAATATATTTTTTATCTACTCCACACATTATCTTTTCTATCTTCTTTTATTTTTTTAAATTGCTCTTTTTACTTTATTTTTAATTGTTTATTTAATTTACTTTTACTTCTCATATATAGATTTATTATAATTCATCACAGGTTCTTTTTGAATTTAAGTTATTTTTTAGGTTATATTTTATCATTGATGCTTTTATTTTATTTAGTGTATTTTTTTAGTCTGTGTTTAATATAATAATCTGTAAATATCTATTCTATTATGTAAAAATTAAATTTCTATAAATATCTATTTTATTATGTAAAAATTAAATTTCTGTGTTTAATATCCCTAAGCCAGAGAGTGTTCTTTCATGTTTCTTTTTTCTACCTTTCGGATGATTCTTTTTATTAGTTTTGGATGATTATTTTTCCTATATTTTGTATGTTTTTTTCTTAGGATTTGGATGATTCTTTTTATTAGTTTTGGATGATTTTTTTTTTATGTTTTGTATGTTTTTTTTTTAGGATTTAGATGATTCTTTATCTTATGTTTTGATGCTTTTGTTTTTTTGGAGTTTCAATTTTTTTTTAAAAAAAGAAATTAGTGTTTACGT
>NC_029789.2:135843045-135855200 GCF_000816755.2 Arachis ipaensis
ATTAATTAATATAAAATAATTTAAAAATATTTATTGACTAATTGTTGGCTGGAATACCTCTTAGTTCCTAGCATTATTCTTACACATTTGCTTAGCTTATTCCCAATGGTCGTACCAACAACGCATTTAGTTGGGTTATTAATGATGGTTCAATCATCTGTAAAATTTTGGATTGTTAGTAAAATTGAGAAAAATTAAAACTTCGAAGACCATATTAAGACGCGACTGAAACTTGATAAACTAATATGATTACTACTGAGTTTTGGTCTTTTATTACTAGGCATCATGATTAAACCATAAAATAATCCTTGCATATAAAGGAGACAATATTTAAGGGGGATGCTACGGTAAAGTTGTCATTTTTATTTTTTTGTAAAGACGTTTTTTATTTTGTAGTTGTTATTGTTTTAAAAGTGTATCACTAAAAGTGTTGCTTAAAGAGAAAGTGTTATCTTTAATCGTTAACTTGGCTCTGATACCAATTTTTCATTTTTGACTTTTCTTTTAATTCTTCCTTTAAAATTTCTACTAACTCTTCATATTTTGCTTCGAATAAGTTTATAATTTGTATAGATTCAATTGGTGGTGCTTTATTCAAAGGATTTTGATAAAAATAATTTGCAACTTCATAATCTAAAGTATTAACCATTTCTACAATTTCTCTTGTACTTGTTATATGATTATTTATTACTAGTCCTTGATGTATATTTATAATTCTGATTTCATATTTATAGTTTTTTAATTTTGTTCTAATTTCTATCATAATTATAATATTCTTTTTTACATGGATTATTATATATAAAATCTTTTATTTGTTTGTCTTTTTCTTTAATATAATTTCTTAAATCCTCAAAAACTTCTTTTATTTCTACACTTTCTCTTATTTCTAAATATCTTTCTAACTTTTCAATTTCATTCTCCATCTTTTCTTTCAACAGCTTTAATTCTTTTAAATTGTAATATAGTTTTCCAGGCATTTATAAATTTCCTAAATTTAACTCCAACTTGTTTATATTTATTCTTATTTCTATCTTTTTTATTATAAGATCATCAATTTCGATCTGAAGATTATTTAATTCTCTTTTATACTCCTCTATTTTATTTTTTAATTTTTTCGCTCTTTTCCTTTTTATTTTATTTTCTGATTTTTCAATTTTTTTATGCTTCATAAATTAGGTAATCTTATTATAATTCCTAAAAATAGTTTTGTTTAACATTATTTATTTTAGAATTTCTGCAAACTCTATCATCGATTCATCACTATTTTCTAGAGATTCTATTAATTTTTCTAGCTCTTCAACTTCTCTTTTCAACTTGTTATAGATTATTTTTAGAGCTTCAAATGCTCTTTGATTTATTTCAGAAAATTGCAAATAATTCAAACGATTCTCTCTTTCAAAGAGCTCTTGTTTCTTATCTTGATAAGTTACATATATTTCTTCCTTATCTATTGTCATAATTTAGTATTTAGGGTTTCATTTAATTTTTCGACCTTTTTTGTTAATTCTTTTATTTAAGAGTTTTCTTCTTTAATTTTTAATTTAGATAAACTTAAAGGACTATTAATTTTAGATTCTCTTATTTGAAAGTTTGATGAAACCGATCTTCTTGATGGTTCTTTTAATAATAGAACTGGATTTTCAATAGCTTTATATTTTGGTATTTCTGTTTTTACAATTTTCTGAAATAATTCATCGACATAAATTCTTTCTCTGTTTTTAAATATTATACTATGATGCCTATTTGTTAAAGCATAATTTATTGCATATGTAATTGAAAATGGTTCATCATCTTGTTCCATTAAACTTTTTCTATGAAATTTATAAGTTAAACTTATAGATCTTCCAAGATTTTCAGTTGATAAAGGTATAGCATATCCAAGATGGGCATTAAATTTAACATTTACATTTGTCAAATTTTCATGAACAATTCCAATTATTTGATCTATTGGGTCATCAGTAATTCTTTTATCACAAATTGCTAAACTTATTGGTGAATTAATTCCTTTCATATATGTAGATTTGATTAAGACTTGTATGGTACTAATATGAATCCATCCAATTTTAGATCTTTTTTGTTGATCCTTAATTTTCTCAATCTGTTTACTCAATTCTTCATCATTTATCAAAGCTATTTCAAGTTCTCCATTAGCAGATTTTATTTTTATCGGGGCTTCAAGTTGAATTTTTCCATAGTATATTATATTTTTTCTATTAAAAACTTCTTTTAAAAGACTTTGTTTATTAAAATTTTCATTTGATTTGAGATTTAGTTCTGTTTTTAGAACAGCCTATTTTTCATTATCTAATAAAGCAGTTAATCTATAATAATCAGATTCTTCCGTTAATTCTAAGCTTTCTAAATAATTCATAACTAAGAGACTAGGATAAAGATGTACCTTTCTGGAGAAAAACTTCCTTTATTTAGTATATTTTACATAAGGTGTTTTTATCTTCATAGGGGAGATTGTAGATATTAACTCCAGAGGGGAGTTTAGCACTATTTTTCCCTAAGGGAATTCTTTGTTAGACTACAGAATCGCCTTGGCAGCTTCCTCCTTATTCTCCTAGCATATGAATACTCTTAGCCTTCTGCTTTCTGTTTTCTAATGCCTTCTTCAATTGCCTAAGCAATCTATTTATAATGGTTGGGTCTGATGGACAATTCCCATCCTTACCCTTCTTATGACGTCATTGCTTACGTCATTGTTTATTATCTTGCACCAGCTACATTATTGGTGCTTTATGACCTAAGCGCTTACGTCATTATGCAATAATGTTGAGAGATGCTTCATATGCACTGTCCTCTTCTTTTATCATGTGGGTGGATTCCATTTCATTATTGCTTTCTTCAGATATTTTTGAGGCGCATAGCTGGCACTTGTGGTCTTCTCTGTCTTTTATCAAATAGCAGAGATTCCTTCTTATCCCTTCAGGGAGCTTTTCTAAAAGTACAGATAAATTGTAGAATGCTGATTCAAATTCCACCAAGAGTCTCATCTCTCTTTCTTCAATTTCATTTCTTTTACTGGACATAAGCAGAGTATTTCTACTTTTATAATTAATTCTTGTGTGAGATTCCTTCGTTATTTTTGAGTTCTTTCAAAGACCCTTGCTAATGTGCTGGCTAATCTTCCTTTATGACTGTGAATTGTTAAATCCTGAATTTGATCAATTGGTTGAAAATTTTCTGGGAAAACGGACATGAATATTACTTGGTGTGCTAGAACCAAGCATTCTTCTTCTTCATTAAAAATAGGTTGACTATTTGTAAATTTTAGGGATACATCCCTTGGATTTACATTGTCAATCATATTTTTAAATCTCTTTACTGCATCAACGAATCCTGCAGGAAACTCACTAATAATTTTTAGATCATTAAAAATTAAAATTATATCAATTAATCCATACTGAAAAAGCTGATAAGTGTCAGATGGGGAAGCATCTGGAAAAATAACCAGCTTTGTTAGCTGTTCTTTGGTAATAGGATAATATCCCAAAATTGCCCTTTTTTCTTCAGTCCAATTCAGGACTATATTAAGGATTTCTCTGAGATTTGATCTACAGACCCTTTTCTTTTCCTTGATTTCAGCCCTTGTAGGAATGTTTCTCATTATTCCTGTTCTCTGGGCTTGAATTGGAGCTTTATCTGCTCTTTTTAGTGTTTGCTCTGGATGAAGAGCTTCATATTCCCTGAAGGATTCCTTTGCCTCTTCCAGTGTTAAAAATCCTCATTTATGAATTACCTTTGATTGATGTGTGAATGGTGCTGCTTTTTCCCAGGCATCATATACTCCTTTCATGGGGCCATTATAAATTACATAATATTTTTTATCTTGGGTGGATTTTTTAATAATTTCAGCAATTGTTTTATTTTCTGAAATTTTTTCTTCTCCTGGTTTGTCCACCATGCTTAGCTGGCTGAACTCTGATGGTTTTGCTTGTTGTGTTGATTTCATTGCTTCAATGGCCTTCTTGAGGGATTGGATCTGTGTCCTTATTTACTGACAATACTTGCATTTTTCGAATTCTTGCTCATATTTTTTAATTTCTTGATCTAATGCGTTGAAAACGAACTCCATTCTCTTGTTAATGTATCTGCAATAATATTTTTGTCACCCTTAATATATTCAATTTTTATTGGATATTGTAACAAAAATAATTGCCATCTTACTAATCGTCCATTATTATAATCAACTTTTAAATTATATCGTATAAAACCTGTTAGGTAACTTGAATCTGTCCTTAATGTAAATTCTTTGGGTAGTAAATTAATTTTCCATTTTTTAAGAGTTTTAATTGCTGCTAGAGTTTCCTTTTCATGAGTAGTATATCTCTGTTCTGTTGGAGTAAATGTCCCTAAAATATACCTGCAAAGTAATTCCTTTGGGGAATATTTAGAATCTAGTGATTCTTTTTCTTGTTCCAAACTTTTTATAGCTTTCTTAGCTTTTAGACATTCTGACCAGGTTATGTTTGAAGCATCTGTTTCTACTATTAAGTAATCATTTTCTTCTGGAATATAAAGTTCTGGAAGCTTTTTACATAATTTTTTGACTCTTTGAATTTGCATACTATCTTTTTCTTCCCATTTCCATTATTTTTTAGTACTTATTTTTGGAAATAAGTTTTTGGTGTATTCTGTTATATTCTTTAAAAATCCTTGATCAGAAATATAATTTATACACCCTAAAAATTTTTGTAATTGTTTTCTATCTTCTATTTTATTAGGAAATAAATTTACCTTTTCTAAAACATTTGGTTGAAGTTTTAACTTTCCTTGAGTGGATAGAATTAATCCAAGAAATTCTATTTCTTGTTTTGCTATTCTTGCTTTCTTTTTGCTAAGAACTAATCCTTTTTCTTTACATCTTTCTAATACTATTAATAATTTTTGAAGATGATCTTCTTTATCCTATTTTGTAAAAATTAATATATCATCAATGTAAACTAAAACAAATTCATTTAACTCTTTTAGATTTTCTTCCATAAATCTTTGATAGATACCTGGGGCTTGTTTTAATCCGAATGGTAAAACATTCCATTCATAGAGCAACACACTTATTGATTCTTTTGTTGGACAAGTAAAAGCAGTTAATTTCTTTGTTTCTTCGTCTAAACGAAGTTGCCAATATCCTGATTTTGCATCGAGAGATGAAAACCAAGTTGCTCCTTTGATATTTTCTAAAATAGAATTTTTTCTTGGAAGTTTATGAGCATCACCAACAGTTGCTTCATTCATCTTCTTATAATTAATTACCATTCTTCGTTTTTCCCTTTTAATTTCATTATTGTTTTCGACATAAAAGGCTGGAGCCGCATGAGAACTTTTACTTAATCTTATAATTCCTTTTGGAAAAAGATCTTTACATTCTAATGAGAACTCNNATCTTATCTATAGTAGTAGTTGGTATTTTTATTCGTTTTGATTTTTGATTTATTGAAGAATCGTGTGGAGCTTTTAAAACTATATATGTTAATTCTTGAATGAATGGATGATATAGTTTTAAGAAATTATTTCCTATGATAAAATTCATTCCAGAATCTAACATATATATGGATGGAACAATGAACCTATAATCTTGAATAAATATTTCAGCCATTTCTGCTTTTTGGTCAATTTTATGTATTGATTTGTCAGCTATTCTAACTCTTAATGGTTTCTTTAATTTTTTCCAATCAAGTTTTATATTTATACTAGCAAAGCATTGTGTTGCTCCAGTATCTATGAAAGCATTTATAAACTTTTTTGTTATTTTTATAGTAATAAATGTAGCATTATTGCTCAGTCTCTGAGTCTGTTTCTGAGACATATTCAAAAATATAGTCTAAGTTATCATCTGATTCTTCTAATGGTTCCATGAAACAAGACTTAGCAATTTCTAATTGTTTGGTAAGGTCCTTTTTATCCTTCTTTTTTGGACATTCATTTGCATAATGTCCTTCTTCTTGGCAATACCAACACTTACAATTTTCTTTTTTATTTGGGCAATAGTTATTTTTTTTGTCTTTTGTATTTATTGTTAATTCTTTTTCTAAAATACCTCTTTTTTTTTCAGTTGGGATAGTATTTTCTTTTTCTAAATTGATATTTTTTTTCTTTGAAATTTTTTATTAAGACCATATTTTTGAGAAATTTCTTCATTATCTTGACAGCAAATTCTAATTATATTTTCAAATATTTTTTGAGTCGTTTCTTGCATACAACGTTCTTTTATTTCCTCTCTTATTGCAGAAGTTGCTCCGCCAAAATTATTTTCAATTGTTCCCCTATTTATTTCTCTTATAAATCTTCCCATTATAAATTCATTAGCAAGGTATGAAAGTTTTGTTATATACATACTAAGATAATGGTCATTATCTTCTTCTTTTAATTTATAATAATGTATTCTATATTCACATATATAGGATTCCACATTACATAAATCATATATTTGAATATTAGCTAAATAGTTTTTTGCTTCTTGATATTCTTTATTATAAACTTCTTGTCTATGATCTATAATATTTTTTTCAAAAAATTCTCTATACAGAATCATCATTATATGTAATATCTTATCATAAACTGTTGTTTTTGTTGCTAATTCTTCTATTATTTAGTTTTCTATTAATGTCATATAATCTCTTACAGTTCCTTTAGTATGAAACCCTATATAATTCCAGATATCTCCTCCAGACAATTCACTAAGTTTTGGATTAGTAAAGGCTTCTAATAATAAGGAATTCAACCAGTTCTCGAAAATTTCTTTTTCATTCTTTTCACAGTCTAAATCGAGCATTCTTTCCCTTTCTAGTTCCTGGATTTTAGGAACGTATTTTGATGGTATTTTTGTATATTTTAAATTTTTATTTATAAATTCCTTTTTAAAAGCATAATTTTCAAAACCTGTTTCCCATTTAAATTGAGATTGATTATCCTTAAATGTTTCAGTTTCATTTTTTACTTGTATTGGAATTGCTGGTTCTTCATCACTTGAATAATCTAGGATGTGTTCTTTATTTTCTATATTTTCAGAATTTACTAGTTCTTCTTCTATTTAAAATTCTTGTTCCATAATATTATTTTCTTGAGCCATTTTTAATTGTTTAAAAAGCATTGTAACTTCTTCTAATTTTTCTTCAATATTCATAATTTTAATGGTGGTTTTACTTTTAGTTCTGTTATGTTGGCTATATTTTGAATTTTTTTTTGGGATTATCTTTCTGAAAATATTTACTTAATATCTGTTCAATTTCGTTTATATTAAGTTCATCTTTTTCCTTATTTCTTTGAAATTTTATGGATACTAATATTTCTTCAAGCATATCTACTATAGAATTTAATTGTAGGTTAAAGGTATGATAAAGATGTGGGGAATCATTTCCATGGTAACATTTTTTAGAAACTCCGTGTGAAGTATAAGTTTTTTGTGGTTTTTGAAGTCCTTCAATAAAACTTATAGTAAAATAAAGATTTTGAGAAAAATCACTTTGTATTGATTTTAAGAATTCGGTGTCATTACAATTAACATTAGTTAAAATCATTAATTTTTGATCTATTAATTTTGATAATTTAATTATTTCTTCTCTTAAATCTTCTAATTTACTTTTTTCCATTAAATGACGCTTTTCTTATTAAATGTTATGGTTTTAAGTGTTTTATAGTAAAAAATGTGGCTTAAAATGTATGGTTTAGGTTTTGCCACGTAGACATCTTTATCAAAAATTGTTTTTGGAATTTTTATGTTAGTGGTGGCCATATTTAATATACGGTAATATTAAGGAGCATACCTTGGACATCAAACAATAGTATTTAATATTACGGTAATATTAAGGAGATAATATTTAAAGTTATTTTATATAATATAATATCCATAATTTCATATATATACTATCTGTAATTAGATATTTATTATATCTAATTGTTTAGACTGATTTTTTATTGCCTCCTAAAGCTTATTAGTATTATTTGCTTGTTTCATCTTGTGCCAATATTCTAAGAAGACGAGACGTTGGCACAGCAAGCAAATCCTTGACTCTTGGGGTTGTTACGCCATGTTTTTCAGTCATGTCTAATTCATTAGGACTCATACCCCATGGAAGTTTCCAATCAAAGCAATGCACAAACTGAGACACGACAAGTTTAACCGTAACAAGACCCAATTGAATCCCAGGACACCCTCTACGACCAGAACCAAATGGTATTAACTCAAAGTCATAACCACGAAGATCCACGTTCTTATTCAAGAATCTCTCAGGATAAAATTCAAGCGCATTATTCGACCATACCTTAGGATCTCGCCCTATTGCCCATAAATTCACAAGTATCCTCGAAGATTTCTTGATGTAATAATTATGAATCACAATGTCTTCCATTGATTTCCGGGAAATAAACGGTCCTGCAGGGTGTAATCTTAGCGTCTCTTTAATCACCATGTCTAAGTAACTCAACTTTGGTAAATCAACCTCTTCCACTAGCTTGTTCATTCCAATCACATTTCTTAGCTCTTCTTGAAGCTTCTTCATCACCCTTGGATTCCTTAAGAGTTCGGATAAAGCCCACAAAACAAGTGTCGTGGAAGTGTCGAATGCCGCCAAGATCATGTCTAACACAATAGCCTTTATGTTGGTGCGATCAATGACATGATTTTGTTCGTCGTAAGGGTCAATTGGTTGGTGCATCTGTGAGAGTAACATGTCCACAAAGTCCTTGTTACTATGTTTTTCATTGCTGTTGTGAGCGTCCGAAGAAGCATGTTCATGATCCTTGATTATTTTCTCAAGAAGTTCGTCAACTTGTTTACTGAGTTTTTTGAATTTTCGTCTAAGTCCCTGAAAACGTATAAGAATCAAAATTGATTAATTATTTGATTGGAAAACTTTAGGTAACAACAATTTAGTCAACATACATAGAGTACAATTAATTACTGAAGGAGACAGAGCCACATTAGAGTTAGTTAGTGCAGTTACTTGAGTCACGAGTAATAACTGATTCTATAACAGAGTCTGTTATGTGACACTAGAAGACACTTGAGTACAATTTAGTCTCTTTTTTTATTGGTTATTCTTTTATAGGCAGCATAGTAGTCACAAAAAACATAATCACACTAGAAGTAAAATGAGTGATATACTTTAACATGATAATTTTTGGTGTTTTTTAAAATTATGGGAGTGTGTTTAAAAAGTTAAAAAAATTCAGAGTACACAAATCGGAGGGTCTGATTTGTGTTAAAAAATTTGAAAAAATTCAGAGTACACAAATCGGACCATGCGAGTTGTTTGATTTTAAAATTTTGCTTAATAAATCGCATGTTCCGACTTGTGGTTAGACAAATATGAATTTCGGAAGCTAGAAAACGGACCCTCCGAGTTGTTTGTTGTTATCAATTTTTTTATAAAAGGAAGAACTCGCATGGTCTGAGTTCTATTCAATGACACCACATGGCTGTGAAGTACCTGTATTTCCCACATCTGAGTCCAACACCATTTTTTTATCCATATTCAAATTAAGAAGTGCACTAGAAGACACCAGATAAAATATATAACAATTATAGTTTCATGAAAATCCTTAATTTAGGAGAACTATAATATAAAATAGGGGCAATATAGAATATTAAGATGTTAATAAAATCCAAAAAAAGTTTTTTTTTCCTTCTTAGTAAAGCTTGTGAATAAGTGTAAAGTTTAGAAAAGTATGTACCTTAGTTGGTTAGTTAAAAAAAATTATCAGATGTTATATGCAACATCTAATTGTACACTTAATAAATTATATATTTTTTAATTATTTTGGTATTAAAATCGTTTATAAGAAATTTTATTTGCACTATATTACTTAGCTTAAATATGAATTTTAGTATTATCGACTTTACAACAATAAAAATGTTATAATCGAAAAATACAAAACTATATTAAATAATTGTTTCTTTGATTTGAATGGTTCATTTACGTAAGAAGGGAGAATTAGGAAAAGCATATAAAATTAAACAAAGGGGTGTGACAATATTTATATATGGTGTTATAATAATATTCTTTTTCCACTCTTCGCTATACAATTAAATTTATACGTTCATTTTATAGCATGATAAATAAATTTTTTATTTTCCTCACTTATTATTAATTATTTTAATATTAAAATTGAAAAGTATATATCTTAAATAAATGGTGGAAACTCAGGTCCAGTCGACTTCACGTGAAGTTGATTCTTGAAAGCCGGTAAATGATTTGACTGATTTAACTAAATTTTCATCTAACGGTTCTCAGATATTACTTTACCTTAGTTTTCACCTAAATAAATAGTACAAATACCATTTCTTAAAAAAGAAAAAAAAAATTGGTAAGAGTTGACCTTACAATATGCAGATATATATAGATCAAACAAATTAAACTAAATTGGGTAGATCTAAATTGAATAAGTTAATTACCTAATTAAACAAAGAAAGCAAATGGATGAGGTCTTAGTTTCAAACCTGTAAATCCAATGGTCCAAGCCAAGGCACACAATCTGTAACATTAAATTTTCCAGCCAAGATCACCATTTCATGAATAAGTTCCTTCAAATCAAACTTGTCATCTTTGTTACACCCCAAAACCATTTTATACACAACATCCTCGATAACGCTATGAACCACCTCACTGAGGTTCACAACCTTACCATCCTCCGCGGCTTTGGCAACCGTTTTAACCGCTTTTCCGAGCTCCAACTTCCTCAAAGGTGCGAAGGACTCCACTTTGGATGCAGTCAGAAGTTGCAAGGTGCACACTTTCCTCATGTTTCGCCAATAGGGACCGTACTCGGAGTATATCATGCCCTTGTAGCCATAAGAAAAGTACTTGGAAGCTTCGAGGTGAGGCCGGCTGGCAAAAACGGTGTCGTGTTTCTTGAGGAAGAGCTCAAACAATTCCGGGGAGGAGATCACGACGGTTGGGACTTGTCCCAGTCGTAGAGACATTATGGGACCATGTTTTTTGGACAAGGTTTCAATGATGCGGTGGGGAAGTTCACCTGATAACATGTGGAGGTGACCTACTACCGGCCAAGCCGGTGGACCCGGTGGTGGTGGTGGTTCTTTCTGTTTTTGTTGGCTCAGTTTCCGAAATAATATGGTGGTGGAGAGGATGAATAATATAAACCCTACAAGAAGGAACCATGCTGGGATTATTGGTAACATTTTTTGAGTCTATGATTTTGCAGATACATCTTCACACCATATATATATATATACACGTGAAAACTCAGGTGAAGTTGACTTCACATGAAGTTGATACTATTAGATAAAAATTTAGTCAAATTAATAAAATCATCTAACGGCTCTCAGTATCAATTTTACGTGAAGTCGACTGCACCTGAGTTTCCATTATATATATATATATAAGTTAGCAGATTAATTTAACGTCCATATGTGAAAAAATAAATTCCTAGCCTATAATCACAAAACGATGTCGTATAGTATCTTCTCATATCCAAGGTCTCGCTCTAAAATGGACAACTAAATTACATCTTACATGTATAAATAATAGTATTTCTACTCAAATCGTAATCTACATGTATAAAGAATGAGCATTATTCATTCACCGAAACCGAAAAGAAAATTTTTTAGATATTTCCCAAAGTACTTTATATAAAAAAAATATAATATGGTATGAAATTATAAGTTTCTGTTAACTATTTTAAATACATCAGTTAGTGTTAATAATTTTTTTATCTAATGTTAAATAATTAAAATTTTTTATACGTTTATTTTGAAGAAAAAATCTAACTCATATATATTACCTTAACCAATAGTGTAGTTATAACAGCCCAGATCACTCGCTAGCATCATATTGTCCGCTTTGGCGCACAAAGCCTCACGGTTTTGTCTTTGATGATAGGAATGGTAGTCGAAACCCCCCACACTCACTTGTCAAAACGCATCATGTTAGGGAGAGGTATCCACACTCTTATAAGACATGATTCGTTCCCCTCCCCAACCGATGTAGACCTTACAGTAATAAAAACACGTTAGATAAATTATATTATATTTATGAAAATATTTCACATATACCAGGCTAAGATTGAAGTTTCAAGGTGTTAGAGATTTAGTATATGTATGGTTTAGTTTTTGTAAATTAAGGTTGAGTTCAACTTGATTTTATTAAAATTGATTTTGATTAAAATTGAGTTTATTTTAATGTGGTTTA
>NC_029789.2:135855761-135856818 GCF_000816755.2 Arachis ipaensis
AAAATAAAAATAATAATAAAATACACAAAATACAAAAATATACTGCAACATATAAATATAAATATAACACTAATTTAATTACAGAAGGTGAAGAAGAGTAGTTATAAAATAAAATAAAGATGACCGTGCTAAGGAAGGTGAATGAAGAGAGGTAATTGAGAGAATAAATTTAATAAATTTTTAACGGTAAAAATTGAAAACAAAAGTCACAAAATATTGCTTCAAGTAAATGAAAATTTGATGGTAAAATTATGTTGAGAAAAAATTATCCAAATAAATTTGGTCCAGCATTTAAGATTGATTAAAGTGTGTTCATGCTTTTGAACAATAAACAAAAATATATATAATCATATATAATTATTCATATTATCTCTTTTTACTAGCTTAAATTTTTGAGATAAGTGATTTCATAACATAATATCAGAGTTTTATGTTCGAAAGATTTAGAGTTCGATCTTTGATAAACTCAAAAGTAAAAAAATAGTATAAGACAAATAATATAAAAAAACAACTTAAACAAAAATCAAACAAATTTAAAAAATATTTTTATTTAAAAAAAGATGAGAGATATAATTATTTATTTTATCTTCTTTTATCAACTTAAATTTTTTGGATTAGTGACTCCATGACATAAGACTTTTGAACGTTGATATAAAACCGTTTATGAAATTGAATGGTGGCGTCGAAGGTGAGAGATATTTAGGTGAAGGATGTCGTTCTGTGGTCCACACGGTCGTAAAAAGGTGTAAGACGGTTCTAAAAGATTAGGGGTAGTAAAGTGGGTTGGTCCACTTTAACCCATCCTGCTTCGCTTTAGATTTGTTCAGTTAATTAATATAAATTTAAAATGCTAATTCGTTATATTTTATGGCAGATTAGTGAACCGGTGAGCTATCCTTCTTGACTTTTTTTTTCTTGAAAAATAAAATTTATTAAAATTAACCAAAAAATAATAACTAAACAAATAAAAAATAGTCAAATTATAATATAATTTTTATTATATTTTTTTCATTTTTAATTTCAATAAAATTGTTTAAAATAATATTTATCAATAGAA
>NC_029789.2:135856843-135857504 GCF_000816755.2 Arachis ipaensis
GGCCCGCCTGTTCCGTCAAAACTCGCAAATTTAACAGTGCAGATTTGACAACTTTTTTAATTTGACGAATTTTAAATTTTAGAGCGACCCATTTTTTAATGAATTTGACAAATCGACCAGGCAAATTCGATCCATTTTACTGCCTCTGCCAAAAATATTATTTGACATTATGTAATTTGTGCAGCTATCCTAAAGCCGGCTAATTTGACGAGGTGGACCAATAAAAATGGGTTTAAACTTTAAAATTTGTTGGGGCAATGTTTGACGGACTTTACTTGGTTAAGGAGCAGTAAAAAGTAGAAATTTATCTCAAGAGTGGTCCAGAAGCTATATTAGTTAAATCGAAACAAATTTATATTCCCATAAAAAAAGCAAATTTATATTGTGAAAAAATAGTGTATCTTTTTCCGAGTGAAATTGTGAAATTGTTGTTAGAAAAGAGAACATTTTCTGTTGTATTTGATTATTGGGGTAAGAAAAATATAGAAAAAATGTGAAAAGTGTTAAGTGAGGTTTTGAAATTAAATTAAATATCTATTATGCTACTCATTGCAATTTTTAACTATTGATTACTTCTAATTTAATTAAAAAATTTATTAATCACAATATTTACAACATAATTTTTTAAACAAAGCAGTTATTACAAGTAAAATTATTTAAG
>NC_029789.2:135857517-135872229 GCF_000816755.2 Arachis ipaensis
AGTTTTAGTTTGATAATTAATTAATTAGTTTCAGAAACTACATTATTACTACTTTTTAATCTTTTAGTGAGTTCATTTATTTATTTATTGCTTTGCTATTAAATCAAACATGGGTGGTCTATGGGTGGAGAGTTGCTAAGGACCCGTACGCGTCTCACGAGCTTCTACCTCAAACATGGGTTACGACCCGTACGTTTGGGTGACCTCCGACGTGAAAGACTCCCCAAACCAGATGGGCGAGGAGGAGCTTATCGAGTTCCGCCAAGCCGAGTATTTGTGCGGCGGGACCGATGAGGAGGCCAACTACAACGTTTTCGTTCCCGCCCCCGGCGAACGGCTATACGAACTCAACTTCAACTCTCCTCGGGTTGCCGATTGGATTTGGTTCTATAAGTCAATGTTCACCCAAGTGGGGGTTCGCATTCCTTTTTCTTCTTTTCAAATGGCGTTTCTTAACCGGATTTCCGTGGCGCCGTCGCAGCTGCATCCGAACAGTTGGGCTTCCATCCGCTATTTCGAGATGGTGTGTGAATACTTAGAGCTGCCGGTGTCCGTCGATGTTTTCCTTTATTTCTTCAACCTCACGAATCCTTCCAAAGAAGGGAAAGCGAGGAAAGGGTTCATGTCCTTCCGATCTGCCCAGGGTCGGAGGATTTTTGGCTTGTTCGAGGACTCTTACCATGGGTTTAAGGACAAGTATTTTAAGGTGCGTCCAGTCAAAGGTCGCCATCCCTTCTGGCTGTCGTTAGAGGGGGAACGCCTCATCCCGACGTATTGGAGTTTCGGGGCGGGGTCCAATACCTTTATTAAGGTGACTTACAAGGAGATGTCCGCTGTGGACAAAAAGGTAGTCGACGTGTTGTTGGCCATTTTTGGGAGAAACCATGTGAATGCCCACCTTCTGATGGGTGACCAGGAGGTCGCCAGAAGTTATATTGCTCTAACTTGTATTCCTTGCATTACTGTTGCTTTGATTGGTTATGCCGATTTCACGACTAACTTATTTATTTATTTGTTGCAGTGGGAATGTCTGCCGAGGTGACAGGCCTTGAGAGTCTCTACAAGACTTTTTTGGAGGAAAGCGATGAAGAGAAGGCTGACGGAAAGCCGGAGACCCCTCCCGAGAATAAGGATGATCAGGTGGTGCCTTCACCCCGTGACACCGAGATGTCGGACAAAAATTCTGATGGGGCGTGCGTCTCTCCTATTCATGAGGAGGCGGCCGGTACTGGGGATTCGACCTCCGCTCGACAAGTCGAGGAGGATGACTTGAAGGTTATCCCCAATCCCAAGAGGCAGAAGTCATCCTCCAGCCCTGAAGGAGTCCTCACCGTGATGAAGAGGAATTTCGACGCCGGGACCTTCATAGACTCCTAGCTGCTTCCCGGCACGGAGGAACACTTCCATGGCTCCGACCTTGCGGGATAGGTGAGGTGGATGTACCGCACCCTCCTCCGCGGCACTGCCATAGCTCGAAAGGCCGATTTTGAGCTGTCGGGGATGCAGTCGCTGCACAGGAAGCTCGAATCTGCTGCTAAGGCCAATAATCAATTCAAGACTCAAGTTGAAACACTTCGGGAGCAGCTGTCCAAGGCAGAGGAGAAGCTCAAAGCTGCCGAGGAGAAGGCCGCGTCTGCCAAGGAAAAATTGAAGACCTCTGATGCTACCGTCTCCCGTCTAACCGAGTGAGAGATGACTTTGGAGAGCCAGCTCAATGCCGCGCAAGGTTGGGTGGTCGCTTTGGAGAAGGAACATGATGTGGCCGTCTTGTCGGCTAAGACCGCTCAAGCTGAAGCTGAAGAGTTTAAGAAGAAGCATAAAGAGACCGTGAAACAGGGAAAAAAAACAATCAGAGACGGCAAGATTGTTGATATGCCGAAGAAATGATGAATTTTGTAGATTATTTGTAGTTTTGTTGTAGAACTTGTCGTGCAGTTTGATGAACTTTGTAGGACTTGTATCTAAACTACTTTGATAGCCGCCAGGTTGGCTTATAATTACTGTCCTTTTGTCGCTTACTCAGCAGCGCGTTCTCGTTTTATTTTATTACCATTTTGTTGGTATTGGCTTGTCGCTTGCATTTGTTTACCGTTGCGTTGGTAATTTGACAGAGCCAAGTCGTGGCTTTACTATTGCTATAGCCGTTCGTTATCGTGTTGGTTTGGTTGGTTCCCGGGGTGATCAGTCCCGGGGTACTGTGTCATCATAAAAATTTTGTTGTCGCGAGAAGCATAAGAGGGGAAAAGTGAATTTAACAAGTGAACATTAATCGACAGTTGAACAGGTCTATTGCAATGATAAATACTTAACAAAAGTAAATTGTTTGATGGTAAAAGGGGACCCGGGTCTTGCTGACCCTATCAAATCGCCTGCTCGGTGTGTTTGAGCTAAGAATAAAATCTTCTTAAGTTACCTGCATTCCAGGTTCTCGGGACTTCCTTGCCATCAAGCCTCTCCAATTTGTAGGCGCCCTTGCCGATCACTTCTTTGACCTTATAGGGGCCTTCCCAGTTTGCCGCCAGCTTGCCTTCCCCTTGAGTCGGCAGCCCGATGTCGTTGCGCCGCAGGACTAGGTCGTTTTGTTCAAATTCTCTCCTGAGTACTTTGGCGTTGTGGCGCAGGGCCATCCTTTGATTTAGTGCTATCTCTAAAAAATGGGCCATCTCCCTAGCCTCGTCTACTAGGTCCTTCTCTACGGCTTCCTCCACTCCCTGCAGAAGTAATCATGGGCTCGGCTCGCCGACCTCCACGGGTATCATAGCATCCACCCCATATGTCAGGCGGAAAGGGGTTTCTCCTGTGGACGATTGCTCGGTCGTTCGGTAAGACCAGAGAACTGAGACGAGTTCGTCAGCCCATACGCCCTTTTTATTATCAAGCCGCTTCTTGAGGCCTAGCAAGATGACCTTGTTTGCGGCCTCAACTTGGCCATTCGTCTGGGGATGCTCTACAGATGAGAATTTTTGCTTTATGCCCAGACCGGTGAGGAACTCCACAAACTTCTTGTCGGTGAACTGCGTCTCGTTATCAGAGATAACGACTTCTGGAATGTCGAATCGGGTTACCACCTGTCTCCACATAAACTTTCGACAATTGGATGAGGATATACTGGCCAGTGGCTCGGCCTCTATCCACTTGGTGTAGTAGTCGATAGCAACAATGAGATACTTGACTTGCCCCGGACCAACCAGGAAAGGCCCAAGAGGTCGACTCCCCACTGTGAGAAAGGTCGGGAGGACGTCAACAGGCTCAGCTCGGAAGCCGGCGCCTTATGGAAATTGGCGTTTTTCTGGCACTTGACACATTTTTTTACGAATTCTTTGGAATCCTCCATCATTGATGGCCAGTAATAACCAGCTCTGATGAGCTTTCTTGCTAGGGCTTTGCCCCCGATGTGATGACCACAGCACCCCTCATGGACCTCTCTAAGCACATAGTCCGTTTGGTCAGGGTGTAAACACTTCAATAAAGGTTGATTGAGTCCCTTTTTAAACAACTGTCCTTGTATGTTCGAGTATTTGGCCACCTCTCTTCTCAACGCTTTGGCCGCCTTCTCATCGTCAGGGAGCTTGCCGCTTTCTAGAAAGTCGGTTATCGGGTCCATCCAGGAGGGATTTATCTTTGTCAAGTGGAGGGTGACTGCTGGTTTCTTTACCAAACCCTGAATTAGAGACCGGTTGCCAGCCCCTGGTTTTGTACTCGCTAGCTTGGATAGGAGGTCCACCCGTGTGTTCCTTTCTCTCGGAACGTGTTGGATCGTGACCTCCTCGAATTGTTTGCTCAACTCTTTGACCTTCTCTAGATACTTCTGTAACAAGGAGTCTCTAGCCTGGTAGGTCCTGTTGACTTGAGAAGTGACAACCTGCGAGTCGCTGCATACTTCTAGCCTGCTGGCGCCAACTTCCCGTGCTAAGATTAAGCCGCCCAGAAGGGCCTCGTACTCCGCTTGATTGTTTGATACCGGGAACTCGAACTTGATCGACTGTTCATATATGACTCCAGCAGGACTCTCCAGGATGATCCCGGCACCTCCGAACGTCTGGTTGGAGGCCTCGTCTATGTGGAGCCTCCACCGTATGTCCGTTGCCTCAGCTGGGTCCCCTGTTACTTCTACCAAGAAATTGGCCATGGCCTGTGCCTTAATCGCATGCCTGGGCTCATATTGCAAGTCGTATTGGGACAACTCGATGACCCAAGTCATCATTCTTCCCGCCAGGTCGGGTTCCTAGAGTATCTGGCGGATTCCCTGATCCGTCCTCACGACTACCTGATGACATTGGAAGTACTGTCGTAATCTACGGAAAGAGGTTAGGAGTGCAAGTGCCAACTTCTCTAATTTGCTGTATCTCAACTCTGTCCCTTGTCGTGCTTTACTTACGAAGTAGATTGGTTGCTGAACCTTCCCTTCCTCCCGTACCAAAACCGCTGCCATCGCTTTGTCCGTTATGGCTAGATACAAGTAGAGCGGCTCTCCGACCTTGGGCTTCCCGAGCACGGGTGGCATTGCAAGGATCTCTTTGAAATGCTTGAATACTTCCTCACACGCCGGGGTCCATTCAAACGCTATCCCCTTTTTTATAAGGTTGAAAAATGGTAGCGCCCTAGCAGCCGACGCCCCGAGGAAACGGGATAGGGCGGTGAGTCTTCCTGACAACCTCTGGACATCCTTGAAACAGCCCGGGCTCCTCATTTGGAGTATTGCTTGACACTTTTCAGGGTTGGCCTCCACCCTCTCTGGGTTATCATAAACCCTAGGAACTTTCCTACTTCCATGGCAAATGCATACTTGAGTGGGTTGAGCCTCATGCCGTGTTGCCGGAGGGAAGCGAACACATTTCCCAGGTCGCTTATGAGGTCCTCAGGCCGTGTGGTCTTTGCAAGGATATCATCCACATACACCTCCACCGTTTTGCCTATGAGGTCACTGAATATCTTGTTCATTAGCCTTTGGTACGTGGCCCCGGCGTTCTTCAGGCCGAACGACATTACCTTGTAGCAATATATCCCTCCCGGTGTTATGAACGCTGTTTTCTCTTCGTCAGGCCGGTGTATCAGTATCTGATTGTAGCCAGAATAAGCATCCATAAAGCTCAGGTACCGACATCCCGCCGCTGCGTCGACGAGGGCATCAATGTTGGGTAGGGGGTAGCAGTCCTTAGGGCATGCTTTGTTGAGATCGGAGTAATCCACACACATCCTCCATTTTCCATTGTGCTTTTTCACTAGAACTACATTCGACAGCCATGTCGAGTAGTCGAGTTCTCGAATAAATCCCGCTTCAAGGAGGCTGGCCGTCTGCCTGGCCACCTCCTCCGCTCTTTCTTGTGACATCTTCCTTCTCCTCTGAGTCATTGGTTTGGCCTCCACCTTGACAGCCAAGTGATGTGACATGAGTTGGGGGTCTATCCCCGGCATGTCGGCTGGCATCTAAGCAAACAGGTCGCCGTTATCCCTGATCATTTCCATTAGGGGTTCCTTAAGGTCATGTGGTAGGTTTCTGTTCACAAAGGTGAACTTCTCCTCTGTGTCGCCGACTCTGAATTTCTCTAAGTTCCCTTCTGGCTCGGGTCTGGGTTTGTCTTCGACTCTAGCGTCTAGGTCGGCAAGGAACACTCCCGATGCTTCCTTGGACTTCTTCCTTAAGGAAAGACTGGCATTGTCGCAGGCGACTGCCATTTCCAAATCTCCTTTTATGGATCCCACGGATCTGTCATCAGCCACGAACTTCATTACCAGCATCTTTGTACTGATCACTGCCCCGAGATCGTTGATGGTCTTCCTCCCTAGGATGACGTTGTAGGCTGTGGAGTCTCGTAGAACCACAAACTCAGTCATTACCGATCTTCGCCCCTGTCCTAGTCCTACTGATATCGGCAGGGAGATTATCCCATCTAGCTTGATGAAGTGGTCGCCTAATCCTACAACACCGTGCTGGTGGGTCTTTAAGTCGGCATCCCGCAGACCCAAGGCATCGAACACATTGCGGAACATGATATTCGAGTCGGCCCCGGTGTCTATGAGGATGCGCTTGATGAGGCCGGTTCCCACTCTGGCCGTGATGACCATGGGGGGCTTTCTGCGACCTCGTCAAACCACTGGTCCTCCGGACCGAATGAGATGGGTGGCGACCTCGACCTCTTGGGGCTTTGCGCGGAAGATGAGGAAACTGCCAGGACTTTGGTGTCTTTCCTATGTGCCGACTTCGACCTTGGGGGCGCGTCTCTTGCTGTTACCACGTTCACTATGGTGAGGCCTTGTTCATTGTCGTCCTGGTCGTGACGTTGCTTTACCGTGCGTGTCTTGTCCTCTCCCTCGCGGTCGCGATCTCGTCTTCTCGGCTCCCTGATGAGATGGGAAAATTCGGCCAGTTTTCCGTCCCGGATCGCTTGTTCTAGCGCATCCTTGAGGTCGAAACAGTCCTGTGTCTTATGTCCATAGCCCTTATGATAATCATAATAGAGGCTCTTGTTCCCCCCCGGTTCGGTCCTTTAGAGGTCAGGGCTTCGACAAAATTCCCTTCTCGGCTATCTGCTGATAAACTTCTATGATGGGGACGGTGAGGGGGGGTGTAATTGGTGAACTTCCCGACTCGAGGGAACGGTCTGGGCGCCTTGCTCGGACCGCCGTCTCTGGCGTGCTCCTTTTGTCTATCTCCGCCGCCGTGTTGCCTAGGTTGATTGTAGGAGGGCTGCCGCTTGTTGGCAGCCACGACTTCACTAACTTCTTCATCCTTGATATATTTTCTGGCTACGCTTTGGATCTCCTACATCGTCCACACCGACTTCGTGGTGAGATGCTTTCTGAAGTCCTCATTCAGAAATCCATTCGTCAGACACAGACTAGCTACCGAATCGGTTAGCTCGTTGATCTCCAAGAATTCATCGTTGAACTGGTCTAGATATTTTCTGGTCGGCTCGACGGACCTCTGCGTCACCCCGAGCAGATTGATCAGGTGCTTTGCCTTTGCGATTCTGGTAGTAAATTGGGCTAGGAAGGCACGGCTAATATCCAAAAACCTGGCCACCGAGCCCTGCAGGAGGCTATTAAACCACCGTATTGCAGGTCTCGCGAGAGTGACCGAGAAAGCGCGGCACCTTACCTCGTCACCCACTCCTTCCAGGTTCATTCTGGCCTCGAAGGCCATAAGATGTTCCTGTGGGTCTTGTGTTCCGTCGTACCTTATGTCCGTCGACTTGTCAAAGTGCTTGGGCAGCCGGACCTCAAGGATGGAACGATGAAATGGGGTTGCGCCCATTATCACGGGTCTCTGCGTTCTCCTTGGTCTTCCCTCGCCGTCTTCCCGTCGCCCGTCTTCCCGGTCGTGCCTCCTTTCTCGCCTGGTGTATATGATGGGGTCGCAGCGTTTTCTTGGGCGTCCTTCCTCCCGGGTGCTCTCGGGTTCAGATCGTGGGCTCGGCGTCCGCCGGGAGTGACTTCTGGGAGGAGACCGGGAGTAGCTTGATTCGGGAGTTCGTTGACGATGTTCCTGATCTGTCAGCTGGCACTCCAGGTTCTGCATCCTGTGACGCAGTTCCTGCATTATCCTGGCGTTGTTGTTGCCTGTTCCCCCAAAGGGGCGTCTTTCTTGAGATTGTGAAGACGGCTCGGTTCGTCGTGGAGGGGACCTCGTGCGCTCCCAGGAGGAAGCCATGGAGGCTTCCCCTCTGTGCTCGTCCCCGCGGCCTGGTCCTCCTGGGCCCAGTACAACGTCCATTCAGGCGTCCCCACAGACGGCGCCAATGTACGGTAGGTCGGGTACCGGACGGTTCGGGTTGGTACTTTGGTTGATGAGAGGGGGAATCGCCTGGTTCCGGGTTGCTGGGTCGGAGGAGGTGTAGCCGACGTCCCGAGCTCTTCGTGTGGAGAGGGGGGGTGTCACCTGCAAAGACACTCCGACGCTCTAGTCAGTCAAGTGTGCCGGCGAAAAGTGAGAGAATGGTATGTGACGTACCTTGGGGGAGGGGTAGGACCCTCCCCATATATACTGTGTCAGAAGTGGGCCCTACAAGAGCAGACCCACCTTCCTCGAAGCTTCCTCATACAGTTGTAGTGGAGAGTTGTCAAGGACGCGTGTCCGGGTCGGTGGTTGAGCTGCCTACACTCGATTGTTCGGGTCGGGTGGTCTATGGGTCGGGTCGACCCGCAAGTTATTTGGGTCAGGCCATACCAATTTATATCAATGATTTAAATTTAATATTGCATATCTTATTTGGATAAAAATTTATTTATTATTTATCATATATGTAGTGTTTAGTCTTAATTAATATTTTTTTTATTATTCTTTATTTCTATGTAGGTGTTGAGAATAAATAATATGAGTTAATACAACAAAAAGTCATAATAATTAACAATGTATTTATTATATTTTGATTCTAGACACCTAATTTTCTAGGGTACTAGTTGAATGGATATTGAGTATGATTTAAATAATCGTAGAATTAATGATTAGACAATAAAAAACCATCACCTCTCGATAAAGATTTCGAACTCTATGATTGTAATGAGTGAGATAAATAAAACATTGGCAAAGGGAATTAAATGAATGAATAAATGAATTTTTTAGGACATTCACACATTACAAGAAATTACTGGAAAAACAATCAATTTAGGGACCGATTTTCAACCAACGCCACCTAACTCATACGAAATAATTTTGATCGCTAAATCGGTCGCTAAATAGCGACCAATATTTCACTACAAGATTAATATTTAATTTTAGGAGTATTTTAGTGGAGATTTCTAAAAACCTCTACAATACATTTTATTCATGACAATTTAAAAAACCTCCACTAATAATTAAATCATTAAAATACAAAATTTTCCCCCAAATTATAATCTTTTCTTTTCACAGAGATGAGAGGCTGGTTAGAGGAGAAGAGAACGGCGATGAAACCCTAAATCCTCTACCGCCATTTTCGTCGCCGTTCCTGCTACCGTTTTCGTCACCGGCGCTATTACCACTGCAGTGTCTGTTGCAGTAGAGAGCTTCTGGATCGAGCTACCTATTTTATCAACACATTTTCAGATCTACCTCTTTACACTGTCACTGTTGCCATCGCAGTTTCTGCCGCCGTTGCCGTCACAATTTCTACCGTCGATGTCATCGTAGTTGCCGTGGTACAACACATTTTTAAATTCGTTCACTCTCGAGCTTCTTCTTCAACGCCGCTTTCTCTCACTTCAATTTCTTCTTTGAACTACCGTTGGTACTTCTTTTTCTTCTTCTTTCCTATTAATTTGCTGATATTTCTTCTTTATTAACAATAAATTTCTTCTCTGTCTCGCCTCCTCAGTTCATGATTCATACTTGTCATTTACCTTGCTTTATTATTACTATTATTATTATTCATAATTAATATAATTATTCGAAACTCAGATAATGGCTATAACGGTTGGTGTTGTGAGTGTTGCAGTGGGATTGGCATTAACCCTGCTTCCCATGCAATGGCTCTGGTGCTCGTAAGTATATCTACATTCTCTTAGTTATAAATGAAGTTGATTATTTTAAGATTTTCTATTTTCCTCTGTTTCATGCATATGTCGCATTTAAATGTCTTTATGCCTTTTCCCTTTCTTAAATGTCCCAGAAAAATCAAAGATGCAAGAGTATATGGAAGGCTATGTAAATGATACAGATCTACTACTATTTGATCTACTGACTATTAATATTGCCACTGACAAGTTCTCGCTCAATAATAAGATCAGACAAGGTAGTTTTGGACCTGTGTATAAGGTAATTTAATCTCTGAATGCTTACCAGCATGAATATGTAAAGAATTTTTAACATTGCAGAGAGTTTTCTTATAAAAATGTGAATTCTGCAGGGAAAATTAGCACATAGACAAGAAATTGCTGTTAAGCGACTCTCACATAGCTCTAAGCAAGGAATGGCTGAATTCATAACTGAAGTAAAACTAATTGCTTTCATGGAATTTAGTAAGTGTCTATCTGATTTCATGGAGTCAATATTTATTTATCTTTTCTCAACTTAATCATGTCTTTTGATGCTTTCATGCAGTGGGTACATCTATTTAAGTTTTTTATTTATTATGTGCTTGATATTTTATTAAAGGCTGATGATGTTATTAATTAGGAAAAGTATAGCTAATCAACAATATTTTTGAATAATATGTGAACAATGTGAATTAATAAGGTTAAAAGAGTAAATTAATCTTAAATTTAATTAGTAGCATTAAATTAGGGTATAGTATATTTTTATTTGATTGGTAGTTGTTCATGTTGTTTAAAATATTCACTACAAGAAAAAGCAATATTTGTAACAAAAAAATTGTTAAAAAAATCGAAATTTTAAAACAAAAGGAATTTATAACAAAAAAAAGGGACGTTGCAGTATGTCCTATTACAAAAAGTTTTTGTAATAAAAAATAAAACTGTTACAATTCAAAGTAATGTTTTGTAACAAATTTTTTTATACAAAAACGAAATTTATTACAAAAGTGGTAACACTTTTTTACTTTTAAAATACTTTTTGTAACAATTTAGATTTTTGTGTCATAATATTTTGTTACAAAATACTACTTGCTTTTATAACATTTTTTATTCTTTTAGTTACAAAATAGAAAATTTATTTTAAAATATTTAATTAAATAATTGATATATCAATTAATTTACTAATCCCACTAACTCAACATTTATATAATATATAATCATATAGATAATTAAAACATCTTACATGTCATTAAAATTCTTTTACAATAAAATAAGTTCTACAAATTCAACTAAACACAATTTTTTCCAAACATAAAATTGTATCATATCGAATTTATAATTATTGATTCTTCTAGCATATTTCAGTCAATATAAAGTCTAGCATGTTGGCATCAATTTTGTACATCTGCAAATATAAATAATAAAAACCAAAATTAAAAAATAACACATAACACTATCTTCATCCGAATAAAAATTAAGTTAGAACTTACAAGTTAAAATTAACTAATTCTTTAAGAATCTATTCTCAAAGTTTAAAACTAGCCAATCAAAAATGCAAATTATTAAGAATTATAAATTCAATATATAAACTTGGGCTAATTAATCACAATTCAATCACAACTTAGTGAACAAAGTTATTAAATTTACATAAGTATCAATTGTCAAACAATCACTACAAAATACAATTTCCACCAAAATCTTCAGAACAAGTATACTTGACTTTTTTTTTTATACTTTTACACTCATAAAGTTCCATAATGAGGTTTATGTCAAAATACGAGATAAGAACATAAAGAAGCGCCTAAACACAATTTCTGTTATTGCAGAAGCAATAGTGATGCAGAAAAAGTTTGAAAATAGAGAAGTATAGCAAGAATGAAAAAATAGAACTGAATTGACCGAAATTGACAATGAGTAAAAAGTGCTAATTGATTATAATAAGTATTAGGCTTATATAGCGGGAGACTGTTGATAATAAAGCTAAAGGCTCCCTAATCAACTTTTAACAAACGGAATAATAACTTGATAGCTAAGCCACACTATCTTGAGCTTTCTTGAACTCTAATTGCTCCTGCATTTCATCACTAGCCTTAACAGCACCATCAACAAAATTATACTAGAATCATTAAAATTAACTATCAATAATTATTTCAGTTTCATAAACATTATAGAAACAAAAAACTTAATAACAGAAGCAGCAATAATGTTATACCCGGTCACTCAAAAAAACTTCAAAGCTTAAAACCTGTACACATTAATACTAGCCAAGCCATTACCGAATAAGAAGTCTTAGCTATCCAAATAATTTCAAAACAATTTTTACTAGAAGCACAGATTAAGATTTATACTATTCAATTTCTTATAAAATTTTTAGCCTATTCAATTATTTTTTTTAATAAAAAATTTTTAGTCCCTTAATACTTATATTTAGGAAAAAACAAGCACAAAAAATGTACAAAACAAACACAAAGCATGCAACAGCTGTAGAAAATTAAACAAGGTTTAGAGCAATCAACAATTGGCAATGCATTCATAAATAATGGCAACTGCAGAAAATCAAGCAAAGTTCAAAGCAATAGCAATTAGTAATGCATTCATAAAGAATTACTAATTTTGCCATGTATTTTTTATTTTGCAGTAAATACAAGGCAATTAGCAATGCATTCATGCTAAAGATTGCAAATCATTTGTCCTTAAACATGTAGATAGCATGTAAATAACTACTAGTATGACAACATCATAACAGACATTAAAATTTTGTTACCAAATTTTCAATAAAAACAATAAAAGTAGCAACGTACTTGATCCTGTGCAAATTGGACACCTCTGCAACAATTTTTCTCATCTTTGAAGTCTCTTGATTGATCCGAGTCTCAATGGCACGAAGCCTTCTAGAATGTTCAGGAAGTATGTGTGTGTATATGTCTGGGGTCTTACACCTTCTCTCTCTTCTCCTTCCTCTTCTTCTCTAATTCCCCCATTTTCCCTTCTATCTTCTCCCTGTTTTCCATTTCTTTTCTTTTCCCCCTCTGAACATAGGTTTAGGGATTTAGGGTAATAGATTTAGGAATTTAGTAAAATTAGGGTTTTATTTGGTCATTCTAGAGTTAAGGTAAGATATATACAAGTAATATAATAATTATATAAAATATTTGAAATAGAATGATAATTTAGGGTTTAAATATAATACTATAAAAATTAATTTCGGAACACATAATCTTGTTATAAATAATATTGAATTTTATGACAAATTAATTTTTTGTTACAAAACAATTAGAGTTTTTGAAACAAAAAGATATTTTGTTACAAAATATTTGGAGTTTTGAAACAAAAAAATATTTTGTTAGAAAATATTTCGAATTTTTGCAACTTCTTTTTTTTTTTTGGTTACAAAATATTATAATAGTTTGTAACAAAACACCATCTCGTTACAAAAATTAACGTAATTTGTAACAAAAAAATCAGGTTGTTATAAAATATTATCATGTTTTGTAACAACTTGTGATGTTGTTACAAAATATTATTCTTTTGTAACAATTACCAATTATTATTACAAAAAATTATTTTTTTGTAACAATTTTAAATTTGATACAAAATTTTTATTACAAATATTTCATTTTCTTATAGTGATTGGAACAGATTTCATATAGAAAGATAGCCACTAATAATAATAACAGAGGCAGAGTTTTGTACTGAAGTTGGAATTGTTACCAGAGGTATTGTTATCACTATTACCCTTTTTAATGCTCATTTTCAATCTTAATTTTGATTAATTGTGACGCTTCCATAATTTATTGTACACAATCGATTTGAATGAGCTATAGACTTTGATTTGTTGTTGTTAATTTTTTTTTTTTTGTGTAATTTTGGTAGATTTTGCAATAATAAACTACTTAGAAAAAATTAAATTAAGATTCTAACATAGTATTTGGTAATTGTAAAAGGTAAAATATCTCTACACTTGGAAAATTTGTATCTTTTCCATTTCTTTTTCTTCTAATTTGTTCTTCCACATTTGGGAAAGACCTCGTTGCAAGCACTGCACTGAATGGTATTTTGGAGAATGATGGATTTTAGTTTTCTGCTGCAAAATCAATCTCATCTTTGTGTATCTATTTTCTTTTTCCTTATTGTCAAGATTATATCATTATTGGATTATGTTTATACTTTATATCGTTACTTCATTTTTAGGTCATGAATAGTAATTTTGAAGAGGTCAAACTACAGCTATACAAACACTTATCTATTAATTATACGTTATTGTCTTTGATTTAGTATTGCTTAATTTAAAATAATGCAGGTATGAGTTCTAAGATTTACCAGATGTATTTTCTGTTTCAATTCATGAATATAAAATATCCCCTAAAGGTCTTCTGGGATTGCATTCATATTTTCATTTCAAAATTTTTCTGTAATTAGATGATATTGAAATATTGAAGTTGTTATTTTATTTTATTTTTTAAAGAAAACCAGTAATAGTTATGTAGAACAATACTATATAAAATTGTGTTTGGAACTATTGACATTGAAAATTTTTTTTATATATAGAGTTATATCTTATATTGAGAAATTGTGTTATAAAAAATTTAGTTTTTAAATTTTGATATTAAAAAATAAATTTTTAATTTGAGAATATGTAAATGAGATGAGATTAATGAATGATTTGAAATTTAAAATAAATAAATAATTACAGGGTTTGTGGAGGTTTGAAAATCTCACAAAATAGTTAATTTTTGTTAAATTAAAAAAATCAATTTGTGGGGGTTTTAAACTGCCACAAAAGTAATTTAAAACTGCCACAAAATTCCAATATAAACCCCCACTAAACACACATAAAACTCCCCACTGAATAGATTGTGGAGGTTTTTAAAAACCCCCACAAAAAGTCTCGTGGCACCTCAAATTTTAGGAATTTTAGAAACCCCTACAAACTATTTGGTGGGGTTATAAACCTCCACAAATAAGAGAAAAAACTGCCACAAATAAATAAAAATTTTGTAGTGTTTTGCTTGCTAAAATCAGTCGCTAAGTTATTCGGTCACTAAATGGCAACCAATATTTCAGTTGCTAAATCGATCGCTAATAACTAACTTCAAAATTTTAAAATCGGTCATTAAATCAGTCGCTAGCTACTGTTGCTTTTTAGTTATAAATTTTAACTAAATTTCACATATATTATTATTAAAATTTTTTTTTAATATAATTTTAATTCAACAAAATATATAAATAATCAAAGATAAATAAATATTTATTAAGATCGAA
>NC_029789.2:135872381-135873246 GCF_000816755.2 Arachis ipaensis
AAGATCGAATGTCAACCATTATTGAAAATCAAAATGAAGGCAAAAGAAAAATCGTATAAACATGAAATGGAAAATGAATTTTAAATACAAATAAATTCCTATTTATATATACTATATACATGTATTTGAAAAAAAATGAAGACAGAAATAAATCCACATAAATAAAACAACAAATTTATATTTATGTATACTACATATATGTGATGCTGCCATCTTTTATTATTGATAAAGATCTCTTCAGCTTTCTCATCTTCTCTTTTTCTTTCTTATTACACAAGATAACTTTAATGTCAACTCTATTTTGTTGCTACACTTCTTCTATTCTTCTTCGTAAACTCTCTGAAATATTAAGAAATTCAAAGTTGTCTTCATTAATTTTGTTGTATTGTTTTAATTTTAAATTAGGAGGAGATATTTAATAAAAGATAAATATACATAATTTTAATCTTTTTGACAACAAAAAAAAAACATTAACATAGACAAATATTTTGAGAAAACAAAAAAAAGGAGAAATAAATATATCTACTAAAGAAATAAAAGATACTAAAAATAAACAAATAACTAATAAGAATAAACATTTTAAAGACTAAATCTACAAGACGTTCTAAATTATGTAAGTTGTAAAACTCTGATAACAGCATGATCATGGTAGAAATTTATTAATATTCGCATTTTCATGTATACAGTGGCTAAATTTAATCAATGTACAGGTAAAGTATATTTATGAAAATATTCATGTCTGTAGGATTACAAGTGTTCATAACACGCAGCGGAAATAATAAAATAATCCTATTGATCTATTTTGTGCTTAAAACTTTATTAAAATAAGATGGGTTAGATGCCAATACCTGAGTACCCTAGTGAA
>NC_029789.2:135889269-135891637 GCF_000816755.2 Arachis ipaensis
AACTTGTGTGTTCTTTCTTTTATCATATACACATATATATAGTATGAGATTGGTGACTGATTTGTGAATCAAATTACAATTAAATTTGACTCAAAAACGTACATCTCGTTATTACGATCCCTATTGTAATTATTCGTTTCTAATTTTAATTAAGGACACTATCATAAATTATAAAAGTTTATTCTTATAAAAGGAAATAATAATAATAATAATTTACAATAGTATTTTGTTGGACATACACACTTATCTCCAACAATGTCTATGATAGATGTAATCTGCAGTATATGCATTTCACAAGGAAAAAAGAAATAGTAAAATGAAAACATGATGCAACTCGGAAGAAACCAATAGTTAAGACTTAAGAATCAAGTAGTATTTATGATATCCTAACTTCAAGTCTTATTATTATCTATCAAAGTAATTATAAATTATAAATAAATAAATAATCTCTAAATTATTATGAATTTTTTTCGTTAACCAATTAAGAGATAAATCTCCAAATAAGCTTTTCGTCCTGTATTTTTATATCGGTTGTTAATTTAATCGCTAAATTAATTGTTATTTTAATACTTAACAATTGATTTAGTAATCGATTTAACAATCAACAATTATTAAGCTTGTGTTTATATTGGTCACAACATCAGTCGCTAAATTAAAAATAGCGACCAATTTAGTCACCAACGAACTCTAAAACTCTTTTTGTTTCGGTTGCTAATTTCGGTCGTTAAATCAAAAAATAGCAATCGATTTTAACGACCAAGAGTGGGTAATCACTAAATCAGTCGCTAATTGAAATTTAGCAACTAACTTTTTTTTCCTAAAAAATTTTGATTGGTCGCAAAATCGATTACTAATAGCGATCGATTTTGTTGGTCGCTATTCTGAAACTTTTTTGTAGTGACAATTCATTATAATAATGGTAATAAGTTAGAATTTGACAATTAAACCATATTCTAAAGGTTAACCAAGAACTGAAAAGATAGAAGAAATTATACCTTGTTTTTTTTGGGTTCTTAGTAAAAATATTTTACTTTATACTATCGAATCATTGAGGAGTGTTACTAGATACCAACCTTGATTAGTAAATTTAGTACAACTAATTTACTATTTACTTAGTATTGAATTTATGGAGTCACATACTAATGAGTATTCTAATCTTTGCTAAAAAATAATTTAATCAATAAATATATTTGATTTGATCAAATAAATAATTATATTAATTCAAATAGAATATTATTATATTCTTTGCTAGCACAAAGAATATAATAATAATATGATAATTAAAAATATTAAATGATGAGAATTGAGAATAATTAGTTATTCTTTTTTCTAAATTTGAATCTAAGTTTTGACGAGATCCTAATTAACTAATTTTATTTTAATTGTTTGTGATATGATTCATAAAATTTGAAAGATTCAAGTTTGAAATCAATATCAAATCTTATACCGTATATTATGACTTGAGTAAAAAAATTATAAGAGAGTTTTATTATTTTACTTCTACATATAGAATTATGTGTAAGATTAATTCTTGGAAAAAAAATTGGTGGTGTGCAAAGAGTTACAAAAGTTGATTTCAGTGTGAATATATATAGCATCTTCGTATCATCGAAAGAAAAAGTTATTTTTACTAGAATACTCAGATATTTAGATCTGATCTATATTATTCGAATAAAATTTAAGTACAAAATAAATCTTTAAAATTATTTTATTATTTCTACTGCTAATATGAACATATAACAGTCATTTAATAGGTTATTTTTATCTTTATTAGTAATGTTATTTCTCTTTAATAAACAAAATTAGTTAATAATCTTATACATCTTATACAAAATTAGTTAATTAAACCAACAGTCACTTTATACATCTTTATCATTTCTAACATAATCTTATACCTATTGTTTTTTTTTTTATTCTTGATTTAAAAAAATGTATGTTTTTTTAATAAGCATTAAATTTTATTCACAAAGTCTATACTATAATTTTCTAATCCTTGAAAATAATAATTATAAACATACATTAATATTTACTTGAAGTCATATTTAAATTCAATACTTGATATACTTTATTCTTTAAATTTTTTTTCTATGGTTACAAATATAAATACAACTCTATTTCTTTTTCCAATTGCCTTCATATATTGATATTATTATTAATATTTTTTTTATGAATAACCATAGTTGATGATATCCATTTAACTTATTATGTTTCTTTAGAAAGAAGATTTATTCTTGAAATTAAAGAATTTACTCGAAGCCATATTTAAATTCACAAATCAGTTTTATTTTATGCAATAGTTGATATACTTTACTCTTTAAATTCTTTTATCTATAGTTATAATAAATACAACTCTATTTCTTATAATTAC
>NC_029789.2:135891707-135896347 GCF_000816755.2 Arachis ipaensis
ACCATAGTTGATGTATCCATTTAATTAATTATATATAATTTTTTAAAAAAGAAGATTTATTCTCGCAATCAGAAGATACGTTAAAAAAAACTAATAGCATAAATATTAATTTTAACTTGCAAAAATAAATAATTAGTTGATTTATATAAATAATTCTAATTAAATACAAATTTTTCAAATAACTTCACAAAAAATAGATTTAATATTCATTTAGTATATCACCATCTCATAACAAAACAAAAACCCCATAATTTAGCATGACCTATAAAATAAATCAACACACAATGGAGTGGTGGACCATTTACTATTCTTTCTTCGGCTGCCATTAACTCATTCAGCCGCTTGAAAGAATATGCCCTTCAATTAGGTGATAATGCCATTAAAGCCAATAAATAGGATACCTGTATTAGCTACTTATTTATGTCTTTTAAGTTTTAACGCCTCTTCCCATGGGCATTTAGGAATTTTTTTTTTTTTTTGTCACGGTATATTTAATGATGTTTGTATAATTTTTTAGAGTATTTAAGAATATTCTAAATAATTTTGAAATATATTAAAATGTCCTAAAAAGTCTTAAAATAGTCTAGAATGTTCTAGAAGACTCTAAAAGATCATAAAATATTTTAGAAGAGT
Organism: Arachis ipaensis; assembly: GCF_000816755.2. Lineage (NCBI taxonomy): Eukaryota > Viridiplantae > Streptophyta > Magnoliopsida > Fabales > Fabaceae > Arachis > Arachis ipaensis. Next base: position 135,892,341 of record NC_029789.2, read on the forward strand.
GTGAATGTATATAAAAATATGAAGAGTAATATAAAATAATCTAAAAGTATTTAAAAAATTGTGGCAGGATAGATATTTATAGTGAAAATTTTGGATGATCAATTTGGACCGTTAATTAAATTTAATCCTAACCATCTATTAAGGAGGTGGATGGCTATAAATAGGATGTGAGAGTTAGAGTTTGGGCGTGTGAGTCATTTGTAAGAAATACTTGAGTAATACAGTGTTCTTTCCACTAAAATTTTCTTTCTCTTGTATTCTTAACTTTCTTGCTAAATACTGAGGGTTAGGCTGACTTGGTTTTAACTCAAGAGGTTGAGTAAGTCCGAGTGATGGCATGGTAGTATTGGAGTAGTGTGTCCAAAACAATTTTATATCAGAGCCAAGTTCGAGAGAGAGCACAAGTGGTTTGTAGGTATGGCTTCTAGTGTAACCATAGAGCATGTTGAGTCTCAAAGGGGAAGGGATACTATTCCTTATCAATGGAAAAGCAAGAAGGTGCACTCTTTAAGTGAGCCTAGAGGTAAGAACTCTAACTTCTTAGAAAAGAGAGTTCGATGTTTGAGAATGTTCTATCCTCTATGGATGAGCGCTTCCAAAGAATAGAACACGACAAAGAGATCCTTGAGGCTCACGTGTTGGAAGAACTAGATGCCTTCAAAGAAAGCATGCTCCAAATCGAAGAGAAGCTTGAGAATTCTTTGAAGCTATTTGAGGAAGTTCAAGTTTGGTCGAGGAGGCAAAATCTCGACTAACCATTATAAGGGAGACGATAAAGATTAATCTCCCAAAGCCAAAGGAGCTCAAGGGTGTGAGGGACGCTCGAGAGGTAGAAAACTTTCTATGACAAATGGAGAGGTACTTTGAAGGCCAATGGGTGGTCGAAGAATCAATAAAGGTACGCACTGCAGCTCTCTACCTTTCTTATAATGCTACTTTGTGGTGGAGGAGAAAATACGTAGATATGGAGAAGGATACTTGCAATATAGCCACATGAAATTATTTTAAAAGGGATTTGAAAAGACAATTCTTTCTTAAGGACATGTGGTCTATGAAGCAAAGAAGAAGATAAAGGAGTTGAAGCACCAGAGTACGATTAGCGACTACGTAAAGGAGTTCACTATTCTCACGCTTCAAATCCCCAACTTAGCATCAGAGGATGTATTGTTCTTCTTCATTGATGGACTCCAACCTTGGGCAAAGCAAGAACTATAAAGAAGGAATGTTAAGGATGTCGAAGAAGCCATTATGGTAGCTGAATTGCTCACCAAGTATTATCGAGGAGACTCTAAACCCAAGTCTTCTTCCAAGCCTAGTTCTACAAAAGGTGGGGGAGACAAGAAGAATTTTTCAACTAAGAAAGAAGGGAAGTACTCTTCAAAAAAAGAGTACGAAAAAAAGAAGAAAGCTTTCGTGCCTAAAGGAGGATGCTTCGTATGCAAGGGACCACACCAAATGAAGGACTGCCCAAGTTAGGGACTTTGGTATCTATTGCCAAAGAACGAGAGGCTCAATCACAAGTGACTGAATGTGTTGGATCTGTCCAACTCATGAATGTTGTAAAGGGAAAAGAGGCAAGTCCTACAGAAAAGAAAGGCTTGATGTATGTCAAAATCTTTATCAATAGAAAACCCGTTATGACTATGATCGACATGGTGCTACGCACAACTTCATCACGCCTGATGAAGCAAAGAGGCTTGGGTTGAAGATCATCGAAAAAATGGATGATTCAAACCCATGAATACCAAAGGTGAACCTCTTAAGGGAGTAGCAAAAGAGGTTGAGATGACTCTTGGTTCTTGGAAGATCCTTGTGAATTTTTCAGTAGCACCCATGGATGATTTCAAGATAGTCATGGGGTTCGACTTACAAAGAAAGACAAATATAATACCGATGCCATACTAGTATGCATCATGGAGAAAAAGTCTCCATACATTGTTCCTATAGTCTCTAAAGTTGGAGGACCACCAATTCTCTCTGCTATGAAACTCAAGAAAGGGTTCAAGAAGAGAGAGAGAGATTGCATATTTGGTTATATTACAAGAGGAATCAACATCTGAAAGAGAAGACGTTTCTCCCAAAATTAAAGAAGTTCTTGAAGAAAATAGAGATGTAATGCCTCCCGAGTTGCCAAAATAGAAACCACCTAAGAGGAAGGTGGACTATAAGATTGAATTGGAGTTAGGAGCAAAGCCGCCTATCTCAACATCTTATAGGATGGCACTGCTAGAACTTGAGGAGTTGAAAAAGCAACTCAAGAATCTGCTAGATGCTGGGTTCATCTGTCTATCGAAAAGGCATGTTATGGCGCACTAGTCTTGTTCCAAAAGAAGCATGATGGGTTGTTGAGATTATGTATCGACTATTGTGCACTTAACAAGGTAACCATCAAGAACAAATACCCTATTCCTTTGATATTCGATTTGTTTGATCAACTTGGTATAACCAAGTTGTTCTCGAAGCTAGATTTGAGGTTAGGATATCACTAGTTGAGGATTGCTGACGATGATGAGCCTAAGACCACGTGTGTCATGAGGTATAGATCGTATGAGTGGTTGGTGATGCCTTTTAGTTTAACCAATACTTCTGTGACCTTCTGCACCTTGATGAACGAGATCTTTTGTCCTTATCTTGATTGATTTGTAGTGGTCTACTTGGATGAGATTATTGTCTATAGCAATACATTAGAGGAATATGTAGAGCACTTACAAACTGTGTTCAAGATCTTGTGAGAGAATAACCTATATGTGAAGAAAAAAAGTGTTCATTTGCAAGGGACGAGGTCCACTTCTTAGGACACATCATAAAAGGTGTAACTCTCTGCATGGATCAAGAGAAAATGAAGGCCATCAAAGAATGAGAGCCTCCAAACAAGGTATCTGAATTGAGATCATTCCTTAGGTTGGCTAACTACTACCAGATGTTTATCAAGAGATACTCCACCAAGGCTTCACCATTAATCGATCTTCTCAAGAAGAATCAATCTTGGAAATGGTCCAAGGAGTGTTAAAAAACCTTTGATGAATTGAAGGCTGCTATCATAGAAAGATCAATACTAGCATTGCCTGACTACTCAAAGGTATTTGAAGTCCACAATGATTCTTCTTACTATGCTATTGGAGGGGTTCTGATGAAAAAAGGACATCCTATTGCCTTTGAGAGTCGCAATTTGAATGATACAAAAAGATGATACACCATCCAAGAAAAAGAAATAACTGCAATGGTACACTGTTGGAGAACTTGGTGCCACTATTTATTTGGTTCATACTTTATCGTCAAGACAGACAATGTGGCTATAAGCTACTTCCAAACTCAGAAGAAGTTAAGCCCCAAACAAGTTAGGTGGCAAGATTTCTTAAATGAGTTTGATTTTGAATTTGAATACAAATCAAGCAAGACTAATGTGGTAGTAGATGTGTTGAGCCGCAAAGTTGAGTTAGCAGCCATTTCTATTGTCGAAGGAGATATTGTGCATACCATCAAGGAAAGGTTGCATCATGATCCATTAGCCAAGAAGTTGGTGGAGTTGGCTAGAGAAAGTAAGACCAAAAGATTTTGACTAGAAGACAACTTTTTCTACACTAAAGGAAGAAGATTATACATTCCTAAGTGGAAAAATCTAAGAAGAAAGTTGGTGAGAAAATGCCATGACACCAAATGGGCTGGTCATCAAAGCCAACAAAGGACCTTGACACTTATTGAATCTTTCTATTAGGGGTGTTCATAAAAAAAACTAAAATGTGGTTAACCGGCTAAAAAATCATAACCACATTTTGGTTAACCAGTTTAATAAAACAATTTTAAAAACCATATTCATATTTTTTTGAATTGGTTAACCAAAACTAAATTAAAAAAAAAAACGGTTTTTAACCGGTTAAACAAAACTAAAACCAAATTCAATTTCCCCTTCTCACTCTCCTTTCTCTCTCTCTCTCTCTCCCCCTTTTCTCTCTCTCTCTCACTCTTTTCCCTCTCTCCTTCTCTCTCTCCTATTCTTCTCTTTCTGC
>NC_029789.2:135896390-135909338 GCF_000816755.2 Arachis ipaensis
TCTCCTCTCCTTCCTCTCTCTCTCTCTCTTCCCTTTCCCTCCTCTTCCCCCCTCTCTCTCTCTTTTTCCTTTTCTCTTTTTCTCTCTCTCCTTTTTTTTGTTCTTTCTCTCTCTCCCCTTCCCTCTCTCTCCTCCTCTTTCTCTCTTTCTTCTCTCTCCTTCTCCTCTTTTTTTCCATACTCTCTCTTTTTTCTTTCTCTCTCAGCCTTCTCTCACTCTCTATCCCTCTCCTCTCTCTTTCCTCCTTTTTTCTCCAAAGCAAGAGAGAGGGAGATGAGAGAGAAGAGAGAGAGATGGGAGGAGGATATAGAGGAAGAAAGAGAGGAAAAAGGGAGATATGATAAGAGAGAAGAGGGGGAAGAGAGAGAAGAAGAGAGAGAAAGAGGGCAAAGAGAGAGAGAGAGCGAAAGAGAGAGGAAGGGGAGAGAGAGACAAAAAGAGTGAAGGAGAGAGAGAGGGGGAGAGGGAAGGAGAGAGGGAGAGAAGGGGAGAGAGAAAGAGGGAAGGGAAGAAAGAGAGAGAGCATGGGGAAAGAGAGAGGGAGAGAAGGATAGAGAGAAAGAAAGATGAGGGAAAGAAAGAGGAAAATAGAAGAGAGAAAGAGAGAAAGAGAGAGAGAAGGAAGAGAGGAGGAGCGAGAGGATGGGAGAGAGAAAAGGAAGAGAGGAGAGAGAGAGAGAGAGGAAGACAAAGAGAAGGGAGGGGGAGAAAGAGGGGAAGGGGAGAGAGAGAGAAGGAAGAGAGGAGAGGAAGGGGAGATTAAAGGAGGGAGATGGAGAGAAGGAGATAAGAAAAAGTTACTCGTATCATTTAGAAAGAAAATTATTTATAGAAAATGCTGAAAAGAGATAAGAAAGAAAAAGAAACGAAGCAATGGAAGGGATTTCATTATTTACAAATGTTACTCATATCATTAGAAAGAAAAAAAAATTTTAGATTAAAAAATTCAATATAAAAGGTTAAAAATTTGAGTTTTTGTATGTAAAAAATTAATTTTTGTGTAAAAACCGGTTTTTTTGTGTAAAAACTGGTTTTTTTAATATAAAAACCAAGTTTTTTTTAAATCGATTTTTATTTTAATAACCAGTTAAAAAGCGGTTTTAAATTTTACTAACCGGTTAATAACCGGTTTTATCATGTATAACCAATTTGGTTAATTAACCAAGACTATATTTTTGGTTAACCAGAAAATAGTTTGGTTTTTGGATTAACCAAACCATGAACACCCCTACTTTCTATTATTGGCCTCAAATGAGGGATGAAGTGGAGAGTTATGTAAAAACTTGTCTTGTGTGCCAACAAAATAAGATTAAAAATAAGGCAACAAGTGGGTTGTTAGAACCTCTGCCTCTATCAGAGCGACCGTAAAAAAGTGTCTCTCTAGATTTCATCTTTGCCTTACCGAAGTCCAAGAGGTTTGGATCTATTATCGTGATAGTGGATCGATTTTTGAATTATTCTACCTTTACATGCCCCTACTGGCTGCACTGCAGAGGAAGCAGCATGACTATTCTTTAAGAATGTGGTGAAGTACTGGGGATTACCTAAGAGTATCATTAGTGGTTGAGATCTATGCTTCACAGAATGACTATGAATAGAGTTGTTCAAACTCCTTGGGTCGGAGCTTCATTTCTCAACAAGCTTCCACCGTCAAACCGAAGGACAGACTGAGAGAGTAAATGTCTTACTCAAGTGTTACTTGAGGCATTTCGTAAGCGCTAATAAAAAAGATTGGACAAAACTTCTAAACATTACTCAATTCTCATACAATCTTTAAAGGAGCGAGTCTATAGAAAAAAACTCGTTCGAGATTGTGACTGGACAACAGCCATTTACACCACACTCTCTTTCTTTCTCTTACTCAAGAAAGAGCCCTGAAACTTATCATATGATTAAGTCTTGGGAAGAACATGTAGATGTCACTTGTTCTTACCTCAACAAAGCCGCAAAGAGGATAAAGAAATGGGCAAATAAAAAGTGGAGGCATGCAAGCTATCAAGTGGGAGATAAGGTAATGATTAAACTTCTTTCACAACAATTCAAAGTCTTTCGCAATATTCATAAGGGCTTGATTCGCATATATGAAGGGACATTTGAGATTGTTGGGCGCGTTGGCGAGGTTACTTACAAAGTACAACTCCCTCCCTATATGACGATCCATCCCATCTTCCATATGAGTATGCTTAAACTATATCATGGAGATCGAGAGGAACCGAATAGAGGTGACTTGAATTGTGCTCCTCCTGTGATGATTAGATCTTTTGATAAGGAAAACGAAGAGATATTAGCTAATCGCATTGTTAGACGCAGAGGAGTACCACCAAGTATCCAATACTGATAAAGTGGAAAGGACTCCTGATAACCGAAACTAGTTGAGAAGCTCGTGAAGATCTGTGGCAATTCTTAGAACACCTAAAGCGCTATCATGAACAGAACATGACGAGGACATCTGCGTAATAAGTGGGGGAGAATGTCACGGTAAATTTTAGAAGGTTATATTTAACGGTATTTGCAAACACTCCAAATAGTTTCAAAATATTTTAGAATGTCCTAGAAAGTCCCAGAATACTCTAGAAGGTTCTAAAAGACTCTGGAAGGTCATAGAGTATTTTAGAAGAGTGTGGATGTATATAGAAGTATGAAGAGTAATATGAAATAATTTAGAAGTATTTAGAAAGTTGTGATATGATAGATATTTGTAGTGAAGTTTCTGGATGATCAATCTAAACCGTTAATTAGATTTAATTCTAATTAGCCATTAAGGAGGTGGATAACTATAAATAAGAGGTGAAAGTTAGAGTTTAGGTGTGTGAGTCATTTTTAACAAATACTTGAGTAATAAAAATTGTTTTCACCAAAATTTTATTTTTCTTGTGTTCTCTTGTGTTTTTAGATTTCTTGTTAAATATTGAGAATTAGGTTGACTTAGTTTCAATATAAAAGGTTGAGTAAATCTGAGTGTCAATACAATAATATTAGAGTGTATATAAGACTCTGACATTTTGCTCCACAAAATGACAAAACTAACACTTGTCACCTATCTGTACTTAGAGCTTTGCTCTTTCAGAAAGTACATGCCTACATGGTCCTATCAAAAAGTCTCTGGATTTTTTATTTTAATAAATAAAATAAATATAATAATTACCAAAATAAATAATTTGAAAAATATTTACTGATTTAAATTTTTCAGTCTTATCTCGTTTATACTGTAAACAAGATGGCATTTTATGTATCTCGTTTACAGTGTAAATGGTGCGATATTTATAACCACAAACTAACCGGCAAGTGCACCGGGTCGTACCAAGTAATATCTCAGGTGAGTGAGGGTCGATCCCACGAGCATTGATGGACTAAGCAACAATATTTAAATGATTTACTTAGTTAGACAAATAGAAAATAGTGTTTGAGAGTTCAAAAAGCATTAAACAGAAGACAGACAAATAAATAAGTTGGGAATAAAATATGGAGAAGGCAGTTAAGGCTACAGAGTTATCTATTTTTCGGATTGACTTTTCTTATTAATTTATTCTAATCATGTAAGATTTAATTCATGGCAAACTATATGTGACTAGACCCTAATTCCTTAGACCTTTCTAGTCTCCTCTAAAATTCATCAACCGCCAATTCCTTGGTCAATTAATTCCAATTAGGGGGTGAAGTTTAATTCTAGTTATTATGCCACAAAAATCCTAATTATCCAAATATAAGAGGATTGTATCTCACGTATCCCATTAAGTCCAGATAATTAGAATTTAGGAGAAATTGTTTTCAAGTTATTGTTCAAGTAAAGAGCTTTTCCAAGTTATACAAGAACTCAATTAGAAAGAGGGTCATACTTCCATTCCACCCAAATTCATAAGATAAAGAACGAAAACAATTCTTGAAATATAAATCAGTACATGAATTAAAATAGAAAAATAATAGTATCAATCCATACAATAGACAGAGCTCCTAACCTTAACAGTGGAAGTTTAGTTGCTCATGGTTCAGAGTGGAAAACTAGGATTGTAAATTGGGTTGAGGTGGAATGAAAAGTTAACTAATGTTGGAATGGAATCCCCCCAGAAGAGAAGTTTCTTTTCTCTTTTATATCTAATTCTAATAAATTTAAAATCTATTTCTAAAACTAAAATAATATCTTTTCCTAATTTAAAATAAAGTTTAAATCAGAATTAATTACATAATCAGCGTTTTCTACGTTTTCTGCACGTGGCGCATACACGCGTACGCGTTGATGGTCTTCTTCGCGTGTCACGCGTACGCGTCAGGTACTCGCACGCGTCACTGTGCAAATCTCCAAATCACGCACACGCGTCAAGTACGCGCACGCGTCGCTCCTCGCTGGCATCTCCTTTAATTCTTGTGCTGATTCCATTTGTGTAAGCTTCCTCTCCATCCTCTAAGTCATTCCTGCCCTATATAGCCTTCTTCTCTTTTTCTGTGGAAGCTCCATCAAATCCATCCGAATGCTACCTAAAATAATAGAATTACACACAACTCAAAGTAGCATCTATAGTGGCTTAAAGATAATTAATTCTTGATTAAACTTAACAAATTAAATGCAAATTCACTAGGAAAAGATAGGAAAGATGCTCACGCATCAATAAATGAGATAAGACACATCATCATGACATGTGGTTATCTCGTTTACACTGTAAACGAGATACGCGCATACTAGTGTAAACAAGATAAGGTCTGTCCGCGCCTATAAGTAGAAGTAGTTTACAGCTTCATTCTGGGCTCCCATTTGACTTTGTCAACCTCTTTTCCCCCTCTTTTGACCCTTTCTTACCCTATTTTAGACTGATACGGTGATGGCCGCCAGGCGGAGAACGACGAAGACATCAACACTAAAAGCACTGTACGGCCTAAGCATCCCCCGTGGGTTGATTAGGACATCCCCTTCTAGTATGACCGACTTATCTACAGAGGCCACACCGCTTCTTATGTCACCCGACATCATCCATATCATTCCAGAATCTGGTGGACACGGGTCTTCCACTCGACTTCCGACATATGACTGGGTTAGGACCATTGTTCTAAAAACTGAACCGGATCGGCCAGTTCAATTGAATTAACCGGAAATCGGTCATCTAGTCGGTTTGGTTGAGGTGCAAAACCGTCTGACAGAAAATCAGTCAAACTGGCGGTTAACCGGTGAACCGTTTGAATTGAACGGTTTTTTTTTCCGATTTTTATTTAAAAAATAAAAAAATAAAAAAATATATAAACCCTCCCCCATTTTCTCTCTCTCACTCACACACAAGACAAGACCCACCCCCTCTCTCTCTCAACTCCACGGAACCCTAGCCCCCTTTTCTTTCTCCCTCCCAGCCAATAGCAACAGGAGCCACCGCCAATGCCCAACGCCGTCGTCGCCGACAAACTCGTCTCCTCAGCCAACGTCCAGCCTCCTCATCGCCGATCCTCTTCTCCTGGATCCCATCTCCTCGCGTCGCTAGGTCTCATCGCTGAACGGATAGAGGGTGCTGTCGCCGCCGGGTGGAACTGACCGTGGTGGCATCAAGAATCGTCGCCTGTGGAAGGTGAAGGTATACTCATCGCTGTCATCGTTTATATTCCCCTCGCCATCGTCTCTCTCTGTCGCCGTCGAGCCCTCTCTCTGTATTCGTCGTCGTTGGCTACCCTGAAATCGTGTCTCCGTCGGTCCGTCCTCATCGTCGATCCCCCTCTCTTGCGCGTCAAGCTTGTCTTCAATCTCCTTTGTGCCTGAGCTCACTTCCCCTCTTCCATCGCTGTCACTTGGATTCCTCCTTCGCCGCTGGTCTTCAATTTAATTTTGCTTGTTTTTGTACTTTTATTTGGTTTCTGATTTCTGATTCTAAGTTTACTAATTTCTTCTTAGCTTGAGTTTATGAATTTCTGAGTTTGTAAGTAGATCCCTGCCCTGCTTCAGTTTTCATTTTTGGGAGTTAATTGCTATTTTTTTGGATTTGATCATGTTGATTGTTGCTTGTTTGTCTGGGTTAATTGTTGTTTTTCATTGCTGTCTTCTGCATTTAATTTTTGTTGATTGCTGCTGTCTTTTGCTTTTTAGCTTTTAATTTTGTTAATTAAATGAATTAATCAAGTTCTTTTGATTCTATTTTTGTAAGTTTTAAATTATGTTTTTATTATGTTTTTAAATTGTTACTGTAATTTGATTTCATAATCTGTTTGTTTGATTTCATAATATTTTTATAATTCTGTTTATTTTTTCAAATTATGATTATGTTTGTTCAAAATTTAAATTATGATTATGTTTGCAAATTCAATGGTTAGTGGTTATTACTGATTTGTTTCAATGTTTGTTATTTTTTATTATTAGGTTATAGATTGAAATTTTAAATTTTAAATTTTATTAGGTTAAATTTTATTGAAATTTAAATATTTAAAGTTATATATTAAATTTTTAATAATTTTATTTAATATTTAATTAAACCGGTTGAACCCCGATTGAACTTCGGTCGAACCATTAAACCAGTGAACCAGTCACCTCACCAGTTTATTGACCGGTCCGGTTCTCGCAACCTTGGTTAGGACGCAGCATCATCCCATGCCACTCCGCCCACAGCGACTCGTCAGGGATAGGTGAAAACTCCATCTCGTACACCTTGAACATAGCTTCCTGCCTGTAGACTGGATGCACATACGGGGCCCACTCAATGCTAGCAGTGGCGCACCCGGCAAGTGCATGGCGGCACGGATAGTGGAGAGACTGGAATATCCACAATCACACGTACCTTCCGAAAGCTGAACATGGAAGGAACCTTGCAACCATCCCTTGAACGGCTCTAGCTCCTTCACAACAAACACAGAGGCCCGCCTATCACAATGAGTGACACGCATCTTCGGGATGCCTTCACTATTCTTCTCAATGGCGCCCAAGACTCTCTGGGAGAAGCGGTTTCCAGCCACCAACTGTGATTGTGCCTCACTGTCCTTCGTCACAAACAACTTCTGCAGTCTTTCATACGTGATGCGCACAATGGCTGAAATCGGCAAGTACTGTGTCTCCTTTAGCACTATTGATGCACTTTGACATATTTGTGGTCATATGACCAAACCGCCACCCATTGTCGCAATGTTGTAGCCAAATCTCCTTTCTCAAATGACCCGCCCAATCCGCCATCGCCAGGAATACTCCTCTCAAGGCGTCCATGTACCACTCATACCCAGCCTTGCTTGGACTGTAAGCAGCATTTATGAGGTATCTCTTGCCCTCGGCTGACTTGAACTGAGTCATGAAATTTCCAGCCATGTGCCTGATGCAGTAAGCATGGAAGGCTCTTGGGGGATGCCAACCACTATTATCGACGCTTAGTGCGGCCTTGATGGCCTGAGATCTATCAGAGATAACCAGCAGGCCGTCTTGTGGGGTGACGTGGCGTCTTAGATTAGTAAGAAAGAACGACCATGACTCGGTGCTCTCGGACTCTACAATGGCAAAAGCAATAGGCAGGATGTTGCTGTTCCCGTCTTGTGCCACCGCAATAACCAACACTCTGCCGTACCTGCCATACAAATGCGTGCCATCCACAGATACAAACGGGCGAATCACTATCCGCACTATCGGCCACGTAATCATCGTCTGACTCTTCCTCGTCCTCCTTTGTCTCATCCACTGGAATGGTGACATGAATAGGCGGTGGTGCAAGAGGTCGGTCTTCCTGTACATAGGTCGAGTGTATGGAACCACCACGACCCCTATTCCCACCTCGGCGGAAAGCTCCATTACCTGCTCCACCATGATCCTCCCATGGATGTCGAACATCAGTTGCACATGCTCGTCCCCTTGAAGTCAGAATAGTCAAAACCGGAAGACTCCATCCTTCCGATCTCCCTCACTTCTGTACCACCGAACTTGCTCAAATCAAACTCTTCAAATCCGACAACGTATTCACACGCTGAGTGCGAATAGGGATGGCAGCAGTACCCGTACCCGCGGGTACCCGCCCCGCCCCTACCCGGCCTTCAGTTCTCACAGCCACTCATTCGATTAGGGATTTAGGGTTAGCAAATAGGAACCCCTTCCTCCTCAGCTCTTCTCCTCTCCAATACCAAAGCCTCGTCGCCTCGGCTCAGCCTGTGCCTTGTCGCCTGTGCCTGTCGGCTGTCGCTCCTCCTCCGCTCAGCTCGTCTAGTCGTCTCTGCCATCTTCGCAAGTCGCAACTCATTGAATCGGCTGATTCGTCTCAGCTCCGCTCCTCCCTCCGCCACCTCCGCCACCTCCGGTCGACCCTCTCCTCCCGTGTCGTCCTCTCTTTGCTCCCTCCAGTCCTTGCATTCACAACCTTCGCCGCCGCTATCGCCGCCTACAACTCCGCCGTCTCCGCACACTTCCTGCTCCCGGAGTATTTCCCGGTTCTCAGGGCTTCTTCTCTGCCTTACCAGCTCACAGCACCCGCCCTCGCCCTCCTCCTCGTTTTCTGAACCTAGGCTTCATACTCAAGGTTGTTACTCAGATTTCAGATAATGGTGTGGAAGAAAAAATTATAGTTTCCTGCTTCGCAATAGAATTGTTCACTCAAGGGGAGAAAAAGGGGAGATTTTAGTGTTTCTGTGAAATGTTAATATCATGAACTTTTATATGATTATGGTCTACCTTAAGTGAAATGTTAATATTGAAATACATCTTGAAATACTATAAAAATGCGTGAACTTTTATATATCAGTTGCTCACTTGCTTGCAATCTTTTAGCTGCAGGGCTTTCCTTAAGTGAAATGTTAATATTGAAATACATCTTGAAATACTATAAAAATGCTTGAACTGTTATATATCAGTTGCTCACTTGCTTGCAATTTTTTAGCTGCAGGGCTTTCTTTATTAGTTGCAACCAAAACAAACTTAATTTCAATTTAAAATTTCAAAAATTAAAACTCAACAGATTAAATAAAGTAAAAATAAAAGAAGAAAACCACTCTGCAATGCTTGCTTATTATTCTAAACCGCTCCACTTCTTTATAGTATTATTATTGTTATTACTATTACTAATACTATTTAGCCTCTGCATTCAAAAACTAATTAAAATTACAAAGCACCATGTTCACTAATCACTACCACTTGTGAAGGAACTTTCACCCTTTCCTAACTAATCACTACTCTCAATTATTATTATTCTCAAATGGGACAAGAATCAGATTAGAAAAGCCAACTGGTGTTGGAGATTTGCTCAATTTCCACACGTTCTGTTGTATGTGTTCATAGACTTGTCCCTAACAAAACTAATAAGCCACCTTTCATTGATTGGTACTGCATTCTTGGAGTAAGTATTAACATTTCTAATGATGACCCTTTTTCTTTTTTGGTGCTAAAGTTTGTAGCTATTATCTTGGTGCTTCTTTATCATGAACTTTTATATGATGCTTCTAAATTATTTTATAACCTTATTACCTTAACCTGAATGGTGTATCTGCATGACCTTATAAAATTTTTGGGTATGTTCTATAGTGCCTTCAAAATTAGCATGTTTCAATTTTTATAAAAGAGTGAGTCTCATCTCTTAACACTCGTATTTAGACAATTTATAAAATGATTCTCATACCAATACTAATACATGAATCTAGTATTAAAATGATTCCCATAATTTGCTATTTGTAATATTGAATTTGTAATGTACCTATTATAGAATTTTAAATGAAGTGAATGCATACAATTGGCTCAACTATTTTAATTGGACATTTTGATTTGGTTTATTCTAATTTTATAATTATGTATTTATGATATGATTTATGTTAATTTTAGACCCTCATGTATTTTAATTTTATTGATATAGGTGTTTTTAAATTACTTCATGGCTAGTAATGCTAGAGAAGACACACAAAGCAACATTGTTGCTCCAAATGATAATGAAGTTGAAGTTCAAAGTAATGCTAATCTAACTTCAGAAACTCCACAAGCAACGGATAATGTCTCAACTCCAGAAGGATCAACTCCTAATGAAGGTGACAATAAGACTCATGTTAAGAGTGCTTATTGGGAGTATTTTGATCGTTTGAAAGTTGAAGGAGAATGGAAGGCGAAATGCAAGTTTTGCAAGACTGTGCTTAGTGCAAATCCGAGGAATGGTACCAAGTCATTGCGGAACCATGTGGATCGATATTGCAAGAGAATAAAGGTGGCAAACTCTAGGCAATCATCAATTGTTGAATCATTGTCAAAACAATCACAAAAGCAAAAAGTGAATGAAGATGGTTTTGTGTTTGATCCTTCATTTACAAGAAAATGTGTTGCTGAAATGATTATTTTGCATGAGTATCCTATGAGTTGTGTGGACCACCATGGATTGAGGCGAGCTTTTGCTTCAATGCAACCAACTTTTAAAATGCCTAGTCGAAACACTATCAGAAAAGACATCTTGAACATGTATGGGGACGAGAAGCGGAAGTTAACCCTTCAACTAGATGAAAATGATAGTAGAGTTGCAATAACTAGTGATATGTGGACTTCCAACCAAGAAAAAGGATACATGGTTGTCACAGCTCACTATATTGATACTTCGTGGAAGTTGCATATGCGCCTATTGAGGTACTTTAAACATTTTATAAACTTTTATAAAATTAAGTTGTTTTCATATGTTGAGCTAGGTTAATCTAAAAATGCATGCATGTTTGTTAATCTTTTCATCTTTTGTTATGTTCTTTGTCCCCATACAAGTGAAGTTCTCACTGAAACGTTGATGAAAATATTGTTAGAATGGAACATTGATAGAAAATTGTCTACTGTTACATTGGATAACTGTTCTACTAATGATGCTATGATAGATGGACTGTTGGGGCGTTTGGATTCTTCATTCTTGATGTTGGGGGGTAAATTGTTACATATGCGTTGCTGTGCTCATATATTGAATTTGATTGTGAAGGATGGCTTAAGTATTGTTAAGAAAAGTATAGAAAAGATTCGTAGTAGTGTATTGTATTGGACTGCAACACAGAAAAGGACCGAAACTTTTGTGAGTTGGTGTGCTAAAACAGCGATCTCATTTACTAGGAAATTAGTTCTTGATTGCCCAACTAGATGGAACTCAACTTATTTGATGTTAGAAACTGCTTTGTTGTATAAAGCTGTCTTTCCTAGGTTAAGGCAGAAGGAACCCCAATATAAAACTGTGCCAAGTAATGAGGAATGGGAACTTGCAAAGGAAATATGTGACAGATTGAAATTGTTTTATGATGTTACTCAACTATTTTCTGGGTCTAAATTTCCGACTGCTAATCTTTATTTTACTTTGGTTTGTAAAATAAAAGTGTCATTGGATGAATGGGAAATTTCTACTAATCCGTTAATTGCTAATATGGCATCTAACATGAAGAAGAAATTTGATAAGTATTGGGATGAAATTCATGGCATTATGGGTGTTGCTGCTGTTTTAGACCCTAGGTACAAGATGGTTGGGGTTGAGTTTCAATTTGAAAAAATGTATCCAGATCCAACAGAATGCTCCAAGCAAGTTGATAGAATTCATCAGTTGTGTAATGAGTTGGTTAATGAATACACTCAAAAAATGAGTTCTGATGTGTCACATGTCGGTGTTGGTGTTGGTACAAAAGATCTTAATGAAAGTGGAAATGCAAGTTCATTTGGGGGTGATGATTACATGGTGTATCTTAAAAGAAGAAAAATGACAAGGAGTTCATATGTGAATGTTGAGCTTGATCATTATCTTGAGGAGGAAATTCATCCTCCAAATGATCCTAACTTTAATGTTTTGAAATTGTGGAAGAACAATCAGATGAAATTTAAAGTTCTTGCAAAAATAGCTAAGGATATATATGCTATTCCGGTGTCCACTGTTGCCTCTGAATCTGCTTTTAGTACAAGTGGTCGTGTGATTTCTCCTCATCGTGCAAAGCTCAAACAAGACATAATTGAAGCTTTGATGTGTGGCCAAAGTTGGTTGTGGGCACCTTTCGGAAGTAAAAGTGATATATTGATTAATATTCATTTATGTTAATTTTTTTCATAGTACCAATTAATTTGTTAATTGTTATCTCTTTTAATTTTCAGGTTTAAATCTTGATTTGCAAACTTTTAATGATGATGAAGATGTTGAAAGTGATCAAGAATAAGGGTTGAAGATCATTTTATATCTAATATTATAATTTCTTTATTATGGTGTTAAATTTGTAGTGATCTAACAAATGTACATGAGTGACAGGACAGCGGGCGGGGTCGGGTAGGGCAAAAACCCGCCCCTACCCGCCCCACTGCCACCCCTGAGTGCGAAACAATATCGGATTCTCACACTCAAATGTCACTCCATTGTCGCCATTTCTCATACGACAATTGGGATAAACAAGCACAACTATGTAAAGAAGGTTACCGGCCATTGATTCCTTGTTTTTGTCAGAAAAACAAGACAGAGAAGGGATATGAAATATGTGTAGAGAACACTAAAGATTACACATCCTTTTATAGTAGCTGAAAATTTGTCTTCTGGTATTTCGTTTACATTGTAAATGAAATAACTACATATCATGATGATGTGTCTTATCTCATTTACATTGTAAACGAGATATATAAAATGTCATCTCGTTCACAGTATAAACAAAATAAGGCAAGAAAATTTAAATCAATAAATATTTTTTAAATTATTTATTTTAATAATCATTATATTTATTTTATTTATTAAAATAAAAAACCCAAAAATCTCCCTATATTTATATGAATTAGCTATACTTTATTACGGCTGCTCATGAAATCCATTGAATAGACGAAATCAATTAATATGAGCAGCGTAAGAAGTAAGGCAGTGACAAATTGACAACAACGTTAATAATACAAAGGGAACAATATTGCGGCCTTGCTGGCTGCTACATCCGCAATTCCGCATCCCCCTTTTCTTCTCTCTTATAAAACAGATGCATAATTATCAAAATCGAATTAGTAATCAGATTATTGAGTCATTAGATTATTAATTCAATTATTAGATTACAGATTAAATTAGT
>NC_029789.2:135909371-135910035 GCF_000816755.2 Arachis ipaensis
TAATAGTTTTCAATGTTAAAAATAATTAACAATTCAGATTAGTTGATTCGTTATTTCACTTATATGTTTAAATAAGTATTATTAGGAGTCCAAATTTCGTCTTGTATGTATAGCAACCCATGACTAACAATAGACCCTTAATAAATAGAGCTTTAATCTGTAGTGGATTAGTTCTCGGCCTGTAGAGTTAAAAAATACTGTGAAAAATAATATTTTTCTTTAGAGTAAAACAATTTTTTATTGGTAACAATACTTATAAAGATTTATCTTTGTTAAAATTTATTTGAAATAATTTTATTTGTTAATATTATATTCATTTTTGAAGTCAAAACAATATAATTAATGTTGTTACTTACCTTTTAAAACCTCACATTTTATGACATAATTTTTAAGTTTCTAAACTTATAGACTTATGTCATTATAAAAGCTATTAGATTGATTAATATTCCTTGGTGATATTACCAAAATACCATCGTTAGATATTAATTTGTGTGAAGAGAAATTATAACAACTTTTGTTATTTTTATACAGTTTATTCTATTAAAAAATGAATATTATCCTCTGAAGTGGTAAACACATTTTTTCTAATTTTTTACACTATTTTATCTGATAATAATTACCATTAAAAAAAAGCAAATAGCCATATTATTCTTTTATATATTGT
>NC_029789.2:135918017-135918457 GCF_000816755.2 Arachis ipaensis
TATCAGTTTATACTATTTATATATTCTTCTAATACAAATAAGTAAATAGGTATTTGTACTATTATATATACTTATTGTCTTAAATGATGGTTTAAGTTGCTTAGTATATTAAATAATACACGTAGCATCTTATATTTTAACTTTATTAATTTACCCATATTAAGAGAAAAATAATTATACAATAAATTATATGTTATAAAAGATTAGTTTATTTGCACATAAATGAACTATATGGTCATTACAAAAAAAAAATATTTATCGGATATAATAATTCTTGATATATATAGCATCATGTATATATTAAGATGATCTATTTTAATTATGTGAGCGATTATTGTTATTTTTACTTTTTTATTACATTAGTAAATAATATCTAAAACTAAAAGAGACACAAAATGTAATTAAAATTTTTTCTTAATTTGAATTAAAAAAATCTACTT
>NC_029789.2:135918800-135930847 GCF_000816755.2 Arachis ipaensis
TTATCCAACTTTTGTATATACTAAATATTATAATATTTAATAGTATAGTATTTGTTAGCGTTAAGTACGATTTTGATCTCTAAAGTTTAAGCAAAAAATTTTATTTGTCACAACCTTTTTTTACATTCGAATTTGTTCCTAACGTTGAATTTAGATTTAAAATAATCCTTCGGACAAAAATACATTTGTTAGTTTCTTTCTCTCCTTATCACAGTCTTCTCCTTCTCATCACCACCGAAAGATTTCTTCTTCCCTTTTCACCTCCTTCGTCACTCTTCGTATTTGCCAGATTTTCTCAACCTCTAACAACAACAACAATAACCATATAACTACTATCCTTTTGAAGCTCAAGCAAATTAATCAAGCAAATTAACAAATCAACACAACAAAGAAGGGAGAGTGATGAATCCATATTTTACGATAATTTTTTGTTAGAATTGAGTGGATTTCATCATATGAACCTATACTTATTCCATTAAATAGCATGCTTTTGAGCTTTCCTCCTAAATTGTGCTTAATTATGAAAACATGCTCTTTTGTACCTAATTTGACTTATTTTATTCCATTTGCCTTCCATTCGATACCTTGATATTGTTTGTGAGTAATTTCAGAGGTATAAGGTGTAACACCCTACCGTATAGAGTCTTATGCTTAAGTCATAATTCAGAGATGGCAAGGTATTACGACCTCTAAAAATTAAAGTTTAGTACATATAATAGTGTGAACAAAGATTATAACTAGGAGCCTTTGAAGAAAAAGGGGTAAAACAAATCGCAACTCAAAAGCGCAACACTCCGATCGAAAACGTGACTAACAAGGATAAACCAACGCGAGATTATATATATACAAGGAGTGTCAAAAACATGAATATCAAAACTCATAATCCGGTTGCAAAGATAACCGGTCCGAGCATAGCAATATATACATGTAAATAAAATAGGAAACCCCAAAGGAAACCCAAAGGGACATGAATACGAGAAAGCCTATTCTCCAAAATCTCCTCTAAGAGGAGTCATCACAGTTTGTATTATTTAATGGAGATAAAAGTAACTAAGCAAAACATATAAACCAAAATAGAGTCCCAAGAACAAAGGATCTTCGCTAAACCAGAAGTCTCCAGCATATCTCAGTGAGAAGCCTCACGTCCTGCATCTGAAAACCACAAAATCTGCATGGGTGAGAATCGGAGGTTCCCAGCATGGTAACAGTTCCTACATATTTACCATGTAATATCAGAGGAAAGCCGAAGGCAATCCTAGAACTTCCACCAGATTAATTCAAATCTTATAAACAAGCTAAACCATAATTGGCAACTGACTAAAGATTCTTCAGTCTAACTAATACTTTCCTTTCCAAATCCTTCAAACCTCCCAACCACCAGCAGGAGTATAATATGGCAAACACAGTTATATCAGATAAGAGATATATAAATAGGAACAGATAAAGCATTTAGACAATTAGCAAGTAATATGCAGTCAATTATACAATCTCAAACAAATCACGTAGTATGCAATATGATGAATGCCTGTCCCTAATGGCTGATGATATCATATGTCGGTTATATAGCCAACCCGACAAGTCCCGGTAGCTAACCATCAGACTGTCCCTCTGTCATGCATCCCCAACTCGAGTTATACTCAACATAATCGTGATCATAATCATGATCCATATCCAACACCCTCAATGGTGTATATTCACGGGGGACGAGCTCATCCGGAGCTTTCACAGTGCCCGGCAACCTTTATGACATAGGGTCAACAGAGTCTCGAGTCTCCACCTGGAGCACGTGGTGGCTAGCCACTGCTTTCTTCCAGGAAAACTCGTGTCTCAGATAGTGGAAGTGCAACATTCACATTTCATTCAATAGCATATATGCATTTATACATAGCCATAATCAATAATGGCACCGCCGTAACACGGCCATAATCCAGCCATCTGGCTCACGGTTAAATCCATAACCAGCCAATTCATAACAATTGCAGCCCTTAGGCTCACGGCACATACAGCACTTCCACCGCCATCCTCCGCATCTCATATAGTCATCTTTGATCCTCATTGATCATTCATTTTTCCCTTGCTTCACTCGCAAGCTACCACATTCCCAAGCTCCTTTTCTCATTGCTAGGCATATCATAATGATTTAAGACATAAGTGGTGAGATCGGAGGTTTAGAAGTATGAAATTTGACTTTTAAAACTCAAAAATCATATTTGGGATGAAAACAGGGCCACGCGTAGATGGCCAAAAAGTTCATCGACGCGTATGCGTTGCCCACGCACACACGTAGATGGCAAAAAAGTAGAGCGACGCGTACGCGTGGATGCGTTTTGTGCTCCACGCACAGAACTTGCACAGTGCTCGCGCAACTTTCAGGAATTTTGGCTGGGCAACCATTTTAGCACATCGACGCGTACGCGTGAGCCACGCGCACGCGTGGATGGCGTTTTTCTGAAAACGACGCATGCGCGTCAAGCACGCCTACGCGTGGAAGGGTATTCTGCTAAAAATTTTTCTAAGTTAAAAGCTGCAGAATTCATAGATTAAACCCCCAATTTTCCAACGGACATAACTTCATCGTTTTAAAATGTTTTTTGCCCGTATTTCGAACGGCATAACCGCCCCGGATCAAATTTTAGTTCTAAATAAATTTGGCACAAAACAGGGATCCGGAGTCCAAGTTATGTCCCATCAAAGTATGCCCAAAAACCATGTTTTCATACAAAATCACAAAGTGCCATTTTCAAAACAAGCCATTTGCAACCCTTTTCAAAATCAACCAAAACATGCCAATTTTATCCCATTTTGAAATCAATCAAAATATACCAAAATCAACATCAAGCCATCCTCAACTCACATATTAACACTTTACCAAAATTTCCAAAACCACCATCTAACCATTTTAACACTTCTTAATCAAATGGCTAAAGGACAAACACAATAACATGTCATACATCCTTCCTCATCCCAATTTCCAATAATACCATTTTCAATCAACCATCATTATACATAATCAATATCATACTCACCATTAACATGGTTCCACCCCACTAATTCAACCTCAATCATTCATCAAGCATATATCACAACATGCATTTTCTCACATATCACACAATCAAGGCATCAATATTCATAATCACATATATGACCACATCATATATCTCAACCATTCCACAACATCAACAATTCAATGCATATCTTAGGGCCTCTAGCCTAAGTATTTCCTACCACATTACATTTTAGATACGAAAAATCGAGACCATACCTTAGCCGATTTCCCAAGCTCAACCGGAGCACTTCCAAACCACTTTTTCACAAGCTCTCAAGGTCTCAACACCTCTAAAAATAGATTTTTGCACACAAAGCCTTCTTTCAAGCTTTCCAAAAATCACCAATCAAGCTCCAATATACATATATAAAATGCCTAAGCCACAATATCACACCAAGACACAAAAGCTCAATATCCAAAACCACAAATTCAATTTTCTCACTAGGGTTTGAGATATCTTACCTCATCCAAGTACCAAGGCAGCTAAAGCAAGCCTTCCCCTCAAGCTAATGTGATCCTATAACACAAAGGAGCTCACAAATCTCAACATTTTACCCATGAACTCGAAATCAAAGCTGGAATTTCAAAGAACAAACTGTGGCTTACCTCAAGATTAATTGTATGGGTTTTATAGAGCTCTCTGCGGTGAACGCGTGACCATAAACGGTGCGGCAATCAGAGCTCTACATCAAAAGTTATGGTGGTTTGAAGATCAACCAAGGGTTAGAACTTGGAGAGAGTGTTCTTCCCCCATTCTTGCCCCCATTTCAGCGTGTTTGGTGTGTTGTGAGGAGAGAGAGTGCTGAAATGAGTGTTTTAGGGTTTAGTTATATTGGGCCAAGGGCCCACTTTGGGTTCGGTTCGCCCGGTTTGGCCCGTTCGGTCTAATTTTGGTTCGATTTCTATAAAATTGGTACCGAAATTCTCGTCTCAATATCCTCTATCATATTAAGCCATAAAAATCAAGTTTTTGACTTTCTAGTATAAATTCTCATTTATGAATTAATTATAGAGGCCCATTTCTGCTGATGAAGGCTCATATTGGAAGGGGAAAAACCTTATGGAAAGATAGCATAGCATTAGGGTAGTTTTTAGAGTAGTAGTAGGAGGCTTTTAGTTTAGTTTTTCTCTAAGTTTTCTCTCATCACCATTAGGCTTTTACAATTCAAGTGCCATTTCTATTTTTGATCTTGCTTTGTGCTAGCTTCCATTATAAGTATCTCTTAATTACTACTCTTTATAGTTACAATTTTGCTACTCTTTCTTGTAATTAAAGTTATAGTTTTAATATACATAATTTTTCCAATTTTGATTTCTTGTTGATGATTTTGATGATTGATGATTGTTATATGCTTGATTGAGTTGTTATTGTTGCTTTTGATCATTTGTTGCTCATAGTTTCAAGCATTTTCTTAATTTTTTCATGTTTTACATTTTTGCCCACCAAGTGTTTGTGGAAATGTCAATTTTGATTATGGGCTGAATTTTCACCTCTTGGCTTGGGAAAAATGAGCAATTGGGTTCCTAGAGTTGGAATGTCCAATATTTAGTGATAATTCTTAGATTGTTAATTGTTCTTGTTTCCACTAAAGCTAACTTATTGCTAAGGCAATTAGCAAGTGAGTTAGGATTTGTGGATTAAAGACAACTATGCTCCTTGACCTACTCTCTGATGTGAGAGTTAATTAAGTGAGATTAATCCATTACAATTGTCATAGTTGTGGTTCCAACAGGGAAAGGTCCCTAGCTCATCCCAAGCCAAGACTCCATCTATGTTTTGAATCATACACACACATACATACATCAATCACTTTTATAGCTTACTTGTCTATATTACATAGCTAGTTCTTTAATTCCTTCATTAGTTCATTACTTGAAATTTTGAATTTTCTTTTATTTTTTTAATTGTTTATACCTTCATTGAAAATCTTGTTGCCTTCACAACCAAAATTGCACACTCATTGATCACTGGTCCTTGGGAGACGACCCGGGAATTAAAACTCTCGGTTTATAGTGGTTTTGAATTGTGACATCTTTTTTATTCCAAACTTTGGTCAGGTGTTGTTCGTCGGTTCGGACTATACTATCAATGTAATCACAATCTTTGTGCAAAAATTTTCTAACTGACGTTCGGCGACCCACTAGAGAGGAAAAAAAGGAGCTTGGGATCAATAGTGTTGGTGTTTGCAATGATGGAGATGGCGGAGAAGCACGAGTTAGCATACTGAGTCACATTGCAAACTGCTTTGAGTGACACGGCTGGAGTTAACTCGAGTGTTGGGACTGAGTTGGATGATAATGATGATGCTTTGGTTTTGCACTTGTGTATGACGATTCCTGCTACTGCGGTAACAATCGCTGTTGAGATAAAGTAGTGATAGGTGACAATGGAAGAAAAAATATCATGGTTAGCTTGGATCAAAGAAAGGGCACAAGCCCAGGTTTAGTGTGAGGTTCGAGAAGAAAGGAGGCAGGAGAGGAGCACGTTGGAGATGCGGTGGTCAGGGAGGAAGCTGGAGGAAAGGAAGAGGGAGAACATGTTGTGAGCTTTATCAAAATGGTGGGCATCGCAAAGGGAGTGGATG
Organism: Arachis ipaensis; assembly: GCF_000816755.2. Lineage (NCBI taxonomy): Eukaryota > Viridiplantae > Streptophyta > Magnoliopsida > Fabales > Fabaceae > Arachis > Arachis ipaensis. The sequence goes on from NC_029789.2 coordinate 135,924,432, forward strand.
ATGGCGGCAAGGTTGCGGTTGTGGAAGGTTGTTGGAGGGCGAAGGGCGAAGGTGGGGAGGCGTGGGGTGAAGAATTGGTGGGAGGTTGGGATGGCGAGGAAGGAGAGGAAGGTGCGACCGGCTAGGTCAGACGAGGCTGGGGGAAGAGGGCGGTGAATTGGAAGAAGCCAGGAAGGGGAGAGGTGGGCGTTGAATTTGGGAACTGATGATGGTAAAGGGAAAGAAGAAGGAGGGTATTTTTGTCAAAAAATTAGAGAAAGGACGATTCTAAAACCAAGTTGGATCTTAGGGACGAATTGGAATGCAAAAAAGGTTGAAGACAAATAAAATTTTTGGTCTAAACCTTAGGAACCAAAATCGTACTTAACCCTATTTGTTACAACAATGACTTAAAGCATTAACCCAAGATATACTTGTGCCTAATAAGACTCACAAGCAAGCAAGGTTAACATAGGTCCATTGTTAGGGTTCCAAATCTAACTTAGATTCATTACCTTAAAGCCCAATGCATATGAAGTTCATGTATCTCCTTTCAAATTAGCTCGAATTTGATCTATATTGCTAGCTAGGGATGGTAATGGGTACTCTGGGGGCGCAGCAAGCCCCCTTCCCCGTCCCTCACTCCCATTTCAAAATGTCTTCCATCCCCTCTCCATCTTTGTCACAAGTTCCTGTTTTATTACCTCACGGAACGCAAATGGATAATCTATGAAAATTTTTGAAAAAAACTAACAAAAAAAGGCATACTATAATAATCAATTTAGTATAATACAACATAATTCATAACATATTCATTATGAAAAATAATATTTCCAAAGAAAAAGTATAAAAATATCTTCCAACATAATATAATTTTTTGCAGCAAGAATGAGCAATGTAATGATAGACTTGAGAGGCAGAGAAAGTGAGTAAGAGAGAGAAGCAAAAAAATCAAGGCTAAGCATGAGTCCAGAAGAAAAAAGAAAAATTCAAATTAGAGGCAGGAATTAGGGTTACTAATTCAAAAAAAGATATATGTATATATAAATTAGAATAAATCAGTAATTTTATATTTACATGGATTCAACTGGTTCCATGAGACGAGTATCGATGTCCCCGCCCATCTATTTCACATGGTTAGGTTCCCACCCATGGAAATTTTATGGATCTCCATGCATCTAGTTCCAAATTGCGAGTAACCTATTTCGACGAGTTTTTTCATCTTCCCTATTGTTAGCATTCATTGGTTTGTGACGTGAAACTACTCCAGCCATGCAGTAAATTCCCATATAACCAAAATTTAAGCTATATCATTTTCATAAACTCACATGTATCCTTGTTATAATAATATTAATCGAAAATGGCTAAACACTAAATAAGTCACATTTTCCATATATATATATATATATATAATAACTAATATCACATGTTATAACACTACAAGAAAAATATTGAATACCGTCAATTTACCGTCGGAAAATGAATCAAATCCGATGGTAAATAGTGTACCGTTGAATTTTGCGTCGAAACTTATCCAACAGAATAAACCTCGGCACCTCGCCGCCGCTGGTATCAAATTATCGTCGAATTTATTCATCCAACGGTAGTTTTGCATCAGATTTAATGGTAGAATATGGATATCAAGGAAACAAAATCTGTTGTAAGTTACTATAGAAAAATTTTCGACGGTTGGCGTCAAAGAATATGATTTCGCACCTCCTTACCATCGGATTAATCCGACGGTAAAGTCAACGGAAATATTTTTCTATTTTTTTTTTTTTTGGAAAATTGGCTGGGCTGTTACTGTTGGTGTATTCCGATGGTAGAGTTTTTTTTATAATTTTTTTTCGTCCATCTATAATGTATCCCGATAATTAACAACTGAAACAATGCTTTAAACCTGATGTGAAATATCATATATACAAATTAAAAATACAGAATGATGGTAATCGAAATATCTAAAACAATGCTAATTATATTATATTCTTCTTAAAGTTTGGTAAAGAAATACATAAGATACAACTATATTTACATTAACCCTATTCAGATTCATCATCTTCTTCAGTTTCTTGAAGATCATCGTCCTCTAGTGGTAGTGCATTGTCATTTATTCTAAGGTCAATGATGTCATCATCCATAACAGTCGACCTAAGGGTGATCGGATCACCAGTATTAATCACCATTTTCGTAGGAGTTGAGTAATAAATCTGGTAAGGTTCATGACCCTCTGTCCATCAAACTCGATGCAACCTCTTGACTTAGTCTTAACCACAATCACCCAACTAGACTTGCATGAACTAGATAAGACAAATATATAGTATACCTGTCGTGCATTTTGAGGTAGAATAAAAAGATCGCAGTGCCTATATTTTCTGGTTATATTAACTTCAGTGATATCGTAGTCCTTGTGCTTTCGTGTTTCTTGTCGCGAACTTGGATCATACCATTCACATTTAAACATGCACACCTTATACGTAGTGCGACAGAAATATTCTAATTGAATTATGTTGTGCAACACACCAAACCAATCAGAATGATCACCACATAAATTCCCACAAATCAAAACTTCGGTGTTATCTGTTTTCTTTCCAATCGACCACTGTAAAGAATGGAACCGATATCCATTAGCATTATATATCGAATAGCTTGTGCCTTTATTCATTGGGCCCCAACTAAGTGCAACGAGTTCCTAATCTATTGTATCAGTTTGATGCACGCTGACGTATTCTCTAAACCAATGTGAAAAATTGTTCAATGAGGTATCAGAATTTGTTTATTGGAATAACCTATATGATAGAATAGAATAAAGAAGTTTTGATTAGATTAAGAATTTAGTATCTTACTATTGCAATATTTACAAAAACTTAAAAAACTCACATGAGATAGGGTGAAATCTGGTCACAGTTAAGCAACACATGCAAATGTGTGGTATCGATTTCCTTCTAATATAACCAGTAGTCACTGCCCACCCATTGCAGCTCCTTCCAAAGGAAAGATTGGATATGTTGTTCTATTTGACGAGGATTCTCTCTTCTTATCGTTCCTTCCAACCCTTGTTCTACGTGACTCAACATGAGGCCGAAAATTGAATGAGCGAAATGCGGATGTTTCTTTAGTTAGCAATGCTTCGTAGATGCTGCCCTTAATCTGAGCTCTGTTCTTTATGGTGCGCTTGAATGAACCAATCATCCTCTCAAATGGGTACATTCACCTAAATTGGACTGGTCCGTATAGTATTGCTTCGCACGATAGGTGGATCGCTAAGTGTTCCATAACGTCAAAAAAGGATGGAGGAAATATCCTCTCTAGCTTATAAAATACGATGGGAATGTTCTTGTCCATGACTATGAGATCATTAATGCTAAGTTTAGTAGTACATAACTTCCTAAAGAACTCACTTATTTCTGTAAAGGGTTTTCAGATGTTGGTTGGAAGTTCTCTGAATGCGACAAGAGCAAAGACTCCATGAAGACATGACGAACTCTTCAACCTAGCAAGCCTACCCTGTGAGACGTTTGCACACCTGCTCAAGTTAGAGGCGTAATCATAAGAAAACTTCAATCCTCTAATCCACTTACAAATATTTTGTCTTTGGTCATTCGTTAGAGCGAACACCGCCTTTGGTTTAACCACCACCCATTCTCAAGTCTCTTTAAGTTTAGATCTGGCCGCCTGGTGCACGAAATTGTGATCATCAACAATGGCGCCAAAGGACTTGGAGCTCTTAAACGTGAATCACACTCTGTCACAATTCCGCACAACTAACCAGCAAGTGCACTGGGTCGTCCAAGTAATACCTTACGTGAGTAAGGGTCGATCCCACGGAGACTGTCGGCTTGAAGCAAGCTATGGTCATCTTGTAAATCTCAGTCAGGCAGATTCAAATGGTGATGGAGAATTGATAATTAACTCATAGTAAAGTCCAGAAGAGTGATTTTTATTTAAAAACTAATAAAAATATAATAAAAACTAGTTAAAATATACTAAAAACATACTAAAAATAATGCCAAAAAGCGTATAAATTATCCACTCATCACCGCCTACAAATGTCCACCAAGTCTAACCTAGCCTTATCGTTGTCTTTTGTTCGCTCATCATCCATTACTGTGTGCATGATATTATCAAACACGCTTTTTCAATGTGCATTACATCAAGACAATGTCAAACTAAGTTGTTTTTCTAATAAAGCAACTCTCAAAATATACTCTATTTAGTCTAATTATGCTCCGTGCCATATCCCGAAGGACTCAAACCTGTCCCGTTATCAATGATCCTTGGGATTCTACTGACATGATGCCAAACTTACCTACCACACAACCTCACGGGTGCCTCTGCTTGTTCAGTTTTATTCTTTTTGAACGAGTCTTTGTTGCGTCGAAAAGGATGATCCATGTCGAGGAATCTTCTACAATAATCAAACCACAAATTCTTACCACCATTCATCAACCAAAATGCCTTTGTATCCTTCATACAAATGGGACATGCCATTCTACCCTGAGTGGACCAACCTGATAACATCCTATATGCAAAAAAATCGTTAATGATCCACATCAATGCAGCACGCAGTTGAAAGTTTGTCTTCGTCAAAATATCATATGTTTCTACACCATGGATCTAGAACTCCTTTAACTCATCCACCAAGGACTACAAGAAGACATCTATTTTAGCCTTTGGATTGCTGGGACCAGGTATAATACAAGTTAGGAACATGTATGAATCCTTCATACACATTTTGGGACTCAGGTTATAAGGTGTCACCATTACAGGTCAATAAGAGTACGCATTACCGAGCGCGAACCCGCCAGAGCACAAATCTAATCTAACATTTTTTAGGCTCGCTCGCAAATATAGGATGGACCCGATCAAAAGACTTCCAAGCTTCTCCGTGTGATGGGTGCGTCATGATTCCATCGTCTCTCTTATTGTTATTATGCCAGGTCATGTTCAGCCTCTGGGTTAGGCTCTTGTTCAGCCTCATCCAATTTTGTAACACCTATTACATCAAACACCATCTCGTTGTATCTCATTTGGTTACCCTCCCAATTCATTTCTTTTATATTTAGTTCTCTCACTACTCGAACCCTCGTTGATCAACTATCGGACCATTCAAATTCGACGCAAACCGGTTAATTCTCTGACGTGTTCCGTCCACATTCAATACCCATCCTTAAACCCATTACAGTAGAGGTTAAGCATTATATCTGAAGGTCCTAACCACATAGTCAGCCGATACTTATGACACGAACACCTAGATATCCTTTTCAGACCTAAACGGTTCTATGCTAAAGACATGTGTAACAAACGCGTCAACTCCCTCAAAAAATTTAGGTTTTAAACCCCTCCAGTCCACCATTATCCCTATCATACATCTATAGATGATGACTTGGAATCATATTACAACACACACCCTAGAATTCAACCAACAATACGATTTATTAAAATTTTTAAAAAATTCAGCAGAGTGTACCTTATAATTTGAATCTCCTGCCAACAATTATTATTTTCAGACAAACCAAACATGTTTTAAACAATTTAAATAATAATTTAGCAGAACTTCTCCTTAATTCAGAGACATCCATCAAATAAACAGTTTTCATAGAGAAAACAACTGCAATCATAAATTATAAAACATCAAATCTTAACTGTTCTAATGTGCAACCCCTTATAACTCCACAATTTTCTAACAAATAAGGGTTTCGAGAAGGCGCCACTATACGACCTTCTTCCACTTCCGTCCTAAAACTCTACCCTAGGAAAAATAAGTCCAACATAAAATTTAAACAATTCATTATATTCAGAGATAGAAAACTAACATGGAATATAACTGCACAAACAACAAAAAAAGAAAACTCCAAATGATCTCAGAAAAAATAGCACCATACTAATAAAAAAGATAACTTATTAAATTCATAAGTTGAAACTAATCCAATAACTAATTTGAAAGAATAAGTAAAACTCATTATTCCAATTAATTAAAACATAATTCTAATTTCACCAAACTAACAATAGGCATCATAAAAATAAGCGACATAAGTTTAATGCAATTGAAAGAAACTCATTCACTAAACTCAACTAAAATCTTCCAACAAGTACTCTTAATCTCATCATACTTAATCTACCCTAATATTATTTAATTTTTTCTTACATTAAATTAACACAACAACTCCTAATCACACACTTTATTGAACAAATTTAACCACGAATTTAACAAAAATCCTAACAAAATGCTAAACTCACAAAATAATCTGAAAAAATAAAACAACCATACCAACAATAAATCTGATGATAGTGGCTGCATGGCCTCTTTAATGTGGTGGTGACAAAGGCAGTAATGACGGCGACGTGAACAGCAACCGTGGCAGAGGAGGATGTAGCGGGATAGCAATAGCAGTAGAATTGATGACGATATACAGCGGTGATAACAGCGGGTGCTCTAT
>NC_029789.2:135930871-135937298 GCF_000816755.2 Arachis ipaensis
ATTAAGTTACCAAAATGACGCATTTCACTTAATCGTGATTAACGAAAAATTCGACAATAAAATTGGCACGGTGAATTACGTTTTCGTGCCAACAATTATCGTCGGCTTTAGCTATGAAAAATCTGTTCCGACAGTAATCTTTTCTAGGGACGAATTTCTCCTCCTTCCCATTGGAAAATCCGATGCTAGATCCACCGGTACAGGTCAACACTAAATCCGACGGTAATTCAAACGGTACTCAACTCTTTTCTTGTAGTGTAACTTGTGAAATCATAATATTTTCGAAAAGTGATGTATAGACAACTTAAATGCTAATAAATTTGGACAATTTTAAAAAAAAAATTAAAAATTACACGTTGATCCATAAATTTTTTTTTTAAATGTGTGTCCATAGTCTATGATTAATAACTTTAAAATTATATATATATAGAGAGAGAGAGACTTTGAATTTTGTTATCGATACACTTATATACAGTAGCTATAGTATACAAAAAAAAAGGTAGCCATGGTATACAATGTGGCTACGCTTTACAGGTGATGCAGTAGCGTTGAAAAGCGTAGCCTATTCTGGCAAAAATGGAAGCTGAAAAGCGTAGCCTTTGGTCCTGAATAGCATCACTTGAAAAGCACACCCTATTCCCAAACACCAAAAGCATAGCCCTTGGTGTAGAAAAGCATAGCCTTTGAGAATAGGCAGCGGCCGAATAGGTCTAATTGCATAATTATTCTAGCAACAATTACTAAATACAAAGGAAAACAATTTTATTAAGTTGTTTGAGTTGATTTTTTATTGTGTATCCCAAATATTGTGAATATATTATTTACTTGGTTCATCTTGTGCCAATATTCTAAGAAGACGAAACGCTGGCACAGCAAGCAAATCCTTGACTCTTGGGACTGTTATGCCATATTTCTCACTCATGTCTAATTCATTAGGACTCATACCCCATGGAAGTTCCCAATCAAAGCAATGCACAAACTGAGACACGACAAGTTTAACCGTAACAAGACCCAATTGAATCCCAGGACACCCTCTACGACCAGAACCAAATGGTATCAACTCAAAGTCATAACCACGAAGATCCACGTTCTTATTCAAGAATCTCTCAGGATAAAACTCAAGCGCATTATTCGACCATACCTTAGGATCTCGCCCTATTGCCCATAAATTCACAAGTATCTCTGAAGATTTCTTGATGTAATAATTATGAATCACAATGTCTTTCATTGATTTCCGGGTAATAAACGTTCCTGCAGGGTGTAATCTTAGCGCCTCTTTAATCACCATATCTAAGTAACTCAACTTTGGTAAATCAACCTCTTCCACTAGCTTGTTCATTCCAACCACATTTCTTAGCTCTTCTTGAAGCTTCTTCATCACCCTTGGATTCCTTAAGAGTTCGGATAAAGCCCACAAAATAACTGTCGCGGAAGTGTCGAATGCCGCGGCGATCATGTCTAAGACAATAGCCTTTATGTTGGTGCGATCAATGACATGATTTTGTTCGTCGTAAGGGTCAATTGGTTGGTGCATCTGTGAGAGTAATATGTCCACAAAGTCCTTGTTGCCATGTTTCTCATTGTTGTTGTGAGCGTTTGAAGAAGCATGTTCATGATCCTTGATTATTTTCTCAAGCACTTCGTCAACTTCTTTACTGAGTTTCTTGAAGTTTCGTCTAAGTCCCTGAAAACGTATAAGAATCAAAATTGATCAATTTTTGATTGGAAAACTTTAGGTAACAACAATTTAGTCAACATACATAGAATAGAATTAATTAGTTAGTTAGTTAGTGCAGGTACTCGAGTCACAAGTAATAACTGATTCCATAACAGATTATTACATAACAGAATTTGTCATGTGACAGCCATGATTATATGTATTAGCTCTCTAGCCTGGTGTGGTTTATAAGGCTAAGTGTCTTTGTTTCAAATTAAATCAACTACAATCAATAATCATTCTTTATCCCTATTGTTCTCTCTGCTCTGCTTCCACACACTTTCGTCACTCTCGTTTTCTTCAACCTTACGACTCTTGATACCTTACAACAACCATATTTGACTAATGATTTTTCTTCTCTTCTTCTGTTGACTAGACTATAAGACTATTGACTACGTAATAGAATAATAGATACGCTATTTTTGCGCTTTTGATTTTTCGTGTAGGAGAGAGAAACGTGTATGATAATATGATGTGAGGAGAGAGGTGTTTTATTTAGTTATGGAATGACACAAATGGGAGGCACCAATTTGTAATTTCGAAAATAAAAAATTTTTTAATGTTAAAGTCGGACCGTCCGATTTTTATTTTAACAAATAAAAAAAATAAAAAATACAAATCGGACCCTCCGATTTGAAGTTTAATTTTTTCTTCAAGCAAATCGGATCTTCCGATTTGTAATTTATTTTTTTCATCAAACAAATCGGATCGTCCGATTTGAATAAAACACCATATAAAAAAAACACATAATTTTCCAATAACAATGTATTACATATATTTAATCAATATAAAAAAAATTAGCCACTATTTTGAAAATGCTAGAAATTGCTATAGAAAATGAAGATGATCATTGCAATGGGCAAAACAAAAATTTAATATATAAAGGTATTGGTCATAAAGAAATGCTGGGAAGACATTGGTCCGGATTTCATTGCAGCTGTACTAGGCTTTTTCCAAAGTGCTCAGTTACCTATGGATGCGAATGTAACTTGGGTGACACTAGCCCCAAAATTTACAGGTGCAAAGGAGGTAAAGGACTTTCGGCCGATTAGTATGGTGGGCTGTCTCTATAAAGTGATTTCGAAAGTGTTGGTGAGGAGGATGAGGTCTGTGATGCCGGGGTTGGTAGGGGAGACTCAGACTGCGTTTGTAAAGGGTAGAAAAATTTATGATGGGGCACTCATAGCCTGTGAGACAGTGCATTGGCTGAAGGCGCGGAAAAAGACAGCGGCTATCATTAAGCTTGACTTCCAAAAAGCGTATGATAGAGTGCGATGGAGTTTTGTTGATATAGTGTTACAGAAAATGGGCTTTGGCCAAAGGTGGCGGACTTGGGTGAAGGAGTGTGTTACCACGGCTACGATGTCTGTTCTGGTGAACGGGACACCGTCTAAACCATTCAAGATGGAAAGGGGGCTAAGACAAGGAGACCCCCTATCTCCACTTCTATTTGTTCTCGTTGTTGATGTATTGCATAGGATGCTGGGAGAAGCAGTCAGGAACGGGCGCATTGCGCCGTTAATGGTAGGGGGAGATCATGTGGAGCTGTCACACCTACAATTCGCAGATGACACAATTTTATTCTGCCCGCCAGAAACGGAAACAATTGTCAACTATAAGAGGTTGCTGCGATGCTTCGAGTTGATGTCTGGGCTAAGCATTAATTTTGATAAGTCAAATCTGATACCTGTGAACTGTGAGCAAGGCTGGATTGATCATGCGTGTGGCCTGCTGGGGTGCCAGAAGAAGGAGTTGCCTATTCGATACCTTGGGGTTTTCTTAGGAGCTAATCCGCGGTTGGTAAAGACATGGAAACCAATCATAGATAAGGTGGAACAAAAGCTCAGTTTATGGAAAGCGAAGGTTTTGAATAAAGCAGGTAAGCTTGTCCTTATCAAATCGGTACTAAATAGCTTGCCCATTTATTACCTAAGCTTGTATAAGATGCCAAGGGCGGTAGCGGATAAACTGATAGCTTTGCAAAGGAACTTTATGTGGTGCAAGGAGGACGGCACCAATGGCATACCGCTGGTCAGGTGGGAGTTGGTCCAGGCTCCGAAAAAGGTGGGGGCTTAGGGGTGGGAGATGTAGTGCTTAGGAACACAGCACTATTATTTAAGTGGTGGTGGAGATTCTCTAAGGAGGAATGTCCATTGTGGAAAAAGATTGTCTGCTCTTGCAATAAGCTATCCCCTAATGTCATGCTAGCAACTCAGTCTCTACCATCCAAAGGGGGGCTTGGAAGGACATATGCCAGCTCAATGTCAAAGAGCAAAGAGTGCGAGATAAACTGGTGAGTGGTTTGGCGATGGACGTCGGTAATGGTAGGCAAACCCGGTTTTGGGAAGACAATTGGGTCAAGTGTGGTCCTCTGAAAGGAAATTTTCCACGACTCTTCGCTATTTCAAGCCAACAAGGAGCTGTAATTGGGGACTGCGGGTTTTGGGATGGATTAGATTGGATATGGAATTTTCAGTGGAGGAGGGAGTTGTTCCAATGGGAACTTGAACTGGTCCATCAACTGCATGTGAGGCTAAGGCCAGTAAAGCTGTCTTCTGAGAGGGACGATAGTGTGGTGTGGAAGTTTGATAATATAGGGATTTTCTCCACGAAATCCTTCATGCAGGTAATCCAAACGGAGACGTTGTCAGACGAGATTACGAGCTATAGCTTCACAAATGCTCTATGGAGAGGCCTGGTACCCCTAAGAATTGAGCTTTTTGGTTGGTTTGTGCTAGTTGGTAGAATTAATACTAAGGAGAGATTGATTAGATTAGGAGTTGATATTCATAGTGATAATATCTGTGTCCTGTGCCACAAAGGGGTAGAAACTGTTGAGCACTTATTTATTAGGTGTGAGGTAACATGGAAAGTGTGGTGCTCTTGGGTGCGATTCTTTGGCAGCGTTTGGGTGATTCCTGGGAACATGAAAGATCTATTCGGAAGTTGGATTGGCATGCGTAACAGAAGACAAGGGCAACGGCTGTGGATGACGGCGTTCTTTGCAGTGATCTGGAACATCTGGTTGGAGCGTAATGCCAGAATTTTCAATAATAACATCGCCAGTATTGACTCGATTCACACAAGGATAGTGTTAAGCTACAACGAGTGGACTGGAGGAGATTCTTTAGGTGTTGGATAGCATAGACAAGGTGCCAAGAGATTGTTTCTCTGTCTACATAGGTCATGTTTTATTTTTCTGGTTTATGTTCTATGTCCTATGATTATGTGTTCTGCTCCACTTTAATGTGTTGAGCTTCCTATGTTTCAAAAAAAAAAAAAAAAAAAAAATAATGGGTATTGGTCATCAAATCCTTTTAACCGTATGCAGTGTAGAACATATACAACTGAATATATATGTAATTTACAATTTCAAACGATAGAAATCGAAATAATGTTTAATGGGTTCAACTTTGGACCGTATTTTTTTATTATAGACTTGGGGTTGCCTAAAACAAAATGGTTGACCCAGACTGGCGTCCAGGGTGTGAGACGCCTATTAATAATTTAATCAGACAACTTACATTTTACGGTGGTGTAGGCTAATTTTTTATTGGGCCCAATTTGTTTGATATAGTGATTGAAATAAATAAATAATTAAATAAATAATTGCACTGCAACTCTACAAGGCTTGTTTATGACATCTTTGTATGATTGCTGGAAATTACATCAAATTTGAATCCTAGTTATGACTAAAAAATATTATATAGAACTTATAAGAAGAGGTATGTGTGAGTGAGAGTGTAACTTGACCAAAATAAATAAATAAATAATAAAGCATATTTTTTAAATTAATTTTTATTTTCTGAAATAGTTTAAAACCCTAAAAAGTAACTGCAGTAAAAGATCCAATAAAATTGTTGATTAGCATCATAGCATGTAATCAGCATCAAATAAGTCAGATGTTGTTTCCCAAGTCAAAAGGATGCCACATTTTGCTTTTTTATTGGCTATTCTTTTATAGACATAGTAGTCACACAAAACATAATCACACTTGAAGACACCGGATAAAATATATAACAATTATAGTTTCATTAAAATCCTTAATTTAGGAGAACTATAATATAAAATAGGAGCAATTTATAGATTATTATGTTAATAAAATCCTAAAAAGTTTTTTTTAATTTCCTTCTTAGTAAAGCTTGTGAATAAGTGTAAAATTTAGAAAGTATGTACCTACCTTAGTTGGTAAGTTAAAAAAAAAATGATCAAATGTTATTATATGCAACATCTAATATGTACACTTAATAAAGTATATATTTTTTAAATTATTTTGGCATTAAAATCGTTGATAAGAAATTTTATTTGCACTATATTACTTAGCTTAAATATGAATTTTAGTATTATCGACTTTACAACAATAAAAATTTTATAATCGAAAAATACAAAACTATATTAAATAATTTCTTCTTTAATTTGAATGGTTCATTATTTACGTAAGAAGGGAGAATTAGGAAAAACATATAAAAATTAAATAAAAGGGTGTGACAATATTTATATTGAGTGTCATAATAATAGTCTCTTTCCACACTCTTCGTATATACAATTAAACTTATACGTTCATGTTTTATAGTCTCTTTCCTCACTTATTATTAATTATTTTAATATTAAAATTGAAAAGTATATACCTTAAATAAATAGTGCAAATACCATTTCTAAAAAAAATTGGTTAGAAAACTAATTAGAGGTATAACTAACTAGAGCCAATTA
>NC_029789.2:135937434-135965684 GCF_000816755.2 Arachis ipaensis
TCCTACTTTTTTAAATTTTAAAATTAAAAATATAAAAAATTGATTTACGTTGGCTCATAATATAGTTGGTCCCTATACTTTTTCAACAAATTAAACTAAAATGTGTAGATCTAAATTGAATAAGTTAATTAACTAATTGAACAAAGAAAGCAAATGGATGAAGTCTAGTTTCAAACCTGTAAATCCAATGGTCCAAGCCAAGGCACAAAATCTGTAACATTAAATTTTCCAGCCAAGATCAACATTTCATGAATAAGTCCCTTCAAATCAAACTTGTCATCTTTGTTACACCCCAAAACCATTTTATACACCACATCCTCCATAACACTATGAACCACCTCACTGAGGTTCACAACCTTGCCATCCTCCGCGGCTTTGGCAACCGTTTTAACCGCTTTTCCGAGCTCCAACTTCCTCAAAGGTGCGAAGGACTCCACTTTGGATGCACTCAGAAGTTGCAAGGTGCACACTTTCCTCATGTTTCGCCAATAGGGACCGTACTCGGCGAATATCATGCCCTTGTAGCCATAGGAGAAGTACTTGGAAGCTTCGAGGAGAGGCCGGCTGGCAAAAACGGTGTCGTGTTTCTTGAGGAAGAGCTCAGCCACTTCCGGGGAAGAGATCACGATGGTTGGGACTTGTCCCAGTCGTAGAGACATTATGGGACCATGTTTTTTGGACAAGGTTTCAAGGGTGCGGTGGGGAAGTTCACCTAATATGTGGAGGTGACCTACTACCGGCACAGCCGGTGGACCTGGTGGTGGTGGTGGTTGTTTCTGTTTTTGTTGGCTCTGTTTCCGAAATAATATGGTGGTGGAGAGGATGAATAGTATGAACCCTACAAGAAGGAACCATGCTGGGATTATTGGTAACATTTTTTGAGTTTATGATTTTGCGGATACATCTTCACACCATATATATATTGAAAGTATAATAATAGGTTAGAAACATATGCCCGCATTTTTTGACTATATATATATATGGTCATGTTATTTTATGTTAACATTCGTTTTATACTTTTAAATTTTGTTGTTATTCCAACTTTAATACTTTATTTTCAGAAAAACGCAATTGTCATACTGTCATAATATAGCCAAATAATAAGATTTAATTTTACAAATGGTTTGAACGAATCAGATATTTTAACATATAATAGAGAGTTGTAAATACACAATGGAGACACTTAATCGACAAGATAAGATTCAAACGATTCGATAAACTATAATGCATCATTCTTTTCGGCCAAGTTGACATACGTACAAGCAAAAATTTATGGGAATGAATCTTCCCAATTTTTTTTTAACAATTGAGGAAATAAAGTGTAATCTCACACCATTAATTTTATAAGTGAGAACAAAAATAAATATGAGAAAGAGAACAATCAAAGGTTAAAGATTACATTTTATACTTCCAATTCTTTTTTAATTACAATTAAAAAGATCCATTCCCCAAATTTATTATAGTCTCTGGGTTTCTACCGATAAATACGTTAACCCATAACGAATTAGTCTCTATGCCAAACTAGAAGATACCATATGAGAAACCAAAATTGTAAGTTTCATTTGGCACATTTGTAACTAAAACTCGATATCAACCAATGAGTTGAAAAAAGAGGAGGATTCATGTGAATATTTCATTTCATCACAACAGTAATTTTTCTTCAGTTAAAAGTTTGTGTGTAGATGTTTAAAATTTCAAATTATACAAATACAGTACATAGCAATCAGATAGTCGAAGTATTAAGGATATCAGCAGATGATTAAATAAAAGCATGATTCGATCCCAAATACAGAACGAAGCCCAACAAACTTTATTGATAAATTAGAAAGAAATTTTAGTTGATACAATATTCTCATATGCCACCTTAGTTCAACCATCCAATCATTCAACCAATGAGATACTCAGAAAATACTAAATCTGAAGAATTACTGGAATCAGTGAAATCTGGTAACATCAAATTGTCCCAAAAAACTACCAAATTACAACATTAACCTAGATTCTCTCTCTATTGCATCTGTTCCACTGTTATACACATGCAAACTAATATACAACAAAATAAATTTTCGAAAAAAAAGTCCATTTTCCCCTCCACATTTGAAGGAAAAAGATTACCTACTACAAAACAGCTCTATATATTCACACATGCAAGAAATTGGCAAGTAGTCTAGTAAGAAAAAATTACTATTCTAGTCTCTGCTAGCTGCTGCTATTTGTTCTTTTTTCTTTGACCTTGCAACCCTTTGAGGCTTGTGATTTGGATCCACAAGCAACAACCTTGACATGACATAAGACAAGAGTTCTTCACGGTGGGAGAATGTGAAATCCAAATGTGCATATTCAAACTCATTGTATGATACATTTACCCCAGCACCCTTCATCAATTTGTAGTGTCTTCTCACCATTGTAGGCCTTATCACTTTATCTTTCTGTCCGGCAACAAGATCGACGGGAATGTCGATGATCCCATAGCACTCCGCCAAGTCTAATGGCTCCGGCGAACCATACACTTCAATGTTGGTGGATGCGCCATAGTCAAACATTCTAAACCTTCTGGTTCGTTTTATCTGCGCGAGATGGAGCGCGACCCGGAAAGACACTCCGGGCATATCGTTCATGTTGTAGTGTGGTAACCCTAGAACTCCGACCCAGTTTGAGCTGTCGCCGCCAACGACATAACCCATTAAAGTTTGAACTAGCCCTCCGACGGCAGGTAGGTTATGGAGATCCCGAGCAAGCTTGTTAACAAGCATGCGGAAGAATCTGGTTGGTATATAGAAGGCAGGCACAAAAAGGGATAAAATAGGAGCCACCAGAACTAACATGAACTCCACTGTGGAAAATACGATGTTTGAGTCATCATGGAAACCAGCCGGCGATAGTAGAATCAATCTTGAAAGTCTATGAGGCTTCTCTTGTATCTTTTGTGTAACAACATACATTATCATAGCAGCTCCTCCCAAACTATGGCTAATTGCACAAAGCTTGTAAGGCTGATAATCATCTATTTCCTCCTCACAATCTGGTTTACTAAGCTTCAATTCAGCACATTTTACTTCATGGATTTTCTCTATCATAGCAGGAACATCTTCAGTGCCATGCTCATTGATGGAATACCGCCAGTATCTGCACGAACAGATTAGTAAGTCACAACCAGATTATTTAAGGTGGAATCTGTTTATTTAATGAGATAATCAGACAGTTGGAAAGGGTACATGATGGGCGAGGATTCACTCTTTCTTTGTTCAACTCCAAATTGGGTGACAATAACGGGGAATATTCTATTTTAGAAACATTTTCACTTATTGCCCTCCGTTGTTTGCCATTACACTTTGTACAATTTGTTAGCTAATAATCGTTGTTCGCTATTATACCTTCTCTCTAAGTTCTTTTTAAATATATTATAGTCCAAGAGATTAGCTTTGCAAACTTACTCGCGCGATGAGATGTTCTTGTTGACATGCTCCCTTGAAACCAAACCACGAAAATTACCGAGAAATACATCATACCCTGCACATAAAACCAAACTCTACATGTAAGAGTTCCTAAAAAGGAAATGTTCCGAGGCATAGGTATTGTCTAATGATGTATATAACAAACCTTGATCATAGGCTGCAAAAGCTGGAGAGCCAACAACACCATTTGATACCCAACTGTCTCACAAATGGGAAAAGATTTTAGAAAACCGCAATATCTTGAACACACATTGGGATTAAAAATTAGCGGAAGAAATTATAAACTAAACAAAAGTTCTGATATTCGATTAGATAAACAGTGAATTTAATTTCAATCACAGCCAACTTTATCACCTAGCCGAGTTAAATAAGATCATATTGCAGCAAAATATTTGCTGACCTACTTCAGGTTTTTGTCACACCCCTCCATCAAACACTCGTAAAATGAATTTCTTCATGAGCTTTTCCCGCACAAATGTACTATATAACTCTTTCAACTCCCAAATACACGGAATTGCATAATCAAGTCGGATCAAAGCAACGTAGAGATGACAAGATAACTCACCCCATTGATGAATCCAAAACCCCATGCTGAAGAAAAACAGCTTTCCGTGAATCTCTCCTGTGAAGTCAGATAACAAGCATTAGACACGGCACAATGCAGAACACCCATCTTAATAGCATCCTTACTAATCTCCTTTTTCCATATAAACATCTTTCGCACATTATTACGCATTTATGAAAATCGAGTATATGACTATATCGTGGCCTGATGCTCTAATCACCTAATCACAATATTTCTTCAGTAATTGACTACAAACTAAAGTTTGTAAAGAAATATGTTGACCAGAAAAGGCACATTCTCTTGTTTATAATTTTATTTCGAACACAAAATTCATTCCTGATGGTGGTAAAAAACAGTTCAGATACCAAAACATATGCCAATTTATATCAAAATTCATGCATGAACCATTTGTATCAATTTATGCAATGATTCCTGATAAGTACTCATATACGGCATATTTAATTTAAACTCGTCAAATCAAAATAATTAGAGAAGGAGGGAGAAAGGTCACTGAGCCTTGAAATCAATAGAAAATATTTACTTTACCTGGGTATTCTTTCCAAGAGAATAATATATCCATCAGAAGTGATCACATGAATAGCTTCATATGGATATCTGTAGATGTTAAAAGAAGAAATCATGAAGTATATAACCAAAATTTCATTTGAAAAGAACAAATGTGATGGCAACTATGTAGTAGTCTTTACCCAAGCTCTGTTATGACATCCTGACAAGTTCGGGCATCTGTATTCAGAGACTGATGGAGGTTGGTACTCCTCTCTGTTGGTGCCGGGCCATCCCCACCTCTCGTTGCTGTAGAAATAGCAGCATCCTTAAAAGGATCGTGATCTTGTTCAATGCCACTTCCATGAGATGAAAACAAGCTCACTAATGCCACGAAGGCTTCTGATGGGGACAGAAGAAGATGTGCTGCCTTGTGAAAAAAGTCGAAGACAGCTTCTATACATATCTCTATAGCTAGATGAACATCCTGATTGACCACAAAGAAAACTTCTTAGCTACACAAAGGTTACCTTCACCTGAAATTTATCTATCCATAAGTTATGATTAAATGCAATACAAATCGGTATGAAAAGAGATCTTAGTATTACCTCTACAACTCCACGTCTCCTATCCGTAGCACGGTGGATGATTTGATCCTTGAGGCTTTGCATCCTCCTATGTGCATGTAAACGGGAGGGACGGTGATTGCTAGGGATATGCAGGACTTTTAACACCGCATAATAAAATAACTGGAAAAGCCGAACTGGAATCGCTAGTAATAACTTGAGAGGTAATAAAATCCACAGTA
The DNA here is from genome assembly GCF_000816755.2 of Arachis ipaensis. Classification (NCBI taxonomy): domain Eukaryota; kingdom Viridiplantae; phylum Streptophyta; class Magnoliopsida; order Fabales; family Fabaceae; genus Arachis; species Arachis ipaensis. The sequence continues at coordinate 135,942,764 of NC_029789.2, forward strand.
AAATATACTGGAACCAATCCATCTGATGCCTATTGTATGCTTCAGAGGCTCGAGAACAGTGAGATGCAGGAGATGCAGGGTACTCGTATCTATCACTATCTTCTTCTTCAGATGAGTAATCAGGACTCGTATCAGAATCCACAGAAAGTTCATGAATGAAATGGTTGAAAGAGGACACGCCACTAAAAATGAATAAAAAGAACACAAGTTTTAGTTAAGAAGAATAATGTCATGAATAGACTTGAAAGATATGCATCCAGGACAAAAATCTGACGAAGACAACACAAACTCCGAAGTTGCGAAGAATTAGAAAAACCACAAATTCAAAAGAAAAGGGATAACAAATCAGAAAAGGTTAACAAATGGTCAAAAGGTAAAAAGGTATAATATACCCAATCCAGAAGATTTACAATACCTTTCATATTTATCAAATTATAATAACTTCTGTAGAACAGAATATCTAACTGTTTAATATATATAACCAATAAAAACTACTAGATGTTTCTATGTGGCAACAAGGAATAAAACGATTGCATCAATCAACAATTTGCCGTAAATCCTTACCCAATTTGACTTCCTCGATTCTTAGATCCTCACATCTAGCATTCTTACCTATTTCCTTTCACTAATCATAGGCATCAGAGAACATGAAGTCTACGATCTAAAAGGTAGCATCGTACCTTGGGTGCAGGGGTTATACCTAAGTGCATGCAGAGATGCACCTTCATATGTGCTACACTGAGAATAGCTTATTTATAGAAAGGGTTTAGCAAACGAGTTCCCTAAAGGCTAAGGATTTTCATTGGCGAGCTAGTGAATGGCAAAACTCCCTAATTCCAGCTTGATAGCGACATTACCAATTCTCGATAACGCTATGAACCAGTATACAATCATATTTATTAAGCAACTAAAGGCAATACAACAAAGAAGATTCACAGAAAATGTCAAGGTAATGATGAAAACATACTTCTCCATCCAACGCGGTAGCCGTGGTCCGCGGAAAGTTGGCCTGAGTTCCCAACCTTGAATGCCTTCAAGCATATTAGCTTTCCCGGGTAGTAACGCCAATAAAAGGGCTGAGACTCCATTGATTATCCTCACAATATTGTTCACAGACTCGTATGTAACTGCCTTCACTGACCTGAAATAAAATTCAGATTATGCAAATGCAAACCACTGAGTCTGACATATGTGCAATTGCTGAAGATATTGAAATATGATAGGCCATTAAATAAATCGCACCAGACTACCGGTTCTAAAATCTATTGGAGATTAAAGTCTTTTAAATTGATCAGCATTCAATATATTTAAGTTGTAAAAAACAAAAAACACCAGGCTTTTGAACAACAGCAACAAAATAACACCCAAAAATGATAAACTTGTTTATTAAAATAGGAAGAAAAGTATGGCTCAGCATTGTTCCGATTGCATTGACTATTAAGTCAAAACAGAAACGAAAGGGCGAAATTCTATGCAACAAACAAATGGTACCAATGATGCAATCCAAAAATAGCTAAAAACAAAATCCATTTTGCAGGATCAAGTGTAATCAGAAAAATTACATCCCATTTTGCAGAATCAGAAAAATCTACAGCAACTAAAAAAAATCATAGATATAGTAATCAGGCTAAAAACCAATAATCGAACACAACAAATAGTCAAATGACAATCATACAGCCATTTCCTCAAGAACCCTAATAAATAAAATAACTTAACTCCATACAAAATCACAACATTGAAACAAAATATAAACACCCCCATTTCATTTATGGCAAAATATTCCTCACCCCAAATAATAGAAAAATAACATTTTTCTTACTCTTTAGTAACGGCAAGAGCGTGATCAACCAATCTTTGCATGATGGGGTAGCTCAAATTTCGTCGCCTTCTTTTTTTTTTTTTACCTTCTTCAAAACCTCACCAAATCCAAAATCTACAGTAAAAGTTTGTTGGGATCAAGAAATATTGAAGCCCAGAAACCAAATCAACCCGAAAACCAAAAGAAACTAAGCAGAAATTGGAAATGGAGGTTCAGTTGATCTTTTTTTTTCTTCCTTCCCAAAAACCAGAATCTTTCTTCAAGAAAGAAACCGAAGCAAAGCGTAGAAGCTATTTTGCCGTAGGAGGACGGGGAGAGTCGGTAGTATTTTTCCTGAACGACACGTGGCGAGACCTGATTGGTTTAACCTTGCTATGTGTCGCTTTTAGGGGTGCGGTTTTTTTAATGGTGTTGTGCTGCTTTTGGATCAAGATTACACGTAACTTGTGGGGCCCGGGGATTTATGTGGTGCTTTTCGCTATTTTCGCACTGCGATTCTGAGAGGATCTGGACCGTTGATGGAGGACGGTTACGTATGAGATGGACGGTTGGGATTTGAAGACACAGGATTTGTTAACTTAACACGCGGCTACTGAAACTGCCTCTTGCTTTAAAGAAGTGTCACGCTATGCAGGTGGGGAAATGGGAATCTTTCTAAGCCATTCAATTTGACGAGAAAAATAGTAAAATAAAAAATAAAAAGTGCAATTAGAATAAGCTTAATTTAGAAATGTGTGTGCCTAGGGAATAGAGGATTTGGATTTTTCTTTGGAGAAAATCTAGGTCAATATCCATATACAGTGAAGTGCAGTTAGTAGGTGGGAGAAGAAAGTTTGGGTTTAGGCCTGGTTTTACTACTGTTTGTTTTCTTTTCCTTTGCGATTTGGGAAAAATGTGTTCCACGATCGGCTGGAAATAGATATGTTTTCCTTGTGGGTTTTTATGATCTCAATGAATGGTAGACATGGACTGAGCTTAATCAAAGTTGCATACTTAGACAATAATTATGAATTTAACTATCGTATTAATTAGTCATGCAAAATTACTTTATCCTTAATCAATTGATGAATTGAAATGTAAAAGTCATGTATAAAAATATTTTAAAAATAATTCATCGAAAATAAATTTATTAATTAATTGTTCTTTTGCCTTTCACTCAATTACGTTACTTTTTGTACTTAATCCAAGCAAAAATTCGGAGACTCAGCAAACAAAAAAAAAGAACTAGTCGAGAGAGTGTACAACTTAGGTCTAGACACCAAACTCCAAATCGGTTATAATAAGTCACTCGGTAGTAATTTTAAAGGCTATTTAACAATTAAAATTGTCACATATCCAAACTCTCCTAAAATTTTGAGAAAAAGATGAGATTATATTTAAAACTTCGCATTTATTTTAAAGTATTGAGTTTTGGATAAACACATTTATAAGTTTTTTTTTACACCGCCAAAAATATCGATTTATGTTATGTTTATAATTGGTGTATGGATTACTAGAGTACTAGAATATATCTTAGGTTTGTAACTAAAATCAATTAGGTTGTGTTTGAAATTAGGATTTTGTTTTAATTAATAAGAATATTTTAGTAATTTTATTTGTTTTAGTCTCTATACTTATCTTGAATCAAGTAGGATATTGAGATATAATTCAATCTTATACACTTTACATCAAACACAATACAAAAATTTTAATCTCTCCCTCCTTGATTTTGTTCAAGTCTTCTCTCCTGCTTCTCTGTCTTCATCCAACAATGGTGGCGGTGGTGTTCGTGACTTCCACCGATGTCGTCTTTTCCTTCTTCTCTTCTCTCTTTCATTTTTTTTCTCTTCTCTATCTTTGTTGCTATGATGTTATAGAAAAGATTGGTGAGATCTTCTTTCCTCCTTTTGGATAAACACATTTATAAATTTTTTTTTACACCGCCAAAAATATCGATGTATGTTATGTTTATAATTAGTGTATGGATTACTAAAGTACTAGAATATATCTTAGGTTTGTAACTAAAATCAATTAGGTTATGTTTGAAATTAGGATTTTGTTTTAATTAATAAGAATATTTTAGTAATTTTATTTGTTTTAGTCTCTATATTTATCTTGAATCAAGTAGGATATTGAGATATAATTCAATCTTATATACTTTACATCAAACACAATACAAAAATTTTAATTTAGTCTGTATTTTTTAATTTCTATCTCTCAATCTCTGTCTCTCAATTTAAGTCTCTCTTTTAAATGGAACCTAACATCACTAATTTTTTCATTAAGTAGCCCAACATATAAAGGAGAGCAGTCAGCTCCCCTGCTCCCCTGTATAATTTTTCACACCCTTACATTAAGAAATTTCTTATCTCATTCTAGATTCTTTTAACTTGGATGTTAGTCACTTTGTAATAAGTACCACCACTCACTACAACAAAAATGGTGAATACCATTGGATTTACCATCGAAAGCAATCAGACGGTATAAATTTTGCTGGTAAATGTTTACCGTCAAAATTTTTTCGTCCGACGGTAATTACTGCCAGATTTAGTGACGAAATATAAATAGTATGAAAATAGAATAGGTTGAGTATTACTGTCAAAAATTTTTCGATGGTAATATTGGCGCCACATCATTCGTCTCCCCTGCCATATTACTGGCAGATTAAGCCGACAGAAATGTTTTTAAATTTTTTTTTAAAGAAAGATTTGACTTGGCTGTTATCGTCGAAATATTCCGACGGTAATTCTGACGGTAGCATTTTTTTAATTATCTATTTTGTCTATCTCTAATGTACTCTAATAATTAACAATTCAAATAGTGCTTTAAACCTGATGTGAAGTACGAAAAATATAAATTACAAATACAGAATGATAGTAGCTAAAATATCTGAAGCAATGCTAACTATATCACATTCACAGAACTATGTTTACATTCACTGAAATATATAGTACAAATGCAAAAAGTTTCTTAAAGAAATACATATCATAGAAACTATGTTTACATTAACCCTAATCATATTCATCATCTTCTTTCTGTGGTTCATCATCTTCCTCTTTCGACGTAGTTTCCTGATTATCATTGAACTCGTCTTCCTCTTCTTCGTCGCCATCGACCCCACTTCTTCTTGAAGATCGTCGTCCTCTGGTGGAAATGCATCGGCATTCAGTCCAAGGTCAATGATGTCATTATCCATAACAGCAAACCTAAGGGTTATTGGCTCAACAGAAATTATTAAATTTTTTAGAAAATTCGGTAGAGTGTCCCCTATAATTAGAATCTCCCACCGAATACAATTATAATTTTCTGACAAACCAAACATGTTTTAAACAATTTAAATAATAATTCGGCAGAACTTCTCCTTAATTCAGTGACATACATCAAATAAATACAACGGTTTTCACATAGGAAACAACTGTAAGCATAAATCAATAATATAAGGCATTCAATAAAACATCAAATCCTAACCGATTTAGTGTGCAGCCCTTTATAATAACTCCACAATTTCCTAGCAAATAAGAGTTTCGAGAAGGCGTCACTACAGGACCTTCTCCCACTTTTGTCCTAAAACTGTATCATAGGAAATGTAAGTCCAACATAAAATTTAAACAATTAATTATATTCAAAGATAGAAAACCAACCTGAAATATTATTGTACAGACAACAAGAGAAGGAAACTACAATTGAGCACAGAGGAAATAACACTATCCTAATAAAAATGATTACTTATTAAATTCAGTAGTTGAAACTAATTCGAAAACAAATTTAAAAGAATAGGTAAAACTCATTATTCTAATTAATTAAAACTTAATTCTTAATTCAACCAAACTAACGAGAGGCATGACAAATTTAATTTTTATTTATATTCAATTAACACAATAACTCCTAATAACATACTTCATTAAACAAATTTAACCATTAATTTAACAATAACCCTAACAAAATGTTAAACTCACAAAATAATATGAAAAAATATAATAACCATACCAACAAACCAATCTGATGAAAGTGGCTGCAGTCTCTCTTTAATTTCGTGGTGATAGAGATGGCGGTGACACTGTGACAGTGATGGCGACGTGAACAGCAACTGTGGCAGAGGATGCGATGGTGACAGTAGTAGCAAATTCGACAAGCACATGCAGCGGCAATGACAGCGGGTGCTTAGGTGTGGTGGCGACATTGGAGAGAGAGAGAGAGAGAGAGAGAGAGGGGCAATGGGCAAGTGAGGGAGAAGAGCTTCGCGTTTGAATTTAGCCCCAACTTTATCGCCAAAACGACGCATTTTATTAAAACAAGATACCGTCGGATTTAACGATGGAAAATCTGTTCCGACAGTAATCTTTTATGGTGACGAATTTTTTCTCCTTTTTGTCAGAAAATTCGACAGTAAATTCGTCGGTATAGGTCGATGCTAAATCCGATGGTACTTAACGTTTTTTTTTTGTTGTGTCTGCTGGATAAATTGCTTCCAACCACTCCATCCTTTCGAATTCTTCGGTATCTATCTAATTCAACTCCTCATTCTAACGTTGGAATTCAAACGAACTGTTTCATTAATGACTTTTGAAGATAAACAACTTTGCTCTTTTAGCGGTTTTGCAGCTGAGAATTAGACAATGTAACTTTGAGAGTTAATAGCCAAAATCGTTCCTGAAAGATACGCCGATCTCCATTTTGGTTTTCGAAAGATAAAATTAATCGAAATCGTCCTCGAAAAATACAAGACTTGGTCAGGTTAGTCCTTCCGTCAGTTGGATGATGACGTGGTGGGTTGATACCACGTGTCACAAGATGATTGGTTGACGTGTCAGATCAAGGACACGTGGCACGCCACGTGTCAGATCAGTGACACGTGGCATACCACGTGCACTTGACATGTAAAAAAGTTATTTATAAGCAAAATAGTCCTTGAAAGTTCAGACGTAAGTCATTTTCATCCCTAAAATTTTAAAAATTAATCAAATTAGTCCTTATATAATTTTTATATATATATATATTCCAGCAAAATGTAATAATGTAAGAAAAATGTTTTAGAATAGAAAAGAATAAGAGAGATTTTGACAAGAATTAGAGGAGAGAGATAATTTTATTGAACAAATTTTTAAGAAGAAAAGATACAATTACTAATTTTTTTATTGTCAATTACATTTCTATTAAAATTAGTAGTATCAAAAAATATTTCAAATTTAATATTATCAAGAAAAAATAAAAAAAATTATATAAGGACTAATTTGATTAATTTTTAAAATTTTAGGGATAAAAATGACTTACGTCTGGAGAAAATGCTAAAGTGAGTAGAAGAAACGATGGCTTCAGATTCAAAGCCATTTTTCTTTTTAGTTTTGGGAGTTAATACTCAAAATGATCCCTGAAATTTAACTCCTAATTTAATTTAGTCCTCGAATTATCAATTAATTCAAATTGTACCCTGAAATTTTGAGAGGTGGCTCAAGTTGGCCATTCCGTCTATTTCCATCACCGGAAAGCTGACGTGGCACATGTAATTGACACCTGGCAGCCTCAACGGTTGTTTGACGTGGCAAAATTCTTGTATGCATCAATTTAGCTCCCAATAATTTGAAAAAAATATCCCTACATAAGTCTTCTCGTCAGGCTTTACCTCTTCCTTCATCATTTGCAGGAACAAACTTAGAACATGACAATTAAATTTCTCCACAATAAATTTATAAATAATCTTATTCCAACAAGATAGAGAGCATATCTTCAAAAACCTTGACTACACCTTTCAAATCACCAAATTTGATATACAAATCGATTAGCCGATCACACAACTCCTGCTCTAAATAAAAATTCATCTTTAGAATCTTGCCGTGAAGCTTCAAACCATCATAAAATGATCCCTAATTAATACATCCTTCTAACAACCACAGAAAGTTCATCATAGCCATTCACATAGCTCACTGTAGTGTTGTTGAAGGTAGCTAAACTCACTGCTCCGCTTAGTAGCTAGAAACTTAAAAGACATCAACTTCTCAACATAAAAAAGTATGATTATATCTAAGTGCAGAACTTTTTTGTTGAAATAGCATTACCTTACAATTCTTTAAAATGGCATTGGGGCAAAAATGATGCATACATTTCCTCGGAAAAGAATAGGATTTGGGGCATGTGAAAAAGAACCCACGGAAAGAAAGGGGGAAGATGAGAAGAACCTTATCTTTAATTATTCTAGGACCCAAATTTGCTTCTTCTTTTTTTTAAGGAAAATTTTGGTAATAGGCAACTCCTTTTGGTAATCGTCGACGCTGTGCGCACATGGTGTTGCTGTAGACAAAGTTAAAAACTTTTCACACTTGTTTACCTAGCACTACGCAGATCAAGGTCACTCAAAGCATCATAGCACGAGCAGTGAAAGATTCATAGGAGGAGTGGAGGTAGACGGTCAACCAGAGCACCGCGACGGCGACGGCGAAGAAGAACAAGAATACACAGAGCCAGAATAGAGGCAGATGCTGACCTACAACCGTGACAGCGACGATGACTCAGAGGCCGAACCAGAAGATGGCGAAGACAAACGGAATAAGGAAGTACGAGAAAAGGTAGAAGATAACGGCAACAAACAAGACGCGGGCAGATCCAGATGACACGATAGGAAGTCGAAAACAGAGGCCAAAAGCCACGATGAGATGCTGACGACGGAATTATTGCTTCGTGTGTGGCAGTCAGTGTGTGAGTGTGTTGGCTGTTGTGACCGGGTTGTGTGAGTGCGAGACGAGAGAGTTGAGAGACTGATGTGAGATGGTGGAGAGCCTGAGGCTTAGTTGTTGGAGCTACCTGAGGCTTAATTGCTGCTCCCTAACTCACCAGAAACGACTATGATTTGGGAGAAATGGGGGGTTGTTAGGATTTTTTTTTTCAAATTATTAGGGGCTAAATTAATCCATACAAGAATTTCGCCACGTCAAGCAACCTTTGAAGCTGCCAAGTGTCAATTATATGTGCCATGTCAGATTTTCGGTGACGAAAATAGACGAAAAGACTAACTTGAGCCACATCTTAAAATTTCAGGTACAATTTGAATCAATTGGTAATTTAAAGACTAAATTAAGTCGAAGATCAAATTTCAGGATCATTTTGAATATTAACTCCATTTTCCCTCACCATTTTTTCTTTTGTTCCTACTCCTAACTTGTTCACGCGCCCCACCTTCTGAATTTGCCACCACCGTTCTAGACCTCTCTGCTTCACTCCACCAAGCCCAACAAGTCCTCTCCCTTAACCCTCAGCTTCTAGAAACTTCTCTTCAACAAGAACAAGAAGCACAAATCAACCCAACTTCCACTTCTTCGTCTTCATTCTCTGTTAATCTACACACTAGAGATTCACTCTTCAATGCCAAGCACAAAGACTACAAGTCCCTTGTCTTGGCCCGACTCGCCCGCGACTCAGCCCGGGTCGACGCGCTCAACCTCAAGCTTCACTTTGCCCTCAACAACATCTCCAAATCGGACCTTCACCCCACCCAAACAGAACTCCTACCCGAAGACCTATCCACTCCGGTGGCCTTCGGCACCAGCATGGGCTCCGGCGAGTACTTCACGCGTGTCGGCGTGGGCCAACCCTCAAAGCCTTTCTACATGGCACTCGACACTGGAAGCGACGTTAACTGGCTTCAGTGCAAGCCCTGTTCTGACTGCTACCAACAATCCGACCCGGTTTTCGACCCGACATTATCATCTTACAGCCCACTAACTTGCCAGGCCCAGCAGTGTCAGGCCTTGGACGTATCGGCTTGTCGCAACGGCAGGTGCTTATACCAAGTGAGTGGGTTTGAATAATCTTTCCGGATCAATTTAAATTATTTACTCAATCTTAATAACAATCTTATTAATAGTTACAGAGAAAATCCAAGTGGTCTTGGTGTAGGGCCGTAAAGATTACTCTATTTGTGTCCTACATGGGAATTAAAATTTGAGGCAAAAATTGTAGGAAAGGCAGAAAAGAACAACAAAATAAGAATTCAAAATGACGTGTCAGCATATTAACAATTCAAATAAAATTCAGTGTGCACCATACCTTTTGTGCACCAAACCTCTATCACCCACCAAAAAAAATCAGTTTGGTAACGACAAAAACGAAAACATTGTAGTGTTTTCAGTTTTCACACCGCATTTGAGGATCTTGAACTAGAACAAGAAACCAAATCCTGCTACTGTTAATTAGGTGTCAACCACACATAGAGCACCCAAATGGAAGCTGCATTAACCAGTCTACTTGCTCTTTCACCCAACCATGTTTTCAATGCATCTAATCCCGGTACCACTCCTTTCGTTATTGTTGTTTTTGGCATATTGTTTGTGTTTACCACATTTTTGAGTTCTTAGCTGACTATATTATTTGTTCTTACTTCTTGGATCAATCTTAATTATGATCAAGTAAGAGGGTTTATATGTTAATTTTTGCAATAACAGGAGATAGAAATTATGGGTTCAGATATAGCCGAAGTCGGAGTGTTGTAATAATGAGTGCGGCAGGGGCAGTAATAGGGAAAGGTGGCGGGGTGTTGGACAGACCAACCATAGAGACAACTTCGCCTTCTCGTCAATCTGAGTTTGATTTGAGGTAACAATAACTTAGCAAGTAATAACCTTCTCTTGATCACTTATGCTTCCTTTTATTAGAATCGCAATACCTCCTGTTATCAGCTTAGTCTTTTGGGACGAGTGGTTTTAGTAAAATAGTATCAAGAGTTTTTATCACCTAAAGATTTAGATTTGGATCCTTATTATTTAGAATAAAAGAATTTCAACATAAGAAAGAGGATAAAAGTCTATGCAAAATCCACACACAAACTCCAGAAAACCTCGTGTAAAGAAACGTTGTTAGAGAGATATATAGCCATTCATGGTTTTTCTCTTTTTGGCTTAAATTTTTGGGACAAGTGGTTTCATCGTACTATTGGTATTGCTTGACTACCCTCATCTTTAGAATTCAATGGACTTAACATTTGGTCCATTGTTATGAGAAACTATAAGAAAAAGTTGTATCCTCACTGACGGCTATAATTTTCGGTACTGTCAAGGAACTTTGACCCCAATTCTAGTTCATAACAAACATAGAACTAATTTACTTGTTAACACGACATTTTAATAGTTTGGAATTCCATATACCAATAGAAGAGGGGTATCCCTTTGCCCCTATTGTTTTGCTACAATGGCGATAATAAGGTTTGAACTTATGGCATCATGCATATTATCCGGGCAGCTATTTGTGTTACACACTGTTGTATAATTCCTTTCCTCATCCATTTCTTTATGTTCCTCCAGCTTTCAATCTTGTTTTCATTTGATGTTTTGAGGCCAGGCTAAAGGAATGCAAACTGTGATTTTGCTTTTATATTTGAATTTGATTTTTGTGTCTTCATTTTACTTTGGTAATAGACCATTTGAATGATGAAACTTAGGTACTTACTACAACTATTATTCAGAGTTTAGGCCTTGATCAGTTCCTTAGATTTACTGAAGGATGTGTTGCAATTAAAAGTAGGGCCTAGTTGAAGTTTAGTTTCAAACCTGTGTTTGTTTACTTGAACAACTCTGATGAAGCCAATACATATATTAAACAACTTTAATTTCTGGTCTTATGTAAATGGCATAACTTTGATTGCTGGTCTAATGTAAATAGCATATTGATAGGAGTAATGATATAGCATCATAAAAGTCATTCTAAACGTCCTCCTAAATTCTAAATGAAATAGGTCTTCTCACTGTTTTAAAATCTTAGAAAGCAATCGATTGTTCATTTAGTCGTCTAAGAGGATAAATAATTTTTCCAATGGTAATAATGGTGGTGTGCATGAGCGAAGAATCCCTTGAAAGCTTTTTGTTCTTGTCTAGAACAAATACTCACTCTGGTTTCTGTCTATTTTTGCAAAGGACCACACCGTCTCTAACAAAAAATAAATGACCAGTATGTCTCAAAAATTAAATGGTTAGGAGCTGCGTTGTCATTTATCTTTTGTTAGAGATTGTGTGGTCTTTCATGAAAATAGACAGAGTTGGGTTGGACATTTACTCTTTTATCTGTCTAATTAAGTCTTTTTATGACATAGATTATGCCTTCATTCTTTTTTGTTTTCTGTCAAACCTTTTTTAAGAGGTTTTCTGTCTTTGTTTCTGAGAACTGAGAAGAGTAAAGGCATATAATTTCAAATCCAAAAATAGAACCTTGAATGAATGACACATGTTCTCTACCAGAAAATCGCGAAAAACATCCCCGCCTTACAGAGTTTTGCTGCACAATGACAACTACAACAAGCGTGAATACGTCGTGCAAGTTCTGATGAAGGTGATACCCGGAATGACATTAGACAATGCAGTTAACATCATGCAGGAAGCGCATTATAACGGCATGGCGGTGGTGATCGTGTGTGCTCAAGTGGATGCTGAAGACCACTGCATGCAGTTAAGAGGAAATGGGCTCCTAAGTTCAATTGAACCAGCAGATGGTGGTTGCTGATTAGATTACCATCTATAAATTGGATCATATAGTTTCATTGTTATAGTGTCCATAATGTCCACATTTCCAGTTATTAAGGAATAGTTGTATAGAAAATTAGTGAGACTAAGCAAGAAAGAGATAGTGTTAGATACTGTTGTACTTGTTATGCAGGACATACACTGCTTCCATCCATATATGGAAGCATTATTTGTATTTAAATGGCCGTATATATATAACATAATTCTGCTACCATTTCATTGTTTTGCCTCCCTTGAAATTCACCTATGAATTGAAAATGTAAGCATAGTAATTTGAAGGCCTATGTTAATTAATTTATGCAAAGCTTATGATCTACTGAAATAGTCCAGAAAAAAAAAGAAAAGAATTACATTAATTACACCAGAAATTATATCTCTGGCATGCTGCTATTACATATTTTCACCATCTTTATCTTCATCCTTTTTTCATTTTGTGGTGGTATGTACTGGGTGAGGTACTAATGAATATTCCAAAACTATCTGACGATAAAAATTTTGAGAGTGGAATTCTAACTATAAAAGTGTATTGAGTAGTTTTGTCAAATTAATCAAAATATTTGATGAGTATCAAATTATTTTATATCTTTTGACTTTTACTTCTAGAATTGTAAAAATATTCAAATCTTTTATAATAAAAAAATGATAATTTACTCTCATGGACATAAATGTATTTTGCATTTGGGCAAAAGCAACATAAGTGTCATATGAGTTTTATTTAGAGACTAATTCTCCACAAATCTGAGTCTTATTTAAAAATTTGTCGCTAGTCAATGAATTGTTGTGTTGTATATACAAGTCTACATTCAAACTCTTAATATTTACTTAAGTTGACGAGTAAACTAACTACTCAACCAACCCAAGTTAGTTAAAGTAAATGATATCATCAATTATGGAAGCTGCAATATCACTCTTCTTTTTTTTTTCTTTTGGTCATTATACCCTAACATACACCAATCATGCGAAGTGTATACTAAAATCAACGACTAGTGTAAAATATACATTGAAATACAAAATACACATTAAAAATAAATTAAAATACATATGTATTTATATAGAAATATATAATGACTAATTTTAATGATTGATTTTAAGGTACAAATAATATTTTTGAATATACACACCCCGTTTTTCCTTCCCCATGAGTTCTTTATAATCACTGCTAGTCGTTGCTAGATTTTAAACCTTGATGCACTTTCTTTCTAGCAAGGCATATGCCAGGCCTTGCAGTGCCAATATCAGTCTTCTTTTTTTTTTTTCGGACAGTAATATCAGTCTTCTAAGTATCATGGATAAAGTATATAACTGAGAATTGGGCCTATAGGCTCTGAAGAAGAATATTGTTTTGGATATGACTCAACGATTTATTTCGGGTATCTTTGTGTCATAGCCCAAAATATAAGCAAATTGGAAGTCCGGTCTCTTTTCCTAACTCTTTCCTTAAGTTGGGTTTTGTAGAAAAGGGTAAAATGGGTTTTAAAAAAAAAACAATTTTGTCCCTTCGGGGACATCCGATAAAAAGAAAAGCTCTTTTTAACTTGAGATAAAAAACTTAAACAAGACATCTAAGTATCTAACTCAAAATTAAAATTATGTGGTCCAGACTGCAGAATCAAACTTTAAAGGCGGCGTGTTGCTAATGAACCATAGCTCACACGACATTCCGCCCCCTCCCCATCTCAAAGGTCTCGGGTTCGAGTCCTACCAGCTACAACCGAAAAGAAAAAATTGGTAAGTATATGAGGAGTGTGTCAGTGTGTATTGTGTACCTAGGATTGTGAGTTGAAAAAAAAAAAAAACGGTGTGTTTGAAGTAGATTTCATACCCTAAAGCTTAAGGTCTAAACCCTTAAATCACCAAGAGGTCAATATTGCTTATAAAAGAGTGGCAATATTGCGGTTATTGCCTCTTGAAGCAGCCACGCTAAGGATCAATTTGCGGATAAAGATTCCTTTTCAGTATAAATATGTAATGTATGATAAAAAATTAAATAAAATAAAAACACCCTTCCTTTTTGTTTTTCTTTACGAACTCTTGTATTTTGAAGAAAATAATTTAGCTTAGGCACAGAAGATGTGCAGTTTATCCACTTTTACTATTAAAGTAAACAGTGTTAATTTTGATTCAAGATTTGTAAAATACTCATGATGCTTATTAACTCACCAATGTAGGATTTTTCAAAGGAGCTACCAAGATTCAAGCAATTACTACCTTCACGTCCATGAAACCAAAAAATCCTTGTCCACTACTTTCGAGTTTTGAACCCATTTACTTCAATGGTCCTCCTTTTCCAACTATAAATGTTATTGCTATCATAGCTAAGCTACCTACTCTTGCATATCAAGGAGTCGCATGAGAAAATTCAGTGCACCATGCGTATAAAACAATACGGAAAATTTTCAAGGAATAAATTTTTAAAAAATCTTTATTAACTAAATCCTACCTAATTTGGTCAAAATCTTGGAATTCCATCTGATTTTACTGCTATACTTCTCGTTTTCCTTTATTATTATTATTAGTAGTAGTAGTAGTAGTAGTGTTTTTTAGTAGTTAAACTTTTATAATTAATAGAAAACTTTTTAGCAAAAAGTAGTTAAGTTTACTTTGATTAATTTCAAAATTAGCAAATTTTATTAACATTTAATTAATTAACATTATTTAATATTTTAAAATTATATTTTAAAAAATGATATAATTAATTTAAATAATAATACACTAAACTCAATATAAATATTGAAAACTAAATATGAGGTTAAAATATTCATTAAAATTTAAATTTTTTAGGTTGATTTAGAAAATAAATTAAAATTTTGTGTTTTTATTTTTTACTTCAATGATGGTTGTGCATGTAAAATGCACTTTTGTTTAGTTATTTCTTTTATCAACTTATTTTTTTTTTTCAAAAATAAACAGATTGATTCAATGTAAACAAGTATACTTATGGTAGGAAATTTATGGTTTAACGTTTAACTAATAATAATAATAATAATAATAATAATAATAATAATAATAATAATAATAATAATAATAATAATGACAAATGCAAAACAAAAAGCAAAAAGAAACTGTAAAATCGAGTAGAGCTCCCAAAGATTATTTTTGAAAAATTTCCAAAACATTACCCAAAATAAAGAAGAAAAAAAACTTATGATCTGACTCATGTTTTAAAACCTTTTCTAACTTCTTTTTCAGGCATATTCTACCTATTTTCATTCTTTCATCATTTCATATTATCTTAACGCACCCCAAACCAATCTTTTCATATACTAGCTAGCATGAACAATATAGAAAGGGTAGACTAATAGCATATTAGCCAACAAACTTTTGCTAATAGCATCTAAATGGATAGGGAGAACAAGAAATCTTCCCGTGAGCAAATAGTTTTAGTCAAATAGACTTTTAATTTTTTTTAAATGGTGTTGTCAAATATAAGTTTTTATTCTATAATATTTCTTTTGTCTTATAAAATGTTTGATGAAAAACCACATTTGATAATACTAATTTGTTGACGAGGTTCAAGATTTGAATATTCAATATTATAAACACAGTAATACTTTACTAGAAAAAAGAATGCTCCATCCATTACAAGGGCAAAAGATTCGATGGTCTCAGAATGTTGGACCATTAAATGGTCCCATAATAAAACATGTTTTTTAAGTTTTTTAATAATTGCTAAATAGTTCTTATTTAATTTTAATTATAATTTAGTCTTTTATATATTATTTAATTATAAAATTTATTTTTTATTTTATAAATTATTTTTTGAGAAATGCTAGGGGTCAGCAATTTTTGAGATTTATAGCCATCAAATAGCCATCAATGAGGCTTTTAATAGTGTGAGATTAGTATGACATTTCATCCAATGGCTCACTTCTTTGCTGGTTACATACCGGCCATAATTTGATAAAGTTGCTGGCCCTAGAATTTTCCTTATTTTTTTATCATTTATCTATCATGTTTATTGAGAATAAAAAACTAAAACAATAATAAATTAGATCTTCCATTAATAGTAATAAATATTTTACAATCTTAATCGATTATAATTTTATCATTGATCCAATTACATACGTATTGGGTTGGAAAAATCGTTTTTGTTAAAAATTCAATTGATTGGATGCACAAACCAATCGATTGAATTTTGCAAGGCATGTAAGATTTTTCTTATTCAATCGATTGGTCATATTACCCAATCGATTGAAATCATCAAAGCAATATGGGTTTAGTTAATTCAATCGATTGGTTCTGTTACCCCTCAGTAAATTATTATTTTCGAAAACCCCATTTTTAAATTTAATTCCCCAAATATGAGTTTTTTTTTATGCAAAATAAGTTCGTCGCACTATAATTTTTATAGAGTTTGCCTAACCCCGACGAACTTCACTTCAAATTCTAAAAAAAATGGCTAACTCAAGTTCTTAAACTTTACAATAGACAATGACAACCATTATCATCGTTTCCAGAGTACATAGGAGTACACAAAAATATTGAAAAAATAATAGTTTTTTTTTAATTTATAATGAGAAAAAATCCTGGTTAAATATGCCTTGTTTCCGTGTATATGTGTATTTCTGGAAACGATGATAATGGTTGTCATTAGTGTTGAAAAAGCCATGCTTGTTATCGGTGTATTTTTGTGTACTCCTATGTACTCTTGGGTAGCGTTTGTTTTGAGGTACTGAGACAGAAACTGAAAGACTGAGACTCAGTATCGTGTTTGTTAGTTTAGAGACTGGTACTAAAATTTCTGTCTCTGTCTCTCAAATTTCAGCAGTACCTCAAAAAAGTAGGGACACAGGGGACTAAAATTTTTAGAGATGGAGACTGAAATTTTAATAACATTTTATACCTAAAATACTTTCATTTCAATTAATTAATTCTAAATTTACTCTTTGTACAAATTAAATTAGAGTTTCATTCTTGTTTCAATTCCTCTCTCTCATTTTGCACCAAACAGAATACTGAGATTTATTTCAATCCCTGTCTCTTAGTCTTTGTCTCTCAGTCTCAGTCTTTCCGTCTCTGTCTCTCCACCAAACGCTACTTTGTAGACGATAATAATGGCTTAAAAATTTGAGTTTTGTTGGTTTTGAAAAAAATTCGAGTGAAATTCGTCGGGGTTATAGAGTTCGGGAGGTCAGACGAACTCTATAAAAAAAATATAGAGTGCGGCTAATTCGCTCTAAATAAAAAAAAATCGTATTTGAAAAATGGAATTTTGGAAAATGATATTTTTTTAAATGATAAGTAAAAATGATTTTAGTGTTATAGGAAGTGTATTGGAATTTTTTTCATTGGTAAAATTTGAAGATGTCAGGTATATATTTACGGACATTGAGATGGATGAATAATACTGTAAGGACGATGACATTAACCAACAAGAAGAGTTAATATGTGACCAAGATATGATGGATAAATAATATGAATTTGAACAAGATTTTGGAGATGAATTTATTGAGGGAATAGCAAAACCAATCGATTGAATTAACTAAATCAGATTGTTTTGATGATTTCAATCTATTGGTAATATGACCAATAGATTGAATAAGAAAAATCCCGCATGCCCTGCAAAATTCAATCAATTGAAGTTTGGGAAGACTGAATTTCAATCTATTCGGTAATATAAGCAATCAATTGAATTTTAAAAAACCAACATTTTAGTCATCGTTCAATCGATTGGGTAATATAACCAATAGATTGATTTTTGCGAAAACCATGCTGCCTTGCAATTTTCAATCGATTGTTTTGTGATAACCAGTCTAATCGATTGAGTTATGCGAAACCTGAAATTCAATCGATTGTTTTGATAATCCAATCGATTGATTTTCAAAGAAACACGATCTCAGGACGAACGTCACGAATGAAATATAAACTTTTAATTAATTGGAATGGCCAAAAAATTTATTACGATGAATAGAAGATCTAATTCGTTATTGTTTTTTATTTTGATTATTAATAAACATAATAGATGAATGATAAAATAATAATTTATAAAATAAAAAATATTTTTTATAATTAAATAAAATATATGAGGTTAATTTGTAATTAAAATTAGAAAAGAATTATTTAGCAGTTATTAAACATATTTTATTATGAAACTATTGAATGGTCGAAACGTTCTGAAACCATCAAATCCAGTACAAACGCGGCACAGAAATTAATCGGCATTGAGAATAGATTATTTGAGATTTTTTCTTTCCTTCAAGATATTTTGTTACTTAGTACTTAAAACTTAAAAGCCAGGCCACATACCTAGATGACACATTCTTTTCACGAAAAAAAACTTAAAAATCTTAATTCATCTTTTTAATTATTTTTCATAATTTTTAAATAAAAATGTTAATTATTTATATTTTATATTTTAAAATTTTAATTCTTTTAAATATTTAAAAAAAAAAAATTAAAACTTCCAAACATTACTCTATTTTTGCTCCCTCAATTAATTGCATTGATTCCACAATTCTTATCAGAATTAGGAAAACCACAATCCTTCCAAGCTATTTAGAATAAAGTGATCACTAAATATTGTTGGCAGCTAGAGATGTACATGGTTCGATTCGATTCGAAGATCTGATCCGACCTCGAACACTTTAAGGGCTAATTTAGTATGATTTTATTGGGTCTAGAATCGGGTAAAAGTATTAAAAATAGACCCGGTCATTATTTCGGATTGGGTCCAGGTCATAGTACGGGTCACCCGAACTTGGCCTGATAGTCCGATCATCATACACAATTAATATTTTGTGTTATTAGTGATGGATGATGACTATTCTTATGTGAAATTTAAATATTGTAAATCTTAATATTTTATGTTATTAGTCATTATAAGATTATAAGTTAATGTTTTATATTTAAAATGCATAAGACTTTAGACTAATGCATAATATTGTGTTATTTGTATTGATTTAGATATTTGGTGTTATTAGACAATATTAATATTAATTATAATTATGTTTTAATTTTAGAGAAGAATTGGTTCTTGTTATATTTTTTTAAGTGAATTTTACTATGTGAATTGTGAAATAATAGTTAGAGATTATGTGATTCTTATATGCTAAAGACCCGGTTTTTATTTGATTTTTACCCGATTTTCACCCAGCTCAAATGTGCGTAAATTTTATCGGGTCTAGAATCGAATTAAGATCTAAAAATTAGACCCAATCTATATTTCAGGTCGAATTTGAGTCAAGCCAAACCCGACCCAGCCCATGTAAACCCCTAGTGGCAGCTATATATTTACGACCATCTCTACTTGACTTAGGATTGATTCATTTCAAACGCACCATCTTATAATATTAATGAAAATGTACACTATCTTGGCCTCAGGAGTACCGAGTAATTTCCGGTTAAGACGACAAAATATTTTCTCTTATCAGAACAAGTTTCTTGTTTAGTTAGTTTGCTTAATAAACTCGAAGACTATAATCATTTGTACCTAGAAAATAAGGCTAAGATAATTATTTACATATAAACAAATATTTCCTCTATAAAATTGACTACTTTTAATGCATTAATAATTTCAAACGTTAAAATCTTTTCATATTTTTGTGAAAAACATAAATTATTATTTTGGTTCTTAATATTTAAAGTAAATCTTATTTTCTTCACATTTTCAACAAGTTTAATTTTTTTTATATTTATTAAAATATTAATATTATTTTAAATATTTTAAAATAAAAATAAAATAATTAAAATATTAAAAACTAAAATAAAATTTACTCTAAACATTCAAGACAAAAATTACTTTACCTTGTGAAAATATCTTAGCTACTAAGTTTTTTGGATGATATTTAACAAAATCTAGAAAAAGAAAATTAGTACTATTGGATAAAAAACTATTTTTCTTCTCAACTACCAACTCCAACATTAATTAAACAAAACTAGTTAATGCATTTAACTACCACCAGCAGTGATTTATTTGTGCATAGGAAAAATAAATTCCAGCTATTTTTTATATACCATTTATTATTTTAGTTATTTTTACGTGAGTAATTATCATATAATAAATAGTGTGATCTTAATGTTAATATAAATATACCATGAATACGTCTTTACCATAGCAATTTGGCAATAGAAACAAAATTTGCAATTTGCGTTCTACGATGCCGAAATAGTTGCATTCCCGAACCCCGTTCTAACTTTACCTTTTTCATCATAGAGAATTACCCTCGTTCAACAACCAAGTTCGCTCTCGCTTTCACTCTCTATCTCTCACTCACTCTTTTGAAACCCATAAATCCAAGCACTTCACTCCCAAACTCACAACACCACACCCCCCAAACTAAAAAGAAAAATGGCTTTGAATCTGAAGCCATCGTTTCTTCTACTCACTTTAGCATTTTCCCTCACCATTTTTTCTTTTGTTCCTACTCCTACTTGTTCACGCGCCCCACCTTCTGAATTCGCCACCACCGTTCTAGACCTCTCTGCTTCACTCCACCAAGCCCAACAAGTCCTCTCCCTTAATCCTCAGCTTCTAGAAACTTCTCTTCAACAAGAACAAGAAGCACAAATCAACCCAACTTCCACTTCTTCGTCTTCATTCTCTGTTAATCTACACACTAGAGATTCACTCTTCAATGCCAAGCACAAAGACTACAAGTCCCTTGTCTTGGCCCGACTCGCCCGCGACTCAGCCCGAGTCGACGCGCTCAACCTCAAGCTCCACTTTGCCCTCAACAACATCTCCAAATCGGACCTTCACCCCACCCAAACAGAACTCCTACCCGAAGACCTATCCACTCCGGTGGCCTCCGGCACCAGCATGGGCTCCGGCGAGTACTTCACGCGTGTCGGCGTGGGCCAACCCTCAAAGCCTTTCTACATGGCACTCGACACTGGAAGCGACGTTAACTGGCTTCAGTGCAAGCCCTGTTCTGACTGCTACCAACAATCCGACCCGGTTTTCGACCCGACATTATCATCTTCTTACAGCCCACTAACTTGCCAGGCCCAGCAGTGTCAGGCCTTAGACGTATCGGCTTGTCGCAACGGCAGGTGCTTATACCAAGTGAGTGGGTTTGAATAATCTTGTTTTTATGAGTAATATTACTAAAAAGATATGAAAAAATGAAAGAAGCTGATTCAGATTCATTACAGGTTTCATATGGTGATGGCTCTTTTACTGTTGGTGAGTACATGACGGAAACTGTTTCTTTTGGCAACTCCGGATCAGTGGCCAAGGTTGCAATGGGCTGCGGCCATGATAACGAGGGCCTGTTCGTGGCTGCTGCAGGCCTGATCGGGCTTGGAGGCGGGCCTTTGTCTCTAACTTCGCAGATCAAGGCAACGTCCTTCTCCTACTGCCTCGTGGACCGCGACTCGCCAAAGAGCTCCACGCTCGAGTTCAACTCGCCTCGACCCGCTGACTCGGTCACCGGAGCACTTCTTAGGAACCAGAAGCTCGACACCTTCTACTACGTCCAGCTCGCTGGAGTCAGCGTCGGCGGACACATGATCTCCGTTCCTCCGGAGACGTTTGCGGTGGGCCAGTCCGGAAGTGGAGGGATCATTGTGGACTGCGGAACCGCCGTGACTCGGCTCCAGACTCAGGCCTACAACTCGGTTCGCGACGCGTTCAGAAGCATGACTCGGAACCTGCGTACCACGAACGGGTTCGCGATCTTCGACACGTGCTACGACTTGTCGTCTTTGCAGTCTGTGGATGTTCCAACGGTGTCGTTTCATTTCGGCGGAGGGAAGTCGTGGCTGTTGCCGGCGAAGAATTATTTGATTCCGGTCGACGAGTCGGGAACTTATTGCTTTGCTTTTGCCCCTACGACGTCGTCTATGTCTATCATGGGAAACATACAACAACAGGGGACACGTGTCAGCTTTGATCTCGCTCACAATTTAGTGGGATTCTCACCGAACAAGTGCTAGATTGGGCTTTTACATATATAACCCTAAATTTCTTGCAATATTATTATGTTATAAATTATTATTAACTATTAAATTAAAAATATATAGTAGTATAAAATATAAATGTTGAGAAAGGGGAAATGTCGAAATGTGGATAGCTTTGGATTTTTATGATTATGGGCATTTTGTAGGGAAGGATATAAGTGTAACTATGGCCATGCCTCTTGGATTGTAGGGTTTGTTACTTATTTGTGGGTGGTGGAAGGGTCCCACCTAAATAAATTTGAGAGGAGGGTTGTGCCTGTGGGTTGGTGTGGGTCATAAATTAAGAGAGGGCATGTTTGGATCAAATTAAATCTCTTGGGAAAAAAGGGTCTGGAAATGTATACTCATCGGTGCCATGTGCTTGCAAATTTGTGCAAGCCATTTTCTTAAGATTGAAGTTAATGATATATGGTTAGTATAGTTGATGGATGATAGTAGATTCTTGTTATTATAGTTTGTCGTACTGATTATAAAGGATTTGCATGTATGCCACCTGGCTAACAACATGAAAATGATATGATATTAAACTTCACATGGCTCGTGAAAGAGATAAGACATAAGCTGGTATCTATTTGGTATTTTAGATGGAAGAAAATGATGGATGTTTGTCTCTTAATTCCTATTTAATTCTTCGTTGTTTATTAGTCTTAGGTCTCTGCCTTTGCGTACGTGTGACAGAGTCTTATGTGTTTGTATTTAATAATGGTTTCTACTTTCCCAAAAC
>NC_029789.2:135969058-135977269 GCF_000816755.2 Arachis ipaensis
CTGATATATTATTTTTAGGACATATAATAAATTTGTTATTAGTAAAAAAATTTAAATATTTTTATTTAATAAGTATAAAATATATAGATTAATAATTTAAATTTTATATTTTTAATAATTTTTTAATTTATAAATTTAATATATGTCTTTAGAAAATGGTATAAGATAGATAAATGTTATATAGTGTAGTGTTTTTGTCTCCTTGGAGTAAGTTTAATGTTTAAATGGTCCTATTTAAGTTTCCAACGTTTTAAAATTGACTCAACGTTAGTTTTGTCATTAGGGATCTGTTAACAGGATTGATGACGGGATAAAATTGAGACGATTTTAAAACGTTAGAAACGTAAATAGAACGAAAACGTTGGAACAAAAACGATACATAAAAATAAATTTTAATTTTATCCTTCAATAATATTAATTTTTTACAATATGTAGTTATTTAATTATTTTTTAATCACATCGAAGTAAATTACACTTAATCATATTATTTTCATTCTAAATAAATTTATTTTTTTATAATTTTACTTTTAAAGATTTTTACTCTTAAATATTAAAGAATTTCGATACATTAGAGACAAAAGGTACAATTTATACTTTATTGTATATCTATAATTTTTTTTCTTTTTTGCAAGTTTATGTACTAGTCATTCTACAAACATTCCATGATGAGTAAAAATATTTAAAAGTAAAATTATAAAAAAAATAAATTTATTTAGAATAAAAGTAATGTGATTAAATTTAATTTACTTAGATGTGGTTAAAAAAATTTGAATAATTATGTACAGCAAAAAATTGATATTATTGAAGGATAAAATTACAATTTATTTTTATGTATCGTTTTTGTTCCTAACGTTTTCGTCCTATTTAAGTCCCTAACGTTTCAAAATCGTCTCAATTTTGTCCTGCCATCAATTCTGTTTACAGATCCTAATGTTAGGACAACGTAACATTGAGCCAGTTTTAAAACGTTAGGGACAATTTTAAAACTTATCCCAAAGTTGGAGACAAAAACGATATTTTACTCTTTTATATAATATTAAGCAAATAAAGAATATAAAATCTATGATTTCTTTTTTTATATTTCATTTTAAATCATTGTTAAAACAACAATGCTAGGAAACCAACTCTATATAAGCCAAGAATCAGCCAACTAGTAAACCAGAGGCACCGGTGACTTTAATTGGATGTTGCTACTGATAGGCACACGGATGTTTCTTTTTCTTGTAAATTGGATGATTTTGGATATGATTTCTATGTTTCATGTGTTATGCATTAATAAAACATAATTAATTATATGGAACCAACTAATTAATGATCAAAGCATCTGTTCCGTGATTCTCTCTTATCACTAGCGTATCTTCCCTCATGTTTTGAACGTGGTCAACAATAATTTAAAAAACAAATTAAATTATAAATTAATAAAACTAATTATAATTAATTATGTTGTTCATTATTGGCTGATTATTAGTTGGTTCCATATACTTTTCCTTGTTAAAATTTCGTTGTTATACATTATCTTTCAACTTATTATGCAATGGAAATTAAGGAAAGAACAATTTTTTTTTTTAATTTCACACTAAGAAATTGAAAATACTTTTTTTCTACTTTAGTTTTGCAATCGTTATCGTCAAAATTCAGTGCGACATAGAGAAAGAAAACAGTGACTTTAAAATAGATAAATGTAATCACAACAAGCTTTTGAGGCTTCTGGTTGAATATTTTTGTTGTTTAATTTTGATATTGTCATTACAGTGGTGTTTCTCATTATTATTGAAGATTTATGTGTAATTAAAGGGTGTAAAAAATAACAGAAAGTAAATCGAAGCCTCAGTTTTTCAGCTACACAAATCTAAGGATCAATATTACTTGTAAATTGGACTCTCGGATTTACTTTCAAGAGTGACATGCATGCATGCAACAATGGACGACTAGATTTGATTCCAACATGATCGGACGACTAAGAATGGGTCTCCAAATCAAAGCCTCAGATTTGTGAGGCATGCTAATCCAACGGACAAAGTTGAATTTGCGAAGATTCGACGGTTAGAGACGCTATAATATTCGAAGCCTCAGATTTGTCCCCCGTCTAGGTGTCGCCTATGCAGATGGTTGACGCGAAAATGTGTGTGGTGGGAGGATATTCTCTGTCTTCTCTACTCATTCACTCCACTTGTTACATGATAAAGACTCTATAGTGCAGTAACTGTATCAGATAAAAAGGATTAGTTAGTGTAACTGAAATTAGTTAGGTTGTTAGTATGTTATCAATGAAATCAGATTTTTCCTTCTCTCTCCTTCTCCTCTTTCTCTGCTAGTTGATCCCTCTTCTTCTTGTTGCTCTCTTCTCTTGCTTCGTTCCTTCTCTTTCTCTTCTCTTCACACTTGAACTCACTTGACAGAGTTGATAAGAGTTGCTCTGCTTCATCCATGGCTGTTTCAACATGGTGCGGTGAGTGTGGACTAAAGTAGAGGCTCCGATCACGAGATCGAGTGTGAAAGGTCCTGATCTGAAGAATCGTGCAACTGTGCAAGGATCTTGAGCATGGAAGCTTGGGATCTGGTCAGTAGAATTTGACGACCCTTGGAAATTGAAGGTTTTCTTTGAGAAATTGAGAAATTGAACCAGAAATGGCAGAACAAGTTTCGCAGAACATTGACATTCAAGTTCTTGCAAACCTGTTGAATCAGGTCAATCAGCTACAAACCGTGCGAATGTGAATCCGATCATGGATCTGGTGAGTCCTTATTTTCTGCATTCTGGAGAAAGTCCAGGAGTGCCTTTAGTTTTAGTAATTCTTGGTGCAAATAATTACCATGCATGGGAGAGAGTTATGTGGAGAGCGTTGAAGTCAAAAAACAAATTAAAGTTTGTTGATGGTTCCATTACTAAACCAGCAGAAGAAGACTCTTTGTTTGAGGCATGGGATAGGTGCAACACCTATATTGTGTCTTGGTTGAATCTTTCTTTGAGTACAGAGATAGCACAAAGTGTCATGTGGTGAAGAATGCCGCTGACATCTGGAATGCGCTAAAACACAGGTATTGTCAGGGTGACTTGTTTAGAATTGTAGAATTGCAAGAAAAGTTGTTTGCAACCAAACAGGGTGACTTGAGCATCACTACGTATTTCAACAAATTAAAGGGGCTCTAGGAAGAATTAGACAATTTTTCTCCTGTGCCAGCTTGTAAGTCTTGTATTGGAGAGTGTGACTGTGGCCTTGATGTTGTGAGAAAGCATAAAGAAGACATGTGTGTGGTTAGGATGCTAAGAGACCTCAATGATCAATATGCAGTTGTAAGATCACAGGTAATGCTCATGAAGCCACTTCCCGATGTTGATGCTGCGTTTTCATTGTTTCTGCAACAAGAACGACAAAATGTGGAACCACTTGAATGTAGAACCTTGATGGCCAGCTCAGACACAAAGTTGAATTATGCCATGAATCCCCAAGCAAGCTCAAACACGAGAGGGGGAAGAGGCTTCAAAGGTAGAGGTGGTAGAACCACTTATGGAAGAGGCAGCTGAACTCAAGGATACAAGCAGTGCATCCTTTGTGGAAAAAGTGGTCCCACTGAAGACACATGATTTTCCATCCCATTTGAGAACTGAAAATGGAGGAAGCATAATCAACAATATAATTGCTGATGAGAATGATGAAAAAGTCAGCAATACACCTCAGAAAGTTCAGCATGACTCCAAGATCTCATTTTCTGCATATCAAAAGTTGGCATTATTGGCACTTCTAGAGAAGCAAAAACCACAACAGCAAAGTCATAATCAAACCACCACGCTACCCTCTAACCAAGGTATTGCATTCATCATGTCATTAGCTACTTTTAGTCATTGTTCTTGGGTCATTGACTCAGGAGCCACTAACCATGTCTCATATTCAATTAGTGCATTTAAAAGCCTATACCACATCAAACATGTGCATATAAACCTACCGGATGGAACACAAAATGTCACAGATATAGCTGGTACCATAGAGTTTATTGCCCAATTTCAATTAGTACATGCATTGTTTATTTTGAAATTTAAGTTCAATTTGATATCAGTATCGAAGTTGACTAATAATCTGAAATGCAAGTTCATTTTTGATGACTCCAATTGTGAGATACAGGATCCAGTTTTCAAGAAGAGGATTGGAGTAACTGAACAAAGAAGGGGATTGTATGCTTTTGAGAATTTAAAACCAGTCATAGCAACAAATATCACATCAGCATTGTCATCTATGGTCTTGCCCTGCAATTCCAGTAAAGATGATTCAGAAGCAATTTGGCATATTAGACTAGGTCACATACCATCTCAGAGAATAAATGTGATGCAAAAATCATATAATTTTTTTTAAAATAAAGGGAACATTGGACCCTGTGACTCTTGTCACTATGCTAAACAAAACGACTTTCATTTTCTTCTAGCATGTCTAAGTCTGTGAATTTGTTTGAGCTAGTACATATGGATATCTAGGGCCCCATTGGAACAGTTTTCATTGGAGGACACAAATATTTCTTGACTGTAATTGATGACAAAAGTAGATATACTTGAATTTTTTTCATGAAATCAAAGGCTGAGACAGCTTCTCTTGTGCAAAAGTTTATAAATCTTGTTCAAACACAATTCAATGTTTCTGTAAAAAAGATGAGAATCGATAATGGCCTTGAATTCAAGTTAAATTCTTTCTACAATTCCAAAGGCATAGTGCATCAAACAACATGTGTTGAGACTCCTCAACAAAATAGAATTGTAGAAAGAAAGGATCAACATATTTTAGAAATAACTAGGGCATTAATGTTCAAAGCAAACATGCTAAAGATTTTCTAGACAGATGCAGCAACACAAGCTATTCATATTCTTAATCGCATACCTAGCATTCTATTACAAAATGTTTCTCCTTATGAAATTTTAAAAGGAAAATTACCTGAGATTGAATATATCAGGGCGTTTGGCTGCTTGGCATATGCTGCAATCTTGACAGCTCATAGAAAGAAACTTGATAAGAGGGCCCGAAAATGTGTACATCTTGGGCACAAACCAGGGACAAAGGGCTATTTGCTATTTGATCTATCAACTAGGGATGTCTTTCTCTCTAGAAATGTTATCTTCTATGAAAATGTTATGCCTTTTGCATTAAATGCATTCTCTGATCCTAGTCAAGCACAAAGCACACACCATCAAATACATCTACTACATTCACAGATCCATTTGACATTACTCACAATACATCTTTTAACAATCCATTGCATAACACTGTCACGTATTCACCTGCATCACAAACAGATGTTCAAGATACCACGTTGCACAATCATGCATCATATTCTGATTACATTGTTTCTGATTCAAGTGAGTTCCAGATTACTCATGATCATGCTCCTTTAGATGCATTTATCAGAGGCTCAGAATTTGAAGCCTCAGGGGTGATTCATCAAGATCATACTGGTCTTAGAAGATCAAATAGGACAAAAAAAGCCCCCCCAACGTACCTGAAGGATTTTCATTGTTTGATGTCTTCTGCAATAGATTCAGCTACTCCCAATTCTTCCTTATAGCATCCTGCCTCACAAGTAAGTACCTCACTAAAAATAGACCCATTAGCTAAACTCATGCATGTAGAACCTAGGAATTATGATGATGCTGTTACAGATGCTAATTGGAAGTCAGCCATTGATAATGAACTTCTTGCTCTAAAGAACAAGAAGACCTGGACTTTGACTAAGCTCCTTGATGGTAAGAAAGTAGTGGGTTGTAAATGGGTCTTCAAACTCAAACTTAACCCTGATGGCTCCATAGAGAGGTACAAGGCACGGATTATGGCCCAGGGTTTCTCGCAAACTCGCGGAGGGGACTATAAGGACACATTCAGTCCAGTGGTAAAAATGAATACGTTTAGAGTTGTGATGGCTATTTCGGCTGTAAAGCAGTGGCATTTGCACCAATTAGATGTAAACACAACGTTCCTACATGGTGATTTAAATGAGACAATATTCATGAAACCTCCACCAGGATTACAACTTCCATAACAAGGCTTGGCTTGCAGATTGGACCACTCTCTCTATGGACTGAAATAGGCGAGTAGACAGTGGAACACTAAGCTTGTAGCATCCCTCACCAATCTGGGCTATGTACAATCCAAACATGATTATAGCATGTTTACCAAGATCAATTCAAAGCATATGACTGTGATTTTGGTGTACATTGATGACCTTGTGCTAGAAGGTGATGATATTGAGGAAATCAACCATATCAAATAGTACCTCTAGGACCTCTTCAAGATCAAAGACCTTGGTGAATTCACCTATTTTCTTGGCACGAAGATTTCCAGAAGCCCAAGAGGGATTGTGGTGCACGAAATTGTGATCTCTGGTAATGGCTCCAAAAACTTGGTGCTCTAATCTCAATTCATAATTTGTCACAACTTCGATACAACTAACCAGCAAGTGCACTGGGTCGTCCAAGTAATAAACCTTATGTGAGTAAGGGTCGATCCCACGGAGATTGTTGGTATGAAGCAAGCTTTGGTCACCTTGTAAATCTCAGTCAGGCGGATATAAAATAGTTATGGAGTTTTCGAATATTAATAATAAACTAGGGATAGAAATACTTATGTAAATCATTGGTGAGAATTTCAGATAAGCGCATAGAGATGCTTTCATTCCTCTGAACCTCTGCTTTCCTGCTGTCTTCATCCAATCAGTCTTACTCCTTTCCATGGCTGGCTTTATGTAAGGACATCGCCGTTGTCAATGGCTACTTTTAATCCTCTCGGGAAAATGGTCCAAATGCTCTGTCACAGCACGGCTAATCGTCTGGAGGCATCACCCTTGTCGATGGCTGCGTCCTATTCCTCTCTGTGAAAATGGTCCGATGCGCTGTCACTGCATGGCTAATCATCTGGAGGTTCTCGATCATACTGGAATAGGATTTACTATCCTTTTGCGTCTGTCACTACGCCCAGCATTCGCGAGTTTGAAGTTCGTCACAGTCATTCAATCCCAGAGTCCTACTCGAAATACCATAGACAAGGTTTAGACTTTCCGGACTCTCATGAATGCCGCCATCAATCTAGCTTATATCACTTAGATTCTGATTAAGAGATCTAAGAGATACTCATTCAATCTAAGGTAGAACGGAAGTGGTTGTCAGGCACGCGTTCATAGGGAATGATGATGATTGTCACGTTCATCACATTCAGGTTGAAGTGCGAATGAATATCTTAGAAGCGGAATAAGTTGAATTGAATAGAAAAACAGTAGTACTTTGCATTAATCTTTGAGGAACAGCAGAGCTCCACACCTTAATCTATGGAGTGTAGAAACTCTACCGTTGAAAATACATAAGTGAAAGGTCCAGGCATGGCCGAGATGGCCAGCCCCCAAAACGAGATCACAGGATCAAAATACAATCCAAGATGATCCGAAGATGATAATAAAAAGTCCTATTTATAATAAACTAGCTACTAGGGTTTACAGAAGTAAGTAATTGATGCATAAATCCACTTCCGGGGCCCACTTGGTGTGTGCTTGGGCTGAGCTTGAAGTCTACACATGGAGAGGTCATTTTTGGAGTTGAACGCCAGCTTTTGTACCATTTTGGGCGTTGAACTCCACTTTGCAACTTGTTTCTGGCGCTGGACGCCAGAATTGGGCAGAGAGCTGGCGTTGAACGCCAGTTTGCGTCGTCTAAACTTGGGCAAAGTATAGACTATTATATATTGATGGAAAGCCCTGGATGTCTACTTTCCAACGCAATTAGAAGCGCGCCATTTTGAGTTCTGTAGCTCTAAAAAATCCATTTTGAGTGTAGGGAGGTCAGAATCCAACAGCATCAACAGTCCTTCTTCAACCTCTGAATCTGATTTTTGCTCAAGTCCCTCAATTTCAGCCAGAAAATACCTGAAATCACAGAAAAACACACAAACTCATAGTAAAGTCCAGAAATGTAAATTTAACGGGATCTCATGGTGATGAGCTTCATGCGTCTCTTGAGATCCATGAATGGGCTCTCTTGCTTGCTCCATCCTTTTCTTAGTGATGGGCTTCTCTTCCTCAATGGGAATGTCTCCTTCAATGAAAGCTCCAGCTGAGTAACATAGATGGCAGATAAGATGAGGGAAAGCTAGCCTTGCCCCAAGGGAGGGCTTTTCGGCTATTTTGTAGAGTTCAAGGGAGATGACTTCATGAACTTCTACTTCCTCTCCAATCATGATGCTATGG
>NC_029789.2:135977315-135977618 GCF_000816755.2 Arachis ipaensis
TTGTCCTCATTTATTTGAAGGATCAATTCTCCTCTGTCCACATCAATCACAGCTCTTGCTGTGGCTAGGAAGGGTCTTCCACGGATGATGAATTCATCCTCATCCTTCCCAGTATCTAGGACTATGAAATCAGCAGGGATGTAAAGGCCTTTAACATTTACTAACCCGTCCTCTACTTGTCCATAAGCCTGTTTTCTTGAGTTGTCTGCCATCTCTAATGAGATTTTAGTGGCTTGCATCCTAAAGATTCCCAGTTTCTCTATTACAAAGAGGGGCATGAGGTTTATTCCTGAACCAAGGTCA
>NC_029789.2:135978416-135978572 GCF_000816755.2 Arachis ipaensis
TTCGTTCCTCTGAACCTCTGCTTTCCTGCTGTCTTCATCCAATCAGTCTTACTCCTTTCCATGGCTGGCTTTATGTAAGGACATCGCCGTTGTCAATGGCTACTTTTAATCCTCTCGGGAAAATGGTCCAAATGCTCTGTCACAGCACGGCTAATT
>NC_029789.2:135978652-135980908 GCF_000816755.2 Arachis ipaensis
CGAAGATTCTGATTAAGAGATCTAAGAGATACTCATTCAATCTAAGGTAGAACGGAAGTGGTTGTCAGGCACGCGTTCATAGGGAATGATGATGATTGTCACGTTCATCACATTCAGGTTGAAGTGCGAATGAATATCTTAGAAGCGGAATAAGTTGAATTGAATAGAAAAACAGTAGTACTTTGCATTAATCTTTGAGGAACAGCAGAGCTCCACACCTTAATCTATGGAGTGTAGAAACTCTACCGTTGAAAATACATAAGTGAAAGGTCCAGGCATGACCGAGATGGCCAGCCCCCAAAACGAGATCACAGGATTAAAATACAATCCAGGATGATCCGAAGATGATAATAAAAAGTCCTATTTATAATAAACTAGCTACTAGGGTTTACAGAAGTAAGTAATTGATGCATAAATCCACTTCTGGGGCCCACTTGGTGTGTGCTTGGGCTGAGCTTGAAGTCTACACATGGAGAGGTCATTCTTGGAGTTGAACGCCAGCTTTTGTGCCATTTTGGGCGTTGAACTTCACTTTGCAACTTGTTTCTGGCGCTGGACGCCAGAATTGAGCAGAGAGCTGGCGTTGAACGCCAGTTTGCATCATCTAAACTTGGGCAAAGTATGGACTATTATATATTGATGGAAAGCTCTGGATGTCTACTTTTCAACTCAATTGGAAGCGCGCCATTTTGAGTTCTGTAGCTCTAGAAAATCCATTTTGAGTGCAGGGAGGTCAGAATCCAACAATATCAGCAGTCCTTCTTCAACCTCTGAATCTGATTTTTGCTCAAGTCCCTCAATTTCAGCCAGAAAATACCTAAAATCACAGAAAAACACACAAACTCATAGTAAAGTCCAGAAATGTGAATTTAACATAAAACTAATGAAAACATCCCTAAAAGTAACTAGATTCTACTAAAACATATTAAAAACAATGCCAAAAAGCATATAAATTATCCGCTCATCAGATTGCCATTTGCCAACAAAAATACTGCCTTGATCTCCTTATTCGACACCTATGGACTAAACCACACATTTATCAAAGAGCTCGGGCATTGTCCTTGCATCAACTTCAGAGTATCGAAAACTTATAGGGCGACTCCTCTACCTTACCAACACCCGACCAGAGCTCTGCTATGACGTAGCAAAACTCAGTCAGTTCCTTGACTGTGCAACAGACAAACACTTTGAGGCAGCTTTGCGGATCTTCAGATATCTCAAGGGTGCACCAGCCTTGGGTTTATTCTTCTCAGCTAACACAGATTTACTTCCATCAGGGTTCTCTGACAGTGATTGGGGGACACGTCCTGATTCACGAAGATCAATTACAGGGTATTGTTTCTATCTGGGTACATTAATCATCTCCTGGAAAAGTAAGAAATAGGATATAGTTGCTACATCATCCTGTGAAGCAGAATATAAGGCCCTTGTAGCAGCAACCAAGGAGGCACAGTGGCTAAGGTTCATACTAGAAGAGTTGCAGGTGGATCAGGGAAAACCGATAAGAATCTTTTGTGATAGTCAGTCAGCTCTGCACATAGCCGCTAATCCTGTCTTTTACGAACGGACAAAGCATATTGAGGTTGATTGCCATGTCGTGAGGGATAAATGGCAAAAGGGGGTGACGAAGTTGCTCCCAATTTCCAGCACTGAACAAACAGCTGACATCTTGACAAAAGCCCTCGCCCCCAATCTGTTTCGAGCTTGTCACGCCAAACTTGGATTAATCGAAGCATCCAATCCAAGTTTGAGAGGGAGTGTTACATGATAAAGACTCTATAGTGCAGCAGCTGTATCAGATAAAAAAGATTAGTTAGTGTAACTGAAATTAGTTAAGTTATTAGTATGTTATCAATGAAATTAGATTCTTCCTTCTCTCTCATTCTCCTCTTTCTCTGCTAGTTGATCCCTCTTCTTCTTGTTGCTCTCTTCTCTTGCTTCGTTCCCTCTCTTTCTCTTTTCTTCACAGTTGAACTCACATGACAGAATTGATGAGAGTTGCTCTACTTCATTTATGGCTGTTTCAACACCGCTCTCATTTTCATTCACTTT
Source organism: Arachis ipaensis (assembly GCF_000816755.2). Classification (NCBI taxonomy): domain Eukaryota; kingdom Viridiplantae; phylum Streptophyta; class Magnoliopsida; order Fabales; family Fabaceae; genus Arachis; species Arachis ipaensis. The sequence continues at coordinate 135,980,705 of NC_029789.2, forward strand.
TTCATTGTCTTTCTCAGAAAGACTAAGAAAAACACTACACTCACAATCTGCATCCAAAATTTTCAAAATTATGATGCCTAAGAAGCAACAAATTAAAAAAATTGATCGTTCTGAATTTCTCATTACTAATTATCTTAATCAATTTAATTAGATAATATTTTTTCAGTATGAATATTAAAATAATAATGTGTATTTAAAATTGTT
>NC_029789.2:135980946-135982618 GCF_000816755.2 Arachis ipaensis
GTGGTTAGTTTGTTTTTTGTATTTGTTAGAGTAGGATGGTAATTAATAGGTTAATTTTACTGATACTATGTAATATATTAGAATATTTGTTAATTTTTGTTTAGTGTTAGTGGCATTTCAATTTAATTGAATTGAGCAATGTTTCTAAATTAAATTAATAGAGTTTAATTTAGGATTTTTAATTAATGTGAAAGGTTAACCACAAAAAATACTTTCAAATTATTTTAACGTTGACAAAAATACACTTGAATTTTATTATGGACAAAAATGCCTTTAAATAATTTAAAAACACAACAACAATACCTAACAGTAAATATATATTTTCAAAAAATATATTAGAGATTTAATTTTGATACAATTTTTTGCAAGAATAATTATAAAAATAAGATATTATTATACATAAAAATTGGTAATTTTTCGTTAAGTATATATTTTTTTATAACATTTTTGTTAACACCCAATAATACTTTTAAAAAATCACAAAACAATATATACTTAACCAAAAATCACCAAATTTTAAGAATAATAATATCTCACTTTTTTAATTATTATTGGAAAAAATTGCATCAAAATTAAATTTATAATGTATTTTTTGAGAAATACATATTTAATGTTAGTTTTTTTGCAAGATTATCTAATATTAAATATGTATTTCTCAAAAAATACATTAGAGATTGAATTTTGATACAATTTTTTGCAAACATGATTAAAAAAATGAGATATTATTATTCTTAAAATTTGGTGATTTTTCGTTGAGTATATATTTTTTTGTAATTTTTTTGTTAATAACTAATAATACTTTTAAAAAAGCACAACAAAATATATACTTAGAAAAAAATGACCAAATTTTAAGAATAATAATATTTTATTTTTTTAATTAAGTTTGTAAAAAATTACATGAAAATTCAATCTCTAAGGCATTTTTTAAAAATATATATTTACTATTGGGTATTGTTGTTATGTTTTTAAATTATTTAAAAGTATTTTTGTTGATAGTAAAATTTAGGTACATTTTTATCAGTGTTTTAATAATTCGAAAATGTTTTTGATGGTTAACTCATTTTGTAGTTATATTAATGTTATCCGAAAGAGATTACAACAAATTATTTTAATGTTAATAACTAAGCTAGTGGAAATAATTAATATTTAGGTTCTATGTTAAAATATAAATGTGTATTTTACTTTTATGTATGTATACATGTAGGATAAACCTATTTATTAATTACATAGTTATATTTTTTACTTTATGATTTTAGAAATAAGATATATATAATTTGGCTAAATTTTGTTGATAGTAAAAATAGTTATGATGATAATTTTGTTAAAGTTAATTTTGGGTATAATTTTTGTAATTTTACTAGTTAGTTTAATATAGAGGTTAGCTTTTAGAAATAAGATATTTATAATTTGGTTTATTTTTGTTAATAAGAAAATTTTGTTAGGTTAATATTCATGTTAATTTAATGTTGATTATGAATATTTGAATTTATAACTTGAGTTATTATTTGTTCATATTTTATAGACTTCACGAATTTTAAGGTGTATCCACATAAATCCATCAGAAGCTTACAATCCGATTGTCGAGTGTAACACCCCATTATCCTAAGTCTTACCTTTAGCCGTAAAACAAAGAATAACAAAGTGCTATGATAGTTCTAAAGCTCATATTATA
>NC_029789.2:135982652-135986903 GCF_000816755.2 Arachis ipaensis
CATAACTAGAAGTCTAATGAAGGAACAAAAGCTCAAAATCGCATAAAGCGGAATTACAAAACGAAAAGCGTTCACACACAATAACTAAACGCGTAATTACGAACAGAACAAGACATAATACATATAAAACCTTGTAGATAGTTCCAAGATACACAAGGTAATAATTAAATTAACAAGATATGTATATATAAGTATGATGTACCAAAAAGAGGACTAGTCACAGCTTGTGGAGTTTAGGCCGGCTAGTCAAACTGAAATACAAAAGAGTTTTACAAGTTTAAAATAGCTTATACAACTTATCTCCCAAATCAAGCCTCTAAGGCAATAAAGTCTAAAATAAAAAGATGAGAGAATACTATAACAAAAGTAAAGTAAAATAAAGCATAAGAAAGACCATCCTTTGCCCTGTCACCATATCCACAAACTCACCGAGGTGGGTTGCGACTTGCATCTGAAAAGCAACAACAATATATGGTATGAGAATTGGAGGTTCTCAGTATAGTAACAGTGCCCAATATATAAGATGTAAGGTTTCGGGACGCCAAAGGCAATCCTAGAACTTCACACTAATACAAATATTCAAGCTTAACGAAAAATAAATAAATTAAACCATAAACCATAAACAGAGTTATCTAAACTTAGGGGATTTCTAACTAAAACCAGTCACACCGCTGTATCCCACAGCCTTCACCAACCTAACTTCGTGCAATCCCATCGCCACCGCCTCCCGATCCTCCTCAACACCAAGTAAAACACAAGTAATGTACATATATAGCAGATAATTCAACTAGCATTTAGACATGTTATTCAAATAGGCATAACTCAAGTAATCAAAGCAAGCAAGCATATAGAAGATGAATATGATGAATGTCTATCCTATTTGGCTCGTAATATCACTTGTCGGTTCAAAATGCTAACCCGACACATCCCCGAAATGTCGCTTTTCTGTCACGACCAGGGTTATCGTGCCCTGCTCACTCTTTCTAGTGCCCAGCACTTTATCTTGCGCCCCGTGAGTTATAGTGCCCAACAGACTCTTTCGGGTTATTGTACCTGAGATCATTCTGGCGGCAGAAAGGTTATGTGAGCGGGAGACTGCCACAATCCTCATATCTCAACGTAGGCAGGAGACTGCCTTGGCCCCTACGCCGGCACTGCCACCTTGACAAGCGGAAGACTGCCACAGTCCTTGCCGAAGGCGCATAGCGACTTACCAACGGGCTGTAGTGCGCGAGTTCACTCTGGCAGCAGAAAGGTTATGTGAGCGGGAGACTGCCACAATCCTCATATCTCAACGTAGGCAGGAGACTGCCTTGGCCCCTACGCCGGCACTGCCACCTTGACAAGCGGAAGACTGCCACAGTCCTTGCCGAAGGCGCATAGCGACTTACCAATCATTACAGTTCAGTAATACAGCACAGCTCATAGCACAATTCCTTTTATACTCATTCCAATCTTATCATCCAACATCAATATCTCAAGTTCATCACCAACATCTCAAGTTCATCATCAACTCAACTCCCCATAAGTTCACAGAACAAAAACCACCCAACTAACATACCAAGCCTAAACCACCATTTTCTAAACTATACATAAATTCACTAACCCATCTCTATTAATCTTAAGGCCTAATTACTAGTTAGCAATCTTAAACCATGGATAAAGAAATTTGCAAAGCTAGAGAACCCTTGAAATGTGAAGAAAAATAATTTTTCAGCAAAATAGGGTGTATGCGTATGCATGCCAAATGTATGCGTACGCATACTCAGAATTTAGTCCATCTCGCGTACGCATGCACATTGTATGCGTACGCATAGGTACCAAACAGAATGGCATGCTCGCGTATGGGTGGTTCGCGTACACATACTCCTCCAGACTTGCAGAATTTTGTAAAGTTGCAGAAATCAGTTTTAAACACCAAATTTCAAACGTTCATAACTTTCTCTATAAAACTCTATTTTCCTCAAACTTTATATCATTTCAAAGCCCTTGAAATCATCTTTAATTTAAAACAAATTTCAATCAATTTCGAAAACCGATGCTCAAGTTATGATCTGCCAAAGTTCACTAAAAATAAAGTTTTACACAAAAATATCAAAGTTCTCTAATTTTCAAATTCCATAACCAAAACAAACCAAAACGTACCCAAACATCATAAACAATTTGCATAAATCAACACAAATCCATAATTCCCAACTCAAGATCTCAACCATCAATAATTTGCACAAATTACTCATCATAAACATCATTCATCACCTCTCATCATAAATTCTCATAATTATCATTATTCAATCTCAATCTCCATAATCAACACTATTCACTAACAACAATATCATAATTCATCAATCACCATGAACATAAATAACACCAATACTTATCATATTATCATCATAATTCATATATCACACATTCCAACACTCCATATCATACTTTTCATTATCAAACATAAATTCACAAATAATGAATCATACACAACCATCATTCAATCCTATCTGAGGGTCAACTAGCCTAAGTGTCCAGAAATATTACATATTACATAAAGAAAATCGAAACCATATCTTGGCCGATTCCTAAAATACACCAAACACCAAAATAAAGCCACCAAGCTCGATCCAAAGTCTCAAACCAACTCTAACAAACACCAAAACTCAATCTAACATCACATAACATACAAACATCAAACCTAGGATTCACAAAAATAACTAAACACAAGGATTTAGTGAGACCTTATCTTATCCAACGAGATTAGGGGCAAAATCCAACAATATTCCAATGCTAGATCACCCCTAAACAAACAAAATCACGAAATCTGTTAAAAAATGTAGAAATTTTAGGGCAGAAAACTGAAACACGAGTTTCAAATTCTTACCAAAAAATCCTAGATAGAAACGAAGAGCTTGTCAAAAGCTTCGTGTGGCCACAAACGACTCATCAATCGGAGTTTTGTAGCTTAAGTTATGGCTCCTGGAAGGTGATGATGAATAGTGACAATGGGGTTTCACCCCCCCACCATCACCTATCCGAGCTCTCTCTCTCTCTTCCCATCAAAATGAGCTTAAAGCTCATTAAACACACATATATATGTCAGACCTTGGGTTCGGTTGGGACTCGGTCCAACCCGTTAGCGCTTTTAGCCCGTTTGACCTACTTTATGTCAAAACCTTTAAGATTAGTGCCCGGTTTTCGATTCTAAATTATTTTTGTCCTTTCAAAATAATAAATCAACTTTCAAAAATCTTATTTTTCTCAAAACACGGTAGCGAACAAACTAGAGCCGGTACTGCCGGCTTATGCTCCGGTACGTATTTTTACAAAAAATTTTTCGCAACAGATACATTTTCCAACTCAAAAAAATCATTGAAATCAAATTTTATCTTTTTATTTTCAAAATATAATTTCTATATTTTCAAACCTATTTTGCGTGATTAAATTATTATTTTATTAAAGCGGTTAAGTCGATTCTTACTTCGAGCCTTTTTTGCATGCCACTAGGTTTTATCACGTATCTCAGATTAGAGCAAGGTTGCGAGAACCGGACCGGTCAATGAACCGGTAGAGTGACTGGTTTAATGATTTAAAGGTTCAACTGGAGTTCAACCAGTTTAATTAAACATATAAAAAAATTATTAAAAATTTAATATATAATTTTAAATATTTAAATTTAATCATTTTTAGGTTAATAAAATTTAAAATTTTATAATTTTATAGAATAAATTATCTATAATTTATCATTAAAAATTAACAAATTACTTCAAACGTCAAATTTTATAACTAACAAAAATGACAAATCAAAATTTAGAAAAATCAGCATATTCACCCCAGAATTTTCAAAAATTCCATACTCCACCACAGCACATCAACAACTCAGAATAACAAAGAACAAGAAGCAGAATCACCAAATCAGAAAAATAGCATAAACTCATAAACAATTCAAAATCAGAATCATAGCATAAAGTCATAAACAACTCAAAACCAAAAAAATTTCAACATAAACAATATAGTGAAGCAATGCATCATAGCACCATTAACTGAGAATAAAAAAATCAGCAACAAACAAGTGAACCAACTCAGAAATCAGAATAAATAAAATTAACAAATAATCAGTGACTTGTTCCACACACAATAGAGGAAACAAATAAAAAACTAAAGTGAAAAAGGAAAGAAATCGGTGAAAATAAAGAATACCACAAAGAAGATGTTGAGGGACGACGAAGATTGATGAACTCACAGCGACGGTCAAGAGTCCACAGC
>NC_029789.2:135987326-135999789 GCF_000816755.2 Arachis ipaensis
CAGTCGACGACGGGAGGACAGAGAAGAGTGGCAGCAACTGAGATTGGGAGTGAGAGAGATTGGGGAATTTTACCATTTTGGTGAGACTGAGAGTGAGAGAGAAGAGAGAAGAGAGAAGCAGAGAAGCTCGGGAAGCCATGCACATCAACCTCAGACATAGCTCCACCGACTCCTTCTTCCGCCGCTGCTCTCCAAAGCTGCCGCCTTTGAAATTAGGGATTTTGGTATTTTGTTGACACTGAGAGTGAGAGAGAAGGGACATGGGATTGGGGCATTTGGGGCTGCGCATTTTTTTTAAACCAAAACGATGTTGTTTGGTGCTGAATGGGAGAACCGGACTTTCAAAAAAATTGGCCGGTTCATATGGTTCAGCGGTTAACCACGGGTTTGGCCATTTTTTACCAATTTTTTGCAGGTCGATTTTATGCATTAACCGGACCGGCTAACTGACCGGTTCCCAGTTAACCCGGTCGAACGGCCGATCCAGTACAATTTTCAGAACCTTGGATTGGAGTGATCCATGGACAGTCGTCTTTGGTAATAGCTTTAGTAGAAAGATGGCACTTTGATCCCCATATTTTTCATCTTCCAACTGGTGAGTGCGTTGTTAGATTGGAAGATATGGCTCTTATCCTAGGTATTGGGATAGATGATCTTCCTGTGACAGGAACAACTATGACTAGTCACGAGACCATGGAAGCCGAATGGTTACATCAATTTGGGGTTGCTCCAAGAGCCGATCATTGTAAAGGAAGTTACATCAAGATGATCTGGATTAGAAATGTGAAAGACAGGTTACATCTGAATGATAGAGTTTCCATGGAGAAGTGCGTGAAGTGTCATATATTGTTGTTTGGGTCAATCTTGTTTGCTGATAAATCTGGGTCAGCGGTTTACTGGAAATTTATGCCACTGCTTTGCGACTTCACTCGAATTCATGAATCTAGCTATGGTTCGGCATCCCTAGCACATTTGTACAGTGTATTGTGCAGGACATCGCGCTTTGCCTGTAAAGAGTGTGACGGTCTACTGATATTGTTACATATCTGGGCTTGGATTTGCATTCCAGTTCTTGCCCCGATTCCTGGTGCCCCGCAATTTTCCACTTGCTAACAGGTTACAATAATTGTTCATGCCTTGGACATTTTGTTCTACTTTATATGTTAATGTATCTTCTGATATAGTTTACTAATGAAAGAAAATGATGCTAGATGGCGTAACTGGGAATGGCTAATCAGTCGTATAGATATCATACTATTGCTCATTTTAGGGGATTGTTAGATGAAATTTGGGAAGGCCAGGTATGATTCTCATTAAATAATATATAATGATCTCGATATACATGCATGATTGGTTCCAGTTTCCTGTGAATAATCTTTTATTTTTGTTTCCCTCCAGTTTGTTTGGGGAGCTTTTGGTGTTGATTGGATTGAGTTAAATGCCATCCCTGAATATATTCGTCGTCATTCACAGGTTTGGAGTGCAACGGTACCTTTGATAGCATTTGAGACCCTTGAGTGGCATGCAACCGATAGGTGCATGAGACAATTTGATTTTGTATAGGATGTACCCCATCAGGAGAGGTCTCTGGATGGCCAACACGGTAAGGTGTTGACCGAACCTAAAAACTTGGATTGGTTAATCAAGCACAGGATTTGGATAATGCAATGGACCAACCGATACAGTCATGTCCTAATTGAGGATCATGTGCCCTTGCAGCATCCATTGGATCTTTACATGTATTGGTATCGAGAGAAATATGGGTCTCAATTGCACTTGTCTAATACTGTCTAGCATGAAAATCAAGAGGAAAATATTGTGCAGAATGAGCCACTCCATTCGGATGCACAACCATCACCTCAGCCCGAAGAACCCCAATAGTCAGTACCACTATGAGAGCAACCTCAACAGTCTTCAGGAAACTATGTTCCTCAAACCTATTCCACATCACCTTTTACACCATTATTCCCACTGCATCAACAATATTGGGGTGTATCACATTTGGAGATAGAAAACCAAGCATCATTTAGCCATCTTTTTAGATTTATGGCGACAGATCTAGGAGCATCACAAAGTCTTGTAACGTGAGCAAGGTTCCCCCACCCTAGTCAATGCAACCCAATATGATGACCCCTGGAAGAAGGTCACTTGATTCAAGCCTTCATTAAACTCCGGAGGTAGACTATCTATTGATTTGAGTAGGAGTGACGGGGGTCGAGCAGTTGTTAATAGTGGAAAACCCCGTCGTATTCAAATGGGAGCCATCAAGGAGAGCATGAGGGGGGAATGATGGTGATGCTGGCCAGTACTTAGTGCATATCCCAGAGGGTGATGACGAGGATGAGGACGAGGCTGATGAGGAGAACATTCATTTTGATGCTGGTCATGATGGTGATGGTCATGACCATGGTAATGATCCGAGGCCTAGTGCAGGTAACGTACTTATTGGTATCGTTCATATATATGTTGATATGTGTTATTGATATGTATCTTGTCTTTAATTTTCTTGTATAGAATATTAGCAGTAGATTGGTATGTAACTTGCCTTTAATGTTGTCTGCTACAATTTATGTAGGTGGGGTAAGTACAGCCACAGGGCACCCCACAACTCCATCTTCTCGAGACAAAAAGATACAATCTTATATATGACCCTTCATTTCGTAGCGCAAACAGATTCACACTGTCCGCGTTTACCAATGTCGCGAAGAAGTGCAAGAATTTTTATAAAGATGTACAGTGGGCAATGAGAAAGTATAATATAGTGATAATAGATATTTAGATGTGTTATCTAATGTAACGAAATAGTATGTAAGTGGACTTGTGTTGATGTTTTGAATGACATAAATCGTAAAAGACATCACAATTAATTAGACAACTACTATGGAAATAACACATAATCGGATCACTATCAGGTATTTTGAGGAACACCTCCTATGCTGGTGCCACCACATTGACGACATCTACTACAGCTATGGCCCTCGGCCCCACACTGCCTACAGCGCCTTGGACCATGTATCATTCGCATGTCCATCTCATTTAAGAAGCGGGTTATCTTCGGCCGACCCTTCGTGGTATGCAGGCCATGTAGTAGGATTGCCGAGTGGTCTAAATCTAACTCTATAAACCTTTCGGATCTGGTCCCTGTAGACATCGTGAACATACACCTGTCAATCCAATCACTGATTTGCACAACAAACACAGACATGGTAACATGGCATTCGATCCACTTGAAATTCACCACAGTCACAACGACGTTGATGCAGATCAACCGTAAACTCCAAACCACTAGGCATCTCACGCACCTCAAAGACTTCATTCTGTCTGTCGAAACCAAGGTTGTGAGAACCGAACCGATCAATGAACTGGTAGAGTGACTGGTTTAATGGTTTAAAGGTTCAACCGGAGTTCAACCGGATTTAAAATTTTACAATTTTATATAATAAATTATCTATAATTTATCATTAAAAATTAACAAATTACTTCAAACATCAAATTTTATAGCTAACAAAAATTAAAATAGACAAAAATGACAAATCAAAATTTAGAAAAATCAGCATATTTACCTCAGAATTTTCAAAAATTCTATACTCCACCACAGCACATCAACAACTCAGAATCAGAAAGAACAAGAAGTAGAATCATCAAATTAGAAAAATAGCTTAAACTCATAAACAATTCAAAATCAGGATCATAGCATAAAGTTATAAACAACCCAAAACCAGAAAAATTTTCAACATAAACAATGTAGTGAAGCAATGTATCATAGTACCATCAACTGAGAATAAAACAAATTAGTAACAAATAAGTGAACCAACTCAGAAATCAGAATAAATAAAATTAACAAATAATCAGTGACTCGTTCTGCACACAACAAAGGAAACAAATAAAAAAATAAAGTGAAAAAGGAAAGAAATCAGTGAAAATAAAGAAGACCATGAAGAAGATGTTGAGGGACGGCGAAGATTGAAGAACTCACAGCGACGGCGAAAAGTCCACGGCGGGATGGGTACGTTCGCACTTCGCACAGAGTGGTGCTCGACACAGAGAGAGAGAGATGTCTCGAAGACAGAGGCGTTTTTTATGACGAGAAAGAGGTGGCCGACGACGGGGAGGACAGAGAAGAGTGGCGTCGGCTGAGACTGAGAGTGAGAGAGATTGGGGCATTTTGCCATTTTGGTGAGACTGAGAGTGAGAGAGAAGAGAGAAGCAGAGAAGCTCGGGAAGCCATGCACATCAACCTCAGACGTAGCTCCACCGCCTCCTTCCTCCGCCGCTGCCATGCTCCGACAAACGCTCCCTCATTCTTCTGCTGCTATCCAAAGCTGCCACCTTTGAAATTAGGGATTTTGGTATTTTGGTGAGAGTGAGAGAGAAGGGAGAGGGGATTGGGGAATTTAGGGCTGCGCATTTTTTTTAACCAAAACGACGCCATTTAGTGCTGAATGGGAGAACCGAACTTTCAAAATATCGGTCGGTTCATCTGATTCACTGATTAACCACCAGTTCAGTTGGTTTTTTCACCGGTTTTTTGCAGACCAGTTTTAGGCATTAACTGGACCGGCTAACTGACCGGTTCTCGATTAACCCAGTTGAACCGGTCGATCCAGTCCAGTTTTTAAAATCTTGGTCGAAATAGTTAACCTGAATATTTTTCGCTGCCAGCTAATTTGCATACAACTTCGAGGTCACAAGCTCAGAGAACACATGGCCAGCATTAATTCGAGCCTCAGCTTTAGCCATTTTTCTGGTGAACAACTCATTAAGCCTGTAAAATGTTGCTTTTATAAGTGTAGTAACTGAGAGATTATGTGCCTCCTTTAAAATCGAATTGATACACTCAACTAAATTCGTGGTCATATGACTCCAACAATAACCACCATCGAATTCCAAAGCATACTATTCACGTGGAATGTTATCCAGTCACATCGTATACGCCTCATCCTTACTATCACTGTTGTAATCTCTCTATTCCATATCCCGATCAGCTTCAGGTTGTTCAAACTCAATGTATAGTTCGATAAATGACACTTGTGATCGAGTTTCATAATTGATTGAAAACATCTCTTGCATGCTCGTATCGTCCGTGACATACTTGGTCTAAAAATGAAGGAATCCACCGAACACTAACACAAGATGTCGATACAAAATACTCGATATCCTCTTTGACGTATGAGGATCTATCATTTCACAAATAATGTCTTTTAATTCATTAAATGACAATATAAAAGGAACAAAAAGATCACAAGAATTTTCACAAATAAATCTCACTCCCTCAAATGTTTGTAACAAAATTTGACCATGATAACACATCTTTACCATCACTTTATCTTCCATTTTTTTGAAAATAATGTTACTCTCTTTTCACTGGTTTATATAAGCAAAAGCATGGATAAACTAGCTAAAACGATAAATAATAGATAAGAAGAAGAAAGCGAGTTCAACAAGATGAAGTTTTGGTAAGTATATATATACATATCAAATCAAATCCTCAGAATTGAATTTTTAATAATTAATTTATTTTTTATTCACAAAACTGACCCACTAAATTGGGCTTTTCAATTTTTAAATTTTTTTTACCTTAAAACCGACCCACCAATTTTTCAACATTAAAAAAAATAATAAAACACAACTCAAATCGGAGGCTCCGATTTGCCACTATCCGAATTTGAATTCCTCACTCTACAAATCGGAGCCTCTGTTTTCTATGCAATCCAAATCTGTGTTTTCGATTTATATTTTCTAATTAAAAAAAATCCTTTATATCTATTCAAAACACCCAATGATCCTATAATCCAGCATAACACAACCCTAAAATTTATAGTTGTAAAAATCGAATCGATCCAAATTGGCTGGTTCGACCAGAAAATTGGTGAACCGAACCTTAAACTGATTCGGTTTACTTCTTGAAACGTTTAAGAAAGAAAATCGCTGTAAACCGGTAAGAACCAGATAAACCGGTCAAAATTGGTAAAAACCGATGCAAATCGGCCTGTTTGAAAAATTATTCAAAATGTCTCCACCAAGTTTCTTGAAACGTTTAAGAAAGAAAATCGCTGTAAACCGGTAAGAATAAGAATAAATCGGTCAAAATTGGTAAAAATCGATGCAAACCGGTCTGTTTAAAAAATTATTCAAAATGTCTCCACCAAGTTTCAAACCTAGACCTTTTAAGTTACAAGGAGGCACACTTACCACTCAACCATCAAACTTCTTAACATTATGTGTGATAAATATTAATTATATAGTATATATTCAATTATATAATTTTATAGATATCTAATTTAATTTAATTTTGTATTCTCTATTTTTTAAATTAATTATATTTTAATTATATACCATTATTAATATAAATATAAATTTTACTAAAAATTTATTAATCTGTTTGATCTATTTCAATGCTAGTATTGTGATTAAGGTTATTTATTTTAATGTTAGTGTTAAAATCTACTGATATTATAGTTAGATGATAGAATTTGTGAATTAATTGTTACTTTTATCGTGTCAAATTAAGATACTATTATAGTATTACTAATAAATTATATGTTTTTTTATATTGGTTATTTTTAGAATTTGAGACTTAATTCTTCATAAAATGTTAGTGAAGATATGTATTTCAAATTTTAATTTTAAATTTTTAATTATTTTATATTTTTTATTTACGTAACACCAATTTTTTTGATTAACCAATAAATTAGTAAACCAATAACTTGACGGATTCGATAGAAAAGCCTAACTTAGCATATCAATAAAATGGAGACCACAAAGATTTGCAAGGAAAGATGAAAAAGCTTAAGCCGACCCCTAAGTGTTGACGTTATTTATCTAAGCAAATTGGTCAAATAAAACGTGAGTGTTGTGGCGATTGTCCAGCGTTGGGACAATCAGTTAAGGGAAGACCAATGTTGAAAATTATGATTAAAAAAATAACAAATTATAATATATTCTCATGATATAATAAAATAATAAATTTTTTAGTTAATAATAATAAAAAAATTTTAATTCTCTTGAACAAAGAAAAATTTTCAATAGTTGATTTACACACTTGATTAGTGCCTATATTAAAATAGAAGACAAGAAATTATTTATATATATTGCACAAAGTAATTATAATTTGTCACGTACATAAATAGTTGTGACTTTTTTAATTTTTTTTTATCAAAGGTAGATTTTTATTTAATGAAAATAGTTTTTGGGTCCACGTTGGACCTCAAACAATGATAAAATAGGGGATTTTCACAAACAAAAAATCATAAAACAACCTATGAAAAGAGTAATATTTGGGTGTCTTTTTCCTAGACATCAGCATCTTCATTCTGTTCTTCAAACTACCCAGCTAGATTGAAACTCTGAAGCATTCTTCCTTGCTACTTCAACAACGCGTTGGCAATTGAAACTACCACCCTCGAAGATGAAGTTATTTCGGGCTTTCCAAATTTTTCAAATCAGGTATGCAGCTGCTCTCATTTGTATCCTACCATTTTTGTTGTTCTTCAATTTTCCGGTTAATTCGAACCACCATGCCCATGTTTCTTGCCCGGTTCGAAAATCAGGAGCATCAATTCCCGAACTCAGCCATACATCTCGGGACTGCATGCAACTAATCAAGTAGTGCTAGATAGATTCATTAACTTGGGTATATTTTTGGAAGATTGGGAAACAGTAGGTATTCATTCATGAATTCTTTGACCCACTAGTAATCTTTTATGCATTACTTTCTACAAGAAAATTCTGATTTTGGGTTGTACTTTCAGGTCCCAAATTGAGCTCCAAAGTCTTTTCTATCGGTACTGTGTAGGCATCAAATTAAGAGGAGGGTGGTAGAACTGGTGAGCTAAGTCATATCCTGAAGCTACTGAGTAATTTCCACTTCTTCCATAGTTTCTGGTGAGTCTATCACTTCCTTCTTCTATATCTGTCTGTAGAATGGCCTGAGCAATCTCTGCATTAAACTGTGCTATTATGAGCCATTGATTCCATTATTTGGCATCTGTTATGAGTTGATTAACCCATGTTAATTCTGAGTCACCACTTGAAACCATTTGGGTAAATAGGGCCAGATGATCTTTGATCCAAGTATCCTACCAGATTCTCACAGAATGACCATTTTCCACCTTCCATCGTACTCCCTTTTCCATAACCTTCCGTCCTTCTAACAAACTTCGCCAGCCCCAAGAGGGGCTGATTCTAGTTTCTGCCTTGAGAAAGTCAAAATACTTGAAATACTTGCTCTTATATACTTTGTAGATTAGTGAGTTAGGTTTTGTTTGTAGTCTCCAACCTTGCTTACCTAACATCGCCAGATTGAAAGCTCTGAGGTCTTTAAAGTTCAACCCTCCCTGGATTTTTGGCCTGCACAAAACGCTCCATTTAACCCAGTGCATTTTTATCTCTGCTCCCTCTGTCCCCACCAAAACTGTAAAATCATCTGATGTATCTCTTCTAGCAATGTCTCTAGGAGTTTGAAACAACTGAGAGTATATATCAGTATAGCTGTAGCTACCGCCTTAATTAGTACTTCCTTTCCACTCACTGAAAGTAAAAATCTCTTCCACTGATGAAGCTTCTTAGCAACTTTATCTTTAACATAGTTGAAAGTGGCCCTCTCTGTCCTGTTTATTACTGCTGATATCCCAAGATATCTATCCTGATTACCAACGTGGGAATTTGGAGAATAGATGCTAAATCCTGTCTAGTTTCAATTGGCGAATTGTGGCTGAAGAAAATAAAGGATTTATCAAGGTTAACCACTTGACCACTAATCAATGAATAGGTGTGTAGGACATTCATTAAATTATGACAAGCTTCCTCCATTGTCTTGCTAAATAAGATAGAATCATCTGCAAAGAAAAGGTGGTTGATTATAGGACATCTATGATTCAGTCTCAAACCAACAACTTCTTGTCTCTGTTCTCCTCTGTGAGCAGGTAGGACAAGTCCTCTGTATAAAAAAAAAAAAAAAATAGATAGCGGGATAGAGGGTCGCTTGATGCAGCCCTTTACATGGCTTGAAAAAGCTATGTGGTTGTCCTTCCACAGTAACAGAATATGAGACAGTCGTCACACACTCCTTTAACCAGTCAACCCACTTTTGGCAAAAATCCACCTTCTTTAAAATAGTCCATAAGAAATTCCACTCAACTCTGTCATATGCTTTACTCATATCTAACTTCAATATAAAATCTTGAGTTCCATATCTCTTATTCTTGAGAAAATGTATGAATTCGTGTGCAATAAGGATATTATCACTTATGAGTCTTTCTTTGATAAAGGCACTCTGATTAGCATTGATGATCTTATCCATAACATTTTGCATCCTGTGAACTAAGATTTTTGAAACAATTTTATAAACCATACTACTGAGGCTGATCGGTCTGATTTGCTTCATGATCTTAGTGTTAGCCATTTTAGGAATCAAACAGATATGTGTATGATTAAAGGCCCTTAGCATGTGGTCTCCAGAGCAAAAACTAGTTACAGCACTAATAACATCAATTTTTATATGATGCCAAAAAAATTGAAAGAACTTTGCAGTAAAACCATCATCACCTAGGGCGGAAAAGGGGTTGATGGAGAAAACTGCTATCTTGATCTCCTCTTCTGAAACAGGTCTTGTCAGTTTTCGATTAGTGTTGTTATCTATCTTCACTGGCACATCTTATAGTGCTTCGTCTGAATTAACTGGGTTGGATGAAGTGAATAGATCCTCAAAATAGGTTTGAGCAATCTCTGCTATACCTTGTGCATTCGATTTGCTTTCTCCATTCTCATTCTCCAGAGTATTGATACGGTTCTTACGGTTCCGAATCTGAAACTTAGAGTGAATACTTGGTGTTATTGTCTTCCCATTTCAGCCACTGAACTCTAGCTTTTTTCATCCAGTAACGTTCTTCCATCAGATATGCTCCTTCTAGCTCCTCCTCCAATTGTTGTATTGCATTACCATTTGTTCTACTTCCTTTTCCTGTTTCCTCATCCAGCCATTCCTTAAGCAACTTAATTTCTGACTACGAATTAAGCGTGGTTGTGTACTGCCAGTTAACTATAGTATGCCGACACCTTTTAAGCTTTTGGTGGAGTTTGAACATTAGAGAGCCATCACATTCTATCTTCCAGTTATTTTTTACCAGTGCCACTACCTCCTCCTTATCACACCATCTCTCCTGGAATCGAAGCCTTCTCTTTGGCTTTGGGGCATCTGAATCGAAACCAACAGCAAAGGTCTATGATCTGAACCTGTGTCATTAAGGTGTGCCACCGAGACTCTTAGGTAAACCTTTCTCCAAGTGCCTGAACTTAACATCCGGTCTAACCTTTCTTTAATGAAATTATCCCCAAACTGCTTGTTTGACCAAGTGAATTTGGGTCCCTCATACCTCAGGTCAACCAACCCACCCTTATTAATAAAATTACTAAAACTTCTAATTAATGATGCAGATTTCATGCATCCGCCTTCCTTTTCATGGTATGTCTTAATTGCATTAAAGTCTCCCATCACCACTATGTGCTCACTAGCTAATGCAATAATATCCAAAATAGCTTGAAACTGGTCCTCTCTCTAGCTCTCCTCCGTATGTAAATGAACTCCTATCACTTTTCAGATTCTCTGCTCTTTCGGATCTATCACACCGAAGTAAATATAGAACTCCCCATGGCCCTTTATTTGTAATTCCACTTTCTCCTTCTACCCCATCAGCATTACACCCACTCGTCCTCTAGGTTCGACACAAAATAGGTTTTTAAAACCTGTGGTGTTCATCACTCACTCCACATTCAATGTAGTGTTTTTTGTTTCACATAGAAACACTACCTCGGGGGAATGGGCCGTGCACAGCCCTTTCATGCTATGAATCGTCAGGGATTTTCCCAAACCCCGACAGTTCCACATCATCATCTTCATGGGTACCTGGGTACCTCTTGTGGGGTGGCACCCTCTCCCATTCCAGCAACAATCAATTCAACTTGACACATTTTTTTCAGTCCCACTTCCTTCATCTTTCCTTCAACACTTCTTTTAATCTCCAAAATTCTTTTTGCTGTTTGAGCTTTACGAGCTAGTTTCTTCAATGATTGCTTCCTATCTTTATTCAGAGCTTCTGCACTTATCTCATTCGATTCACATTGTTGCTGCAGGCTTTCTTCATGACTTTCATATGGCAGCTTGTTATCACCACTAAAGTTGTCCACAGCCTTTTCTGAGCTGAGATTCTGCTCTACCCTGATTTCCTCTCATGTCCTCCGATCCCCTTTAACAGAGAGATTGGCCAATCTTTTAAGAAAGTTGATAGGAGTTGGATTTTTAGATTTGGATCCTCCCCCTCTCTCTTTACTCATAGTTCTAAGATTGCCACTCTCTTTCTGATCTCCAATTTTTCTACCTGTTTGCTCTGCTCTTAGCCATTCCCCATATCTCTCCTCCTCTACCTCTCCTTCAATAGCCGCTTTCACTTATCCATTACAGTTTCTAACCTCATGGCAAGTAAAACCATAATAACAGCAGAAAGTTCCTATTCTCTCATACCTTGGCTGTAGTTCAATCACTTTTTGGTCTGGCCCTGCCACTTTAATAATTTGCCTCAGCGGCTTCGTTACATCCATCTGAACTTGTACTTTTAGAACTTTCTCTTCTCTCCAGTGCATTTGAAAGAGGTTTGAATCGATCACATCCCCATAAGCCCTTCCAATTTTTCTCCCTAACTCCTTTGTTTTACAATATTCTGGTAATCTCCATAATTGAATCCAGATAGGGACATTAGCAAAATTCTTATCTTCTAGTGTTCCATCCTGTTTCCATCTTCTTATATTGATAATGGAATTTTTTAATAGCTATGGTGCACCCTTCTCCCTCTTATTGCGTCAATTTTATTATGAAAATATAATTAAAAAATATTGCCCCCATGACTTTGCACCTTAAACCCCTCAGGATTGCCCCAAATTGCATACATTGCAGATTCCATAATCCATACACTGAATAATCAATCAGCCATTACTCTACCCATCAAGCTTCGCAAGCATTTATCAATCCCTATTCTAACATCTGCATCATCAAATCCTATGATCTCCCCCTCCTTATTTAGAGAATGCCACTGCTGTTGTACTACAGGTTTAGCTTGGCTTTCCATGATCAATGGTGTTTACCAGATTAAACAAAGTCAATGAATCACTCAGAATTTGAAAATTAGGATTTTTTCCAAAGTCCTAACAAAGCACGTTACTAAACCCTACAGGGCAAAGTTTGTCTTGTGACTCCTCTATTGTCAATATGTATAATATTTTAAATATATACAATTCTTAAAGAGTTGTGTCTCTTTAACCAAAAGATACAATATTTTGAACATATAAATTCTTAAAATGTGGTGTCCTTTTAGTCAAATGGTACTAAACAGTTAGTAACTGTTTATTAATATTAATAATAATATCAATAATATTAATAATATTAATTAATCAAATTTGTAAATACCCTTCT
>NC_029789.2:136000059-136005375 GCF_000816755.2 Arachis ipaensis
TTGTAAATATTGTAAATACTTTTTAATCCTCCACTATTTATAAAATTAAATATCATATACAAGTATATACATAATGAATGTGCCAATAAGATTAAACATTTTTTAGTGTAAATTTTAAAGTTTTAACGAAATAATAAGTGTCTAATCGATTAAATCTATACTTCATATGTTAGTACCAAAAATCACACACATTACTTGTATCCTTCAAGTTCAAGGGCCTATAATTTTAAGCACTTATATGACTTTGTGCTCATCCTAGTGCCATGAATATTTACGAGAATAAAACCTCTAAAATTTACGATTGGAGCGGCACCACTCCTATATTTATATAGGTGGAATTCTTTGATAAATAATATTATCATTCTATTAAGAGTTTTAACTCACTCTCTTAATTTATTATAAATAATACTAAATCTTATACCTTAGTATTCCAATTGTTAAATAACTTGTTATTACCCATTAAACCTCGAAACTAGTGATCTAATAGAATGAGGTTGGGTTCCCATCATTTAGCAATAATAGGTTTTAATCCTATTTTAGACGTTATTTCTTTGATTTTATCCCTTGACAAACCTTTAGTCAAAGGATCTACTAAATTTCTTTGAGATTTTACATAAGTGATAGTAATTACACTATTATCTATTAGTTACCTCACAAACTCTTGTCTGAGACTTATATGTCTAGATTTTTCACTATAAATCTTATTATATGCTTGAGACATGGTTGATTCATTATCACAGAAGATTGAAATGGCTGTCGTCTACTGTGACCACAACTTTATATCATATAACAAATTCCAGAGCCATTCCGCTTCTTTACCCACAACTGATAAAGCTACAAATTTAGTCTCCATAGTTGAATGTAAAATACACGTTTGTTTCTTTGAGACCCAATTTATTACTCTACCACCTATAGTGAAAATCTATCCTGAAGTGAATTTGTTATCACTAGGATTTGTAATCTAACTTTGCGTCAGAATAACCTTGAGATAATTAATATAATGTAATCTCAAGTTTATGATTTTCTTGAGATAACCAAGAACTCTTGTTATAGCTTTTCAATGTTGATTACTAGTATTTTCTATAAATTTCGATAATTTGCATACAGCAAATGCTATATCATGTCTAGTGCAATGCATTGGATACATTAAATTTCCTATAACACTAGCATATTCTAATTGTGGTATAAGTCTTTTCATGTTTTCTTCTAATTTAGAATTAATTTACAAACTTTATTTTCATTTTCAGGTAGCACATAGCCTTTTGCTTGCTCTATATAAATTTTTTCATTAAGATTTTCATTTAGAAAAGTTGTTTTAATATTCATTTGATGTATATGAAGCTTGTGAATGGATGCTAATGCTATAAAAGTCCTAATAGAAGTCAATGTCACAGGTGTGTAGGTATCAAAATAGTTTAGACTTTTTTGTTGTCTAAACTCCTTGGCCACTAACCTTATTTTAAAGGCTTGTAATGAATCATTAGTGTTATACTTTTTTCTAAATACCCACTTACATCCTATAGGATTTGATCCTATAAGAAAATCAACAAAGACCCAAGTATTGTTTAATAATATTGAGTCCATTTCATCATTTGTTGCTTCTTTTTAAAAAGCAAAATCTCTTAAAGCCGTAGCCTCTTTGAACGTTTGAGGATCATCCTTTATGTTCATCACAATAGGAATCTTGTTTGTCACAGAATCTCTAGTTCCTTTTACCAAAAAAGTGATAGCCTGAGAAAAAATAAAATCTGGACCCAAGTCTTTTTTTTTCTCACTCTCAAGCTCTTTCTTGGTTCAATTAATTCTTTGTTGTTTAGTTCTTTATTATTTTGAATATCTTTTGAAACATTAATATTATTTTAGGAATATTCTAAACTAGAAGTTAAATCATTGATAAATTTATTTTCAATAAATTCTACTTCCCTTGATTTAACAACTACATTAGATACTAAATCTAATATTCCATATGCTTTAGAAGTTTGAGCATATCATATAAAAGTGCCTTTCATGGTATTTAGCCCCAATTTAGTTATCTTTTGATCAGAAACTCGATAAAAGGCTAAACACCCTCACACTTTTAGATAATTCAAATTAGGCTTTCTTCCTTTCCATATTTCATAAGGAGAAATCTTTCTATATCTTGACGGTATCCTATTATAAATATGACATGTTGTCAATAATGCTTCGCCTCACAAATTGTAAGGCAATTTTGCATTTATGACATTGAGTTAACTATATCCATTAAGGTACGATTCTTTCTTTCTGCCAAATCATTTTTTTGCAGAGTATACAGAGCAGAAGATTTATGCACAATACCATGTAGTTCACAAAAATGATCAAATTCATTAGAAAAATATTCTCCACCACAATCACTACAAAGAACTTTTATTTTCTTATCATGCATATATCTACTTCTATTTTATATTTTTTAAACATTTCAAAATTTCATCTTTATTTCTAAGCAAATACACATAAATAAATCTATAACAATTATCAATAAAAGCTATAAACTATTTTTTTTTCTTCTCTAGTAACATTGCCATTTAATCCATAAATATCATTATGAATAAATTTTAATAAATGTGTATTTCTTTTAACTTTAGAAAAAAAATTTTTAAAATTTTTAAAATTGTATGCAAATATCACATTTCTTATTAAAATCCTTGTTACTGTGATCAATATAATTATTTGTATGCATATATTTAATTGATTTGTAATTTAAGTGTGTTAATTTACTATGTCATAAATCACAAGAATCAACATCTAAAGAAACATTAACTTTATTATTAATACTAAGTTTAAACATGACTTTAGTACAATATCTTTTTTTCTATGAATACATTATTTTTAAGTAAGATCACTTTATCAGATTTTATTATAATTTTAAATCTTCTCTTACATAAGAGACTAAAAGAAACTAACTTTTTCTCTCAAATCCAGAACATAAAGTATATTTATTTACATACAGCCTCAAAAAAGTATCACAAAACTATTTTATTTCCCGGGCACGGATTCAGTATGCCGAAGACGTTTGTGCACTGAAACGCCAAAAATTTGTTTGACTTATTGGTGCGCATTTTTATTGAGGAGTCATTAGATCTTTTATGTTTTTTTAGTCCAACGGTCAACATCATTCTAAATGTAATTTAATGTAATTGGCTAGCTAGTATTTTTTTTGCAGCTTTTATGTCAATGGGGTTACTTTAAAAATATTATTTTCTTGATAGTTATTGTTGTTATATCAGAAATATATGTGGATTTATATCAAAAAATTAGAAATATATAAAATTTAAATTAATTAGAGTTAAATATCTCCTGTTATGTTAAATGCCACCTTCAGCTCCCTCTTCACCCTCAACTCCTCCCTCTTTTTCCTAATCTCCACCACAACCTCGCGCACCCCAACATCAACCATCTGGTCGGAGATGAGCTTGAGAAATCCAACGAGGTCATCGGAGAAAAGCTGGGACTGGAAAACGGGGCCATTGGCGAGAGAAAAGAGTGACCCGAAGTTGTCGCATTGAAAGAGGATGTAGGATTGGACCTTGGATCGGATCTAAAGGGAATGCAATTCTAGTCGCTGGATGAGGAGGCGGAGATTCAGTGTGGAGAGCGGCATTGTTGGATTGGAGAGGTCATGGGTCGAAAGGAGATAGACCTCTGGCGTTGATCGCGTCAAAGATCAAATCTATCGGACGGTTGAGAGAGAGGGAGAGATAGATTGAGGGTGCCGGCAGCTATGGATTCCAATTCCATTTCTCTGTCTTCTTCTCCATCATTTAGATTAATTTTATTAAATTTTTTTGGTAACAAAATTAAAACAACCAAACAGAAAAGAAAAACAATCCAGATCAGCGCTGCAGCCGCCATCGTAGTGCCCCCATCGTCAACTACTAGGCGACCTTTTCATTTGCCCAGATCTGCACCGTCTAAACCCGTGCGGCGCCTTCCCTGCCTCACTCTCACGTAACTATATATAAAGCATTCATTAAATACCTCCATGTGAAAGTAACCCAACCACTTTGAATGACAGACTATTTACTGGCACTGACTGATGAGTGGATAATTTATACGCTTTTTGGCATTGTTTTTAGTAGAATCTAGTTACTTTTAGGGATGTTTTTATTAGTTTTTATGTTAAATTCACATTTCTGGACTTTACTATGAGTTTATGTATTTTTCTGTGATTTCAGGTATTTTCTGGCTGAAATTGAGGGACTTGAGCAAAAATCAGATTCAGAGGTTGAAGAAGGACTGCTGATATTGTTGGATTCTGACCTCCCTGCACTCAAAGTGGATTTTCTGGAGCTACAAAACTCAAAATGGTGCGCTTTCAATTGCGTTAGAAATTAGACATCCAGAGCTTTCCAGAAATATATAATAGTTCATACTTTGGCCGAGTTTATACGATGCAAATGGTTGTTGAACGCCAGTTCTACGCTGCAGTCTGGAGTTAAACGCCAGAAACACGTCACAAGCCAGAGTTGAACGCCAGAAATACGTTACAAACTGGCGTTCAACTCAAATAATGACCTCTCCATGTGTAAACTTCAAGCTCAGCCCAAGCACACACCAAGTGGTCCCTGGAAGTGGATTTATGCATCAATTACTTACTTCTGTAAACCCTAGTAACTAGTTTAGTATAAATAGGACTTTTTACTAATGTATTTGACATCTTTGGATTATCTTTTGATCTATTGATCACGTTTGGGGGCTGGCCATTTGGACATGTCTGGACCTTCATCACTTATGTATTTTCAAACGGTAGAGTTTCTGCACTCCATAGATTAAGGTGTGGAGCTCTGCTGTTCCTCAAAGTTAATGCAAAGTACTACTGTTTTTCTATTCAATTCAACTTATTCCGCTTCTAAGATATTCATTCACACTTCAATATGAATGTGATGAACGTGACAATCGTCATCATTCCCCCACGAACGCGTGCCTGACAACCACTTCCGTTCCACCTTAGATTGAATGAGTATCTCTTGGATCTCTTAATCAGAATCTTCGTGGTATAAGCTAGATTGATGGCGGCATTCATGAGACTCCGGAAAGTCTAAACCTTGTCTGCGGTATTCCGAGTAGGACTCTGGGATTGAATGACTGTGACGAACTTCAAACTCGCGAGTGCTGGGCGTAGTGACAGACGCAAAAGGAGGGTGAATCCTATTCCAGTATGATCGAGAACCTCAGATGATTAGCCGTGCTGTGACAGAGCATTTGGACCATTTTCACAAGAGGATAGGATGCAGCCATTGACCACGGTGATGCCTCCAGATGATTAGGCATGCAGTGACAGCGCATCGGACCATTTTC
>NC_029789.2:136005489-136015413 GCF_000816755.2 Arachis ipaensis
GTGGGATCGACCCTTACTCACGTAAGGTTTATTACTTGGACGACCCAGTGCACTTGCTGGTTAGTTGTATCGAAGTTGTGAATGAAAAACGATTTATTAAGACGTGCGTACAGAGTTTTTGGCGCCGTTGCCTGAGATCACAATTTCGTGCACCAAGTTTTTGGCACCGTTGCCGGGGATTGTTCAAGTTTGGACAACTGACGGTTCATCTTGTTGCTCAGATTAGGTAATTTTCTTTTTGTTTTATTTTCAAAAAATTTTCAAAAATCTTTCAGAAAATTTTCTTTTGTTTTCGAAAAAAAAAAATTAAAATAAATGTTTTCAAAAATGTATTTTTTTCTTTAGAATTTTTAAGAATGAATTCTAGTGTTTCATGATGATTTGTTGAATCCTGACTGGCTGTAAGCCATGTCTAATCTTTTGGACTGGGGTTTCAACTTATCATCACAAGAGCTTGTTGATCCTCACACACTTAGTTGCTTTATACATGGAAAGTATCAATACATGCTAAAGCTTGACTGGCTATTAAGCCATGTCTAACCCTCAGATTGGAGCTTTAGAATAAGAGTGCAAGATTCCTGGAATTCATATTAAAAATTTTGGAATCCTTATTTTTCTTTTTCACACTAATTTTCAAAAAATATAAAATAAAAATACAAAAAAAATTAGAAAATCATAAAAATAAAAAATATTTCATGTCTATTGTTTGAGTCTTGAGTCAGATTTTAAGTTTGGTGTCAATTGCATGTTCATCTCGCATTTTTCGAAAAAAAAATCATGCATTCATGGTGTTCTTCATGATCTTCAAGTTGTTCTTGGTAAATCTTCTTGTTTGATCTTGATGTTTTCTTGTTTTGCATCTTTTCTTGTTTTACATGTGCATTTTTGCATTCATAGTGTCTGAACATGAAAGATTTCTAAGTTTGGTGTCTTGCATATTTTCTTTGCATAAAAATTTTTTCAAAAATATGTTCTTGATGTTCATCATGACATTCAAAGTGTTCTTGGTGTTCATCTTGACATTTATAGTGTTCTTGCATACATACATTGTTTTGATCCATAACTTTCATGCATTGCATCATTTTCATGTTTTTCTCTCTCATCATTAAAAAATTCAAAAATAAAAAAAATATCTTTTCCTTTTTCTTCTCATAAATTCGAAAATTTGAGTTGACTTTTTCAAAACTTTTTAAAATCTAGTTGTTTTTATGAGTCAAATCAAATTTTCAATTTAAAAATCTTATCTTTTCAAAATCTTTTTCAAAAATCAAATCTTTTTCATTTTTCTTAGTTATTTTTGAAAATTTTAAAAATATTTTTCAAAAATCTTTTTCTTATCTTTATCACATAATTTTCGAAAATAACATCATCAATTAATGTTTTGATTCAAAAATTTCAAGTTTGTTACTTGCTTGTTAAGAAAGATTCAAACTTTAAATTCTAGAATCATATCTTGTGATTTCTTGTGAATCAAGTCATTAATTGTGATTTTAAAAATCAAATATTTTTCAAAAACTAATTTCAATCATATCTTTTCAAAAATATCTTCTTATCTTATCTTTTTCAAAAATTTGATTTTAAAATATCTTTTCTAACTTCTTATCTTCTTATCTTTTCAAAAATTGATTTTCAAAATTTGTTGCAACTAACTAACTAACTTTTTGTTTGTTTCTTATCTTTTTCAAAACTACCTAACTAAATCTCTCTCTCTAATTTTCGAAAATATCTCCCTCTTTTTCAAAAATTTTTTTTAATTAACTAATTATTTTAATTTTTTATTTTAATTTTCGAAAATTAGTAACCTTTTTCAAAAACAATTTTCGAAAATCACTAACTCTTTTTCAAAAAAATTATTTTTCGAAAATTCTCTCTCTCTCTCATCTCCTTCTATTTATTTATTTATTTACTAACATCTCTTCCTCACTCACCAAAAATCCGAACTCTCTCTCTCTCTCTCTGAGTTCAGATTTTCTTCTTCTTTTCTTCTACTCCTCTTTTCTTCCACTCACCTAAGGGAACCTCTATACCTGGACTGTTAAGACTAATGGAGTAGATCCTGAAGTCTACAGGCTCATGCTTTTCCCGTTTGCTGTGAGAGACAGAGCTAGAATATGGTTGGATTCTCAACCTAAAGATAGCCTGAACTCTTGGGATAAGCTGGTCAAGGCTTTCTTAGCCAAGTTCGTTCCTCCTCAAAAGCTGAGTAAGCTTAGAGTAGATGTTCAAACCTTCAGGAAAAAAGAAGGTGAATCCCTCTATGAAGCTTAAGAGAGATACAAGCAACTGACCAAAAAGTGTCCTCCTGACATGCTTTCAGAATGGACCATCCTGGATATATTCTATGATGGCCTGTCTGAATTAGCTAAGATGTCATTGGATACTTCTGCAGGTGGATCCATTCACCTAAAGAAAACGCCTGCAGAAGCTCAAGAACTTATTGACATAGTTGCTAATAACAAGTTCATGTACACTTCTGAGAGGAATCCTGTGAGCAATGGGACGCCTCAGAAGAAGGGAGTT
Organism: Arachis ipaensis; assembly: GCF_000816755.2. Taxonomy (NCBI): domain Eukaryota; kingdom Viridiplantae; phylum Streptophyta; class Magnoliopsida; order Fabales; family Fabaceae; genus Arachis; species Arachis ipaensis. Next base: position 136,008,010 of record NC_029789.2, read on the forward strand.
CTTGAAATTGATACTTTGAATGCCATATTGGCTCAGAACAAAATATTGACTCAGCAAGTCAATATGATTTCTCAGAGTCTGAATGGAATGCAAGCTGCATCCAACAGTACTCAAGAGGCATCTGCTGAAGAAGAAGCTTATGATCTTGAAAACCCTGCAATAGCAGAGGTGAATTACATGGGTGAACCATATGGAAATACCTATAATCCCTCATGGAGAAATCACCCAAATCTCTCATGGAAGGATCAACAAAAGCCTCACCAAGGCTTTAATAATGGTGAAAGAAACAGGTTTAGCAATAGCAAGCCCTTTCCATCATCCACTCAGCAACAGACAGAGAACTCTGAACAAAATACTTCTAATTTAGCAAACTTAGTCTCTGATCTATCTAAGGCCACTGTGAGTTTCATGAATGAAACAAGGTCCTCCATTAGAAATTTGGAAGCACAAGTGGGCCAGCTGAGTAAAAGAGTCATTGAAATCCCTCCTAGTACTCTCCCAAGCAATACAGAAGAAAATCCAAAAGGAGAGTGCAAGGCCATTGAAATGACCATCATGGCCGAAACCACAAAAGAGGAGGAGGACGTGAATCCCAAGGAGGAAGACCTCCTGGGACGTCCAGTGATCAATAAGGAGTTTCCCTTTGAGGAACCAAAGGAATCTGAGGCTCATCTAGAGACCATAGAGATTCTATTAAACCTCCTTATGCCATTCATGAGCTCTGATGAGTATTCCTCTTCTGAAGAGAATGAGGAAGTTACTAAGGAGCAAGTTACCAAGTACCTTGGTACAATCATGAAGTTGAATGCCAAATTATTTGGTATTGAGACTTGGGAAGATGAACCTCCCTTGTTCACCAATAAACTGAGTGATCTGGATCAACTGACATTGCCTCTGAAGAAACAGAATCCTGGAAAGTTCTTAATACCTTATACCATAGGCATCATGATCTTTGAAAAGGCTCTGTGTGACCTTGGTTCAGGGATAAACCTCATGCCCCTCTCTGTAATAGAGAAACTGGGAATCTTTGGGGTGCAAGCTACTAAAATCTCATTAGAGATGGCAGACAATTCAAGAAAACAGGCTTATGGACAAGTAGAGGACGTGTTAGTAAAGGTTGAAAGCCTTTACATCCCTGCTGATTTCATAGTCCTAGATACTGGGAAGGATGAGGATGAATCCATCATCCTTGGAAGACCCTTCCTAGCCACAGCAAGAGCTGTGATTGATGTTGACAGAGGCGAACTAGTCCTTCAATTGAATGAGGACTCCTTTGAGTTTAAAACTCAAGGTCATCCTTCTGTAAACATGGAAAAGAGGCACAGTAAGCTTCTCTCAAAACAGAGTCAACCAGAGCCCCCACAGCCAAACTCTAAGTTTGGTGTTGGGGAGTCTCAACAATGCTCTGAACATCTGTGAGGCTCCATGAGAGCCCACTGTCAAGCTATTGACATTAAAGAAGCGCTTGTTGGGGGGCAACCCAATTTTTAATTATCTATTTTTAATTTATTTTATTGATATTTCATGTTTTATTAGGTTCATGATCATGTGGAGTCACAAAATAAATATAAAAATTGAAAACGGAATCAAAAATAGCAGAAGAAAAATCACACCCTGAAGGAGGATCTTACTGGCGTTTAAACGCCAGTAAGGAGCATCTATCTGGCGTTCAACGCCAAAACAGAGCATGTTTCTGGCGTTGAACGCCAGAAACAAGCAGCATCCTGGCGTCCAGACGCCAGAACTGCGCAGTGAAGAAGAGCTGGCGCTGAACGCCAGAAACAAGCATCTGGTTGGCGTTCAACGCCAGAAATATGCTGCATTTGGGCGTTGAACGCCCAGAACAAGCATCAGTTCGGCGTTTAAACGCCAGAATTGCATGCAAAGGCATTTTACATGCCTAATTGGTGCAGGGATGATCTTCCCTATCACCACTTCACCACTCACATCATCCACTCTTCCCCATAAACCTACCTCATAAACTCCACCTAACTTCAAAATTAAAAATCAATTTTCCACCCAAATCCCACCCTTATGGCCGAACCTTACCCCCCTCCCTTCCCTATATATAGCCCTCCATTCTCCCTCATTTTCACACAACACAACCCTCTCTTCCCCTTCTTGGCCGAAACACATCTCTCTCTCCCTCTCCTCTATTTCTTCTTCTTCTTCATCTATTCTTTTTTCTCTTGCTCGAGGGCGAGCAAAATTCTAAGTTTGGTGTGGTAAAAGCATAAGCTTTTTGTTTTTGTATTACCATTGATGGCACCCAAGACCGGAGAATCCTCTAGAAAAGGGAAAGGGAAGACAAAAACTTCCACCTCCGAGTCATGGGAGATGGAAAGATTCATCTCCAAAGCTCATCAAGACCACTTCTATGATGTTGTGGCCAAGAAGAAGGTGATCCCCAAGGTCCCTTTCAAGCTCAAGAGAAATGAGTATCCAGAGATCCGACATGAAATCCAAAGAAGAGGTTGGGAAGTTCTAACAAACCCCATCCAACAAGTCGGCATCCTAATGGTTCAAGAGTTCTATGCCAATGCATGGATCACTAGGAACCATGATCAAAGTAAGAACCCAAACCCAAAGAATTATCTCACCATGGTTCGGGGGAAATACTTATATTTTAGTCCTCATTAGTATTTAGTAACTTTGTCTTAAAGTTATGAATGTCCTATGAATCCATCACCTCTCTTAAATGAAAAATGTTTTAATTCAAAAGAACAAGAAGTACATGAGTTTCAAATCTATCCTTGAACTTAGTTTAATTATGTTGATGTGGTGACAATGCTTCTTGTTTTCTGAATGAATGCTTGAACAGTGCATAGTCTTTTGAAGTTGTTGTTTAAGAATGTTAAATATGTTGGCTCTTGAAAGAATGATGACAAGGAGACATGTTATTTGATAATCTGAAAAATCATAAAAATGATTCTTGAAGCAAGAAAAAGCAGTGAATACAAAGCTTGCAAAAAAGAAAAAAAAGAAAAAAGGCGAAAAAAATTTAGAAAAAGAAAAAGCAAGTAGAAAAAGCCAAAGGCTCTTAAAACCAAGAGGCAAGAGCAAAAAGCCAGTAACCCTTAAAACCAAAAGGAAAGGGCAATAAAAAGGATCCCAAGGCTTTGAGCATCAGTGGATAGGAGGGCCTAAAGGAATAAAATCATGGTCTAAGCGGCTAAACCAAGCTGTCCCTAACCATGTGCTTGTGGCGTGAAGGTATCAAGTGAAAACTTGAGACTGAGCGGCTAAAGTCAAGGTCCAAAGCAAAAGATTTTTATTAGTTTTTATGTTAAATTCACATTTCTGGACTTTACTATGAGTTTGTGTATTTTTCTGTGATTTCAGGTATTTTCTGGCTGAAATTGAGGGACTTGAGCAAAAATCAGATTCAGAGGTTGAAGAAGGACTGCTGATGCTGTTGGATTCTGACCTCCCTGCACTCAAAGTGGATTTTCTGGAGCTACAGAACTCAAAATAGCGCGCTTACAATTGCGTTAGAAATTAGACATCCAGGGCTTTCCATCAATATATAATAGTCCATATTTTGGCCGAGTTTAGATGACACAAATGGACGTTAAACGCCAGTTCTACGCTGCAGTCTGGAGTTAAACGCCAGAAACACGTCACAAGCCAGAGTTGAACGCCAGAAATATGTTACAAACTGGCGTTCAACTCCAAGAATGACCTCTCCACGTGTAAACGTCAAGCTCAGCCCAAGCACACACCAAGTGGGCCCCGGAAGTGAATTTATGCATCAATTACTTACTTCTGTAAACCCTAGTAACTAGTTTAGTATAAATAGGACTTTTTACTAGTGTATTTGACATCTTTGGATTATCTTTTGATCTATTGATCACGTTTGGGGGCTGGCCATTCGGCCATGCCTGGACCTTCATCACTTATGTATTTTCAAACGGTAGAGTTTCTGCACTCCATAGATTAAGGTGTGGAGCTCTGCTGTTCCTCAAAGATTAATGCAAAGTACTACTGTTTTTCTATTCAATTCAATTTATTCCGCTTCTAAGATATTCATTCGCACTTCAATATGAATGTGATGAACGTGACAATCATCATCATTCCCCCACGAACACGTGCCTGACAACCACTTCCGTTCCACCTTAGATTGAATGAGTATCTCTTAATCAGAATCTTCGTGGTATAAGCTAGATTGATGGCGGCATTTATCTGAAATTCTCACCAATGATATACATAAGTATTTCTATCCTTATTTTCTATCCATTTATTATTAAATTTCGAAAACTCCATAATCAATTATTATCCGCCTGACTGAGATTTACAAGGTGACCATAGCTTGCTTCAAGCCGACAATCTCCGTGGGATCGACCATTACTCACGTAAGGTTTTATTACTTGGACGACCCAGTGCACTTGCTGGTTAGTTGTATCGAAGTTGTGAATGAAAAACGATTTATTAAGACGTGCGTACAGAGTTTTTGGCGCCGTTGCCTGAGATCACAATTTCGTGCACCACTGACTCATCCAATAATAGCGGCACAACCGTGGAAGAGTGCCAGTGCATGATTCAAGAGAGCCTCAAAGGTTAAAGACCTCAGTTTCTTTTCATTTAGCATCCTAATCTTATTTTAGATTGGGAGAAGCAAAAATGGAGATGAAAAGCATAAGGTTCAGCTATCAGGACTCTATCATCTAATGAGTAAACTGTAAAACTAAAACTAAACGAGTAAGTTAATAAATTATAATATGACCCCTCTTTTTTAATATAATTACCAAATAAACCCCAATAAAAAATAAAATTTTTATTTGTAAATGTCTAGGCGCACCAATAATTCAAACAAGTTTTTGGTGTTTTGGTGCCCAAAAGAGACCGGCGTACCGAATCCGTGCCCTTATTTCCCTACCCTAAATACCAACTTACTTTGTCCAGTTGGAAGTTTTCGATGCGGTCAACAAAACCCAAAACACACCAACACAGTCAATACACCAACACTTCTGACTCACTGGTAACCACAACAACTGGGATGCTTATCACTAAAACGACCTCGGAACATAGCCCTTTCTATGAATCTTCAGCAACGCTCTGCACTCATCAAAGCTGCCTCTACTAACGCAAGTGCAGATCTGTCGAACCAGTGTTAGTTCCGGCAGGTTTCCTACACGATTGATGCCATATCATGTTCCCACATTATTTCCTTTTTTCTTAATTCGAGTGAAGATATTTACTCTAATGTTTAAAGAGATAAGTCTCAAAGTAGTCCCTGAAGTTGCACTCAAGCCTCAAAGTAATCTCCGAAGTTAATAATTCCTCAAATTCGTCCCTGAAATTGCACTCCGGGACTCATAGTAGTCCTTGAGAAATTTTTCATTCATCGGAATCTTAAAACGACATCGTTTTGAGAAGTAAAAAAAAGAACATTGAAAACGACGTAGTTTTGTGTTTATTTAAAAAAAAAGAAGAAAAAAAAAGTAAAATAAAAACACGCTAAACCCCACGTCCCCACCCCTTCCCCGAGCCTTCCCTTTTCCTTTCCCAACCCTTCCCCTTCCCCTTCCCCAATCTGCCCTTTCCCTTCCCCTTCTCTCCCTCACAAGCAAGCTTTCCTCAACCCTCTCTGTCGCCGGCCTCCATTTCGGTGCCGCACCGATCGTCCCTCCCCAACCTAATCTTTCACGTTCCCAATCTGCTTCTTCGCACCACCACGAGATCGAGGTGCTCTTCGACCTCGCCGTCCAGATTTCACACTTTTCCACTATTTTCAAGCGCTCTGTCAACCGCCCCAAAGCCTCCGTTGCCGACGTCTTCGCTCTCGAGCCCGCCGCACTCGTCGGCCCTCCCTATTTGTCGCCGTCTACTCTCTGTTCTCCTCTCTGTCTCCCTCTGCATCCTTCTTCTCTTCTCTGCAGCAAATGTGAGTTTTTTTTAATTTTTTTAGTTATTGAATCATTATTGTTTAATATTTTGGATTATTATTGCTGCTCATGATTGTGTTTTAATGTAGTTGCCATGGTTGATTTTTTGTTGTTTTTTATTCTATAATTGTTGCTGTTTTTTGCGATTGTTGTTTTTGATCGGTTGATTGATGCTGGTAATTTAGGTTAATTGATCTTTTTTAATTGTTGTTGGTTCTTTTTTGTGATTTTTTGTAATTGTTAGTTTTTTCAATTCTGTGATTTTTGTTGGTTTCTGAAGATGTTGTTGTTGTTGCTTGTATGAAATTGAAGAAGAAGAAGAACATCAGTGAAGAAGAGAATTGGTGAAGATAAGGATTAGTTTTTTTTTTTGATAAATATAAAACGACGTCGTATTGGGTATTAGGTTTTTTTTTTTAATAAATACAAAACGACGTCGTTTCAGTCCAGCTCAGTTTTCCCGGAGTGCAATTTTAAGGACGAATTTGAGGAATTATTAACTTCGAAGATTACTTTAAGGGTCGAGTACAACTTCAGAGACTACTTCAAAGTTTATCTCATGTTTAAAAATTATTTTTTTACTTTTTTTTTTAATTCTTTTCATCTAATGAATCGAATTATAATTGGAATTAGCTTTAATCATATTTATTTTTAGTTGTTTATGATATTCTCTAATTTGATAGGTTAATGACTAATTTATCGTGGATTTGAATTATATTTAAGAGTCTATTATTAGTCAATAAATTACTATATGTACAAGACAAAATTTAAACCTACCATATTTTATTAACTAAACGAATAACTGACTACTGGATTAATCGAAATTAGGTAGTTTCAACCATATTTATTTACGCTAAATACAACAAGTGGGGGTCCCGATAAACTGAACACAGTCTGCTAATATGGGATCCAAGCATTTGTCTACAAGAAAATTATTATTCTATACAGCGCCTAACACCGAAAGCTCACAAGACGTCCACACGTCTCCATCTGCACATCATGTAAAAGCAAATTCATTTCTGCACAGTAGTATACGCCTAAATCAAAATGAGTATCTCAAATAAATATCAAATTTAGTGTATAGATATCATTTTCTTTTCTCAAAAGAAAGTAGTGACTAGTGCGTTATAAAAGGTGAGGTTAGAAATAAATAAATAAAGTGTGGTGTATGTGTTGACATGTTATGTATAGTAGTAGCTTTTGTAGTTTTAGTTAGATGGGAACTTATATATGTGTGTGAGAGAAATTATTGCATGTTGGAGAGTTGTTATACAGCAGTTTATCCGGGGCACAATGGTAGGTCCCAAAACATTGAATTGAGGGGTCAATATTAATCGTGATTGACGGCAATGCTATGATATGCATTTGCATGGATTCATTCACAAATTCTTGGGACGAAAAATAAAAATAAATAAAGTAAAATCATGAAATCTTGTATCAGATTGGATTTTTTTTTGTCTAAGAGTTAGTTTATTTTACTCACTTAAATAAATATTAAAGTTTAAATTTTATTTTTTAT
>NC_029789.2:136015453-136038395 GCF_000816755.2 Arachis ipaensis
TAATATATGTATGATGTGATTTTTAATAATCTTTTTTAAATAAAATAAAAAATTAATTAACTCTCCAAACATGATTTTTGAACTTTATTTTTTAGGATATGATTTTTTTTTGGGGTATTTATAGCAAGTTTGTCACACTCCCGGCGAACTCTAGGTTGAGTTCGGCGCACTGTATAAATATGGTGCGGCTATTTTCATTTGTCCTTTTCTCTCCTAATTTCTCATCCAAATTTACTTTGTTCCTCCTTTTCGTCTTTTAACGTCTGTAAAGTTCGTTATCCATGACATCCTCAGTTTTAGATCAGTAAATAATATGTTAGTTAGAGTTACTTTTCTTAGGTTAGTTAGATTGATTGTTTACATGTTAGTTAAAGTTATTAGTTAATGGTCGCATGTTAGTTAGAGTTACAGATTTACTATTTACATGTTAGTAATTAGAATTACTGTTTACATGTTAGTTAGAGTATATAACATGTTAGTTAGATTTTTTATATTATTGTTTTCAAGTACAATTGCTGTTTAATGTTTATAAAATTAGTATAAGTTGTTAGTCAATTCTTAGTTAGTTTAGTCAGAATAATTAGTTTAAGTTGTAAATTACAAGGTAATTATTAGTGGAATAATTAGTTAGGTTAAGTTAGATTAGAAAGAAACATGATTAGAGAAATTTAGGGTTCAATTAGTTATTGATTAGGGTTGTTTAGGGTGTTAGTTGACGACGTCATGTAGTTGGGTTAAATTTTATTTAGTAAGTTTATAAACTGATTAACAAGTAAGGTAGACAATTAGTAGTTTTAAATACGTTTTTTAAGAATTTTGTTGATGTGAAAGGAACTGAGTTTAGTATATGTTATTTTATTACTATAGAGTGTGGTTAGATGGAGCAACAGTTATTAGGCTACGAGTAGACGCTTTACAGATTAGATCAGGCCGAGCACATTGCTGGCAGACTTGATCGAGTGGTATGCTTTTATCATTGTTGTTTATTTCATTGTAATTAATAAAAAATGAACTTGTTATTTTATGTGTCCACGGTGATTTTCTTTTAAATTTTATTTTTCAATTTGGTAGGCACCTCGGATCTTGCGCACCAGGCGGAATTTGATGATACAGCCGCCGGAGCAGATTAGGCCATATCTTAGACGAGACGGGTTTGAGTATATGGCCTATATGGCTGAGTTCGAGCACGACTAGCCACTTGCCTCCACGTTGATAGAGAGGTGGAGGCCTGAGTCGCACACGTTTCATCTACCATGCGGGGAGATGACTATCATCCTGTGAATGGATGCATAGGTGGTTGGGAGCAGCATCATCAGGGACGGACCATTGAGGACTTTTGTCAGCAGCTACTGAGTGTTGTTCCTGGCGCAGAAGAGGACAAACAATCATATACCAAGTGGATTGTGAAGCTCACATGGTCTGCAGAAAGCTAGAGCAAGATGCCACTAAGGAGCACCTATTGAGGTGCACAAGAGGGTACATCATGCAGTTGATAGGGGGTATCCTATTCCCAGATGCATCTGACTCTTGGGTGCACATCAGGTAGCTCCCCCTCCTAGAGGACCTTGAGACATGTGGTAGGTTATCGTGGGACTCAACTGTACTAGCATGGCTGTACCGCCAGATGTGCCGTGCCACGGAGCATGGTCAGCGCAATTTGGGTGGTTGCGTCAGCTTGCTGCTTTCCTAGGCCTATCACCATATTCCGCTGCTACGGCCCAATAGATTTGATACTTGTCGCTTTTCGCTTGTCGAGAGGTATTATCTTTTTTTTTTTGTAAAAACCCTTCGTTAAATTATTAACTAGTTAATGAAAGTGAGCAATAATGTGGCCTTATCCACGGAAATAGCTTGACTTAACAAGAGTCGTGACTGGCAAATTGTGAGAACCCTTCATCACAACGTTAATGCACTCGGAAATATTCGTCGTCATGTGACCAAATCGACGACTCTCATCCGCATACTGCACCCACTGTGACCGTGACATTTCTTCAAGCCTGTTTGTGATTGCTACATTTTTGCCCCTCAGATGGCCAAAAGAGTGAGCAAACTCACACCACAACTTCGAATCGCTGCGTTAATCAGTACCTTCTTCAAGTCCTTATTCTTGAAGTGAGTCATGAAGTTGGCAGCAATGTGTCTTATACAAAATGTCTGGAAGGCATGTGGTGGTTTTCATAAACTTCTCTCGGCGTTCAGCGCACCATCAATGATTTGTGCCTGTTTGAAGTCACTAAGACACCGGGTTGTGGTGTCACATGCTGCCGCAGATATGAAAGAAAGAACGACCACGCCTCCTTCGTCTCGCCCTCAACAACGGCAAATGCAATAGGCAAAATATTTGCGTTGCCATCTTGAGCTATGGCCATCAGCAACGTCCCACCGTATTTACCATATAAGTGGGTGCCATCAATGGAAATAAGTGGCTTGCAATGTTTGAAAGCCTAAACACATGGTGGAAACGTCCAAAAGACCCGATGAAAATGACTGTGTCGGCAGAACCAGGCCAAGGCTGTGTCACAAGTTATACCCAAGTACCTAAAGACCCATTTTCAATTAGCATATTGTATATGGTGTATTTTTTAATAGGGAACAATGATTATGAAATAAATCTTACCAGACAAGTACATCTGCATTGCGAATAACCAATGAGGAAGCTCATTGTATGACTCCTCCCAATCGCCATATATTCTAACAATGACTCTCTATTTTGTAAGCCAAACCTTTCTGTAGGACGCCTTGTAACCGAAGTGATTCTCCACACCTCCTTGCAGAATCCTGATGCTGACTGTTAGATCTGCTTTGACCATTGTGCAAATATGTTGAGCAATCACCTTTGAATCCAACCTACGATGGTCTTGCCCCATCGATGTTTGCATGCAAGTATGAGGACCAGTGTATCTCCTAACCTCCCACTTTTCTTGTTTTCGGCAATATGATATTAGTACGCTCCAATTACAACCGGGTCCGAACTGGATACACTGTGCATTATACCTCAACTGGTCACTCTCTACTATTTTGTACTCCGCAGCCCTCCTGATGCTGTACCTCTTAACTGCCAACATAACTTCTTCCTTGTTCTGAAACTGTTGTCCAATCTCGAACTCATTGTTTGGATCCTCTTCGGGGCCACCCTGGATAAATGACCAATCTGAAGTCATTGCATCGAGATTCAACCTAGAGAAGTGGTCCGGCTAATCATATGGTTGAAAAATAGCAGGCTGTGTCAGAGCGATTTGTGTGTCACCGTAGTAGTTTATCTCTTCTTCCTCATCATCATCATTAGAAATTTCAGGTGGTTCATCATCAGCATCGTCTCCATCATCGGATTTAACTTCATAATGATCCATCATCGAATCTCTAACACCAGAACTCTCATGACTTTCAACATCGTCATCCATCAAGTCAGCATTACGAACATCATTATTAGACCCTTCTTGACTACCTTCAGGTGTCATATTTAGATCCACCATCTTCCGTCTGATATTTCATCTAACAGCTCCACTCAATAGACTATCGTCGACAGTATCTGCAGACGATCCTCGGCCCCCAACTCAACGAGAAACACAAATAATTCCAACAAGTGAATATTTGTCCATCGGTCGTGCCACAACCTTATAAGACGTACGTCTTTGTCGTCACGTAAACGATACCTAATTCAAAATAACAAAAATTTTTCTCACAACAATGGTCTAATAAATATACTATCAACAGAGACAAGACAACTGTGATATACCTTTTATAAAATAAACTGCCATCTATTTCGGTTGGATATCTGTAGTAAATTGTTTTCACCATTTTGGTCTCTTGCTAACCGATGGAATGCAATATCAGATTCTTCAACGCTGTTAGACTATTCACTTTCGGTGTCATATAGGTAATTATTCATTGACCCGATCTAAAAATGATAGAACCTTCTTTATCATACACTATTTCACCATCGTAATGAATGGATAAAAATAGATTTCTTGACATTGTAAAACAGAAAATACCAACAATGAGAACGAAAGTGGAGAATGAAATTGTGATTCTCAGCTCCGCTCTCCAACAGGCATTTATTTCCGAGCTCAACCTAGAGTTCGTCGGAGGATGCGACGAACTTGCTATAAATACAAAAAAAATCGTATCCTGAAAAATAAAGTTCAAAAATCATGTTTGGAAAATTAATTTATTTTTTTATTTTATTTAAGAAAAATATCCAATTTTTAATCCCCTCAATTAAATAAAAAATTGAGATTTTATATAAAATTAAAATCATAAATGATCTAATGCATGAAAATTTTAAAATTAATTGAATTATTCTATATTTTAATTGAAAAGATATTAATTCTGATGTACTGATATGTTTACACAGTCGTTCAATCGTATTTATTTTGTTAGATAACTATTTACACTGTCAATATAAAAAATAATTATTTCTAATATGACGTTACTGAATTAAATGCATATATAAAACTATTTTACAGTATAATTTTTTTTCTGATGTAGATTATTGAAGCTTTTTTCCTTTAAAGAGGATATGCTAATTTTTCAATCATTTTATTTTAACAAAAGATATAAATTTGTTGAGTTTGAGAAAATAAAAATAATAATTTGATGATGACTAACATTATAGTCTTAGATTAAAAGCCCAAAAATATCTGTGACGTGTATGTTTATTGTACAAGAAAATAAATTGCTCAAAACAAGTTCAATAGTGTAAAAAGTCCAAAACTAAAAGAGGACATTTCATTCTCGATCTTGTGGCTCATGACAATTGTTGCTGATCACAAAACAAGGAGGAAAGCAACAATCTTTTTCTCTGGCCATAACCAAGCAACTTAACACTTCTTTCTCTCTTTAGCACTACAATCCACGTGATTAACCTTGAATCAAGGTTGAAAAGTTTTAAAAGCAAGCAAAAAAAGGAAGCTCACATTACAAGAAATTACCGGAATAACGATCGATTTAGCGATCGTTTTTTGTGGTCGCTAAAACCTTGGTCGCTAATTAGAAAATAGCGACTGATTTTTTAACAAGGCTACCAAACCCTCATCAAAGACTATCAATCGCTAACATAATCGGTCGCTAAATGGTGACCAAACTTTTTCGTCGCTAAATCGGTCACTGAGTAAATCGGTTGCTAAATGGCGACCAACTTTTCGATCGCTAAATTATTTGCCATGAAATCGGTGGCCAATGCCTGATTTGAAAATCTAAAATCGGTCGCTAATTCCTGAACTAAAAATCTAAATCGGTCACTAAATCGGTTGTTGTTCCTGATTTTATAGTTATAAATTTTTACTAATTTCACATTTACCACCATTAAAACTTAATTTTCATAAATATATTTCCACAAAATATAAAAAGAATCAAGCATAGATTAATTTTTCAAATAAATACCAAAAACATTCACAATATTTACATAGAAAATAGAATTTAAAATATTAAAAATTCCTAAATACATCATATTTATGATCCACATTCTACACTAAAAAATAGTAAAAATAATTTATGAACAACGTAACTCTGCTCTATTCAATATCTACTTAGAAAAATTGAGCATTATCAGGTTCCTTATCAGTTTCTTTTGTAGCTTCTATTGCTTCATTGGTTTCTGCAGTTGTATCATATTCAACCTTCGATACACGAAACATAGCCAGATAGGTGTCTCTTGACAAAAATGAAGCGAGATTTATAAGCTAAATCTGTAACTTAAAAAAAAAATCATGATTCCTAGAACAAACGACCTGAAAGACCATATTATTGTAGTATTTCTTTTGTTATGGTATGTATCTCATGAGCATATCATTTTGAAACTCTAGTTGTAGACGAAATGTAGTATAACACGAAAGAGATATATGTCAGAACATTTTAAAGTTCGACATAGCAACGTCTTTGTTGGACCCTAGAATCAGATGCAAAAGTAGAAGCAAAAGCAAAATCATAAAAAAGATAATGTATTATTGTCATTGATGGGGATTGTTGACAATTTTTCAAACTTCAAAGGACTTTAGAGAGCTTCAAGATAACTCTGCTCTATTCAATAATTTTGCTCTATTTTATACATTTTCAACATAATAAGAAATAGGTTGTAATTACGGAATTACAAACTGAATTAGATATTCTTATTTTTTTGGTAGAACTTACCAATTCTCCTTAGATATGAATCATTATATCTATCAAAAATTGAGTGAGTAGGATTGCCACCCTTGTCAACATCTTAAGGAAGCTTCTGAAAGAAATCGACTGTCAAATAGCCACACTCCATGTCAAAAATTGGTAAGCTTTTTTGCTTTCCTCCTTCATTATCTCTAATGTCAAAGAGAACATTATCAAATTTTATTTTTTTTAGTTTTACCCTCTTATATGTAAAGGTAACTCTCAAGCCATTACCATTTCCCAACATAGCCTTTTGCTAATCAGTAAAATAAAAATCAAAGGCTAGGACACAAAAGGTGATTACTAAATCCAAGTAACAAAGAAGGAAGAAGAAGAAAAGTCAGAAGCTAGGACATAAAAACAAAAATTAAATCAAAGGTTGAATCAGAACAATATTTTCATCTTTGTGCTTCTATTGTATCTTGTTGAAGCTGCCTTCCTCCTACATGCACCATTTGGGTAAGATGAAAAAAATGAAGGTTGTGTATCATTGGTACAAATTAAAAGTCAAAAATAAAATTTAGAGCCAAAGAATGCATGAATGGCACAGATTCTTGAAGCCAAAAGAAAAAGGAAGAGAAGCAGCTAGGTAAGGATGCATGCCAACTCTAATCACTGCTGCTATCCCATCTCTTCTCTGTGTTGATTCTCTGATTTTGGGAAAGAAGAACAAGTCAAAAGTGTTCAACCAAAATCAAGTTTTGGAAACTTTACTCTTCTTTAAAAAGGATAAATAGTCAGAAGTTGAAGCAAGGAGAGTGAGCATACTGTTTGGGTCTTCATAGCTTTTGAGCTTAACTTTCTTCTCCTTCAGAATTTTACATTAAATTTTCTATTCTTCAGTATTCATCTTTCTTTATTTCTTTTCAATAGAAAAAGGTATTAAGTGAGGTATCAGTAAAAGTCATTAAGAGAAAAGGCAAAAAGAGTATCTTAAAAAATCCAGAACATTATGTCAAACTCTTTTATATGTATTTCTATTTTGTATTTATGATCTTGAGGGAATTCTCTTGCTAAGTTGGGTGAGTACTTAGTGGTTGAAAGTCTAGGGAGTGAACCTAGCCAAATCAAGCTTGGGTAGAAGTTTGGTTTGTCTCAAATAGGATTGGGTAGAATCCGAGAAAATTGGTGATTGTAATCTTTATGAAAGATAGTAAAAATTCTACCACGGTTGTGGTAGAGACTGGATGTAGGCCACATTGTACATGGTGGTTGAACAACATATATGGTTGTATCATTTTCTCTATTTTGTTTCTGATTTTATTCGATAAGAGACAAAATGAAATTGTCTCCTACATAATCACTCCAACGAAAGTCACAACATCTCAGTATACTCAAAAGTAATGTGTTTTCTCTGTTCCTGTTTAATCATTAAGAGACAAAACAAAATTAACCCTTGTATAATCAACATTACAGACTCAACAGTAACATTGAGAGAAACCCAGATTGAAGTTAAAGTATACAAGTTTAAAAAGAGGCCATAGATTAAACCTCCCTTTCTCTAGGCTATAGAGAACTTTCAATTGATATCAGAGCTTGGTCTCAAAGAATTAAGCTTCACTGCTTGGAGCAAAGATCCAATGGCCAACAACATCGGCGCAAACATCGTGCCTTACACACTCACTGAGCATCAGTCCAACAACAGACCTCCATTTTTCAATGACAAAAACTACATATACTGGAAGGAGAGAATGAGAATATTTGTGTAGTCTATTGATTACAACATTTGGAAGATCATTATGAATGGTCCGTAAGTTTCAACGAAAATAAGTGCAGAAGAAGTGGTGACTCCCAATAGAGAAGTTGAATGGAAGACGAAGATAAGAATAAGGTGGAGCTAAACGCAAAAGCAATCAACATGATGCACTGCTTAATTAGCTTTGAGGAATACCATAACTTATCAAGGTGCAAAATAGCAAAAGAGATTTGGGATAAACTCCAAGTCACCCATGAAGGCAACGAACAAGTCAAGAAAACAAGGATCGATATGCTAAGAAAAGAATATTAAATGTTCTCAATGAAGGAAGGAGAAACTATCGATGAGATGTTTAGGAGATTCTCAGTCATCATCAATAGCTTGGATGCTATGGGGATGACTCACACAGAACAAGTGCTAGTGAGGAAGATACTTAGAAGTCTCACCAAGGAGTGAGAAACAAAAATAACTGTCATCTCTGAGAGTAGCAATCTAAACCAAATGTCATATGATGAGTTGAAAGAAAAACTACTTGCCTATGAAACCACCCACATGAACCGTGACACTAAAAAGAAAGGAGTGGCCTTGAAATCTAATATTGAGTCATTGGAAGAAGTTTTCGATGATAATTTTTCAGATGACGAAATTTTTTTTTTTTTTTTTTAAATCGGTTGCTAAATGGCGACCAACTTTTCGATCGCTAAATTATTTGCCATGAAATCGGTGGCCAATGCCTGATTTGAAAATCTAAAATCGGTCGCTAATTCCTGAACTAAAAATCTAAATCGGTCACTAAATCGGTTGTTGTTCCTGATTTTATAGTTATAAATTTTTACTAATTTCACATTTACCACCATTAAAACTTAATTTTCATAAATATATTTCCACAAAATATAAAAAGAATCAAGCATAGATTAATTTTTCAAATAAATACCAAAAACATTCACAATATTTACATAGAAAATAGAATTTAAAATATTAAAAATTCCTAAATACATCATATTTATGATCCACATTCTACACTAAAAAATAGTAAAAATAATTTATGAACAACGTAACTCTGCTCTATTCAATATCTACTTAGAAAAATTGAGCATTATCAGGTTCCTTATCAGTTTCTTTTGTAGCTTCTATTGCTTCATTGGTTTCTGCAGTTGTATCATATTCAACCTTCGATACACGAAACATAGCCAGATAGGTGTCTCTTGACAAAAATGAAGCGAGATTTATAAGCTAAATCTGTAACTTAAAAAAAAAATCATGATTCCTAGAACAAACGACCTGAAAGACCATATTATTGTAGTATTTCTTTTGTTATGGTATGTATCTCATGAGCATATCATTTTGAAACTCTAGTTGTAGACGAAATGTAGTATAACACGAAAGAGATATATGTCAGAACATTTTAAAGTTCGACATAGCAACGTCTTTGTTGGACCCTAGAATCAGATGCAAAAGTAGAAGCAAAAGCAAAATCATAAAAAAGATAATGTATTATTGTCATTGATGGGGATTGTTGACAATTTTTCAAACTTCAAAGGACTTTAGAGAGCTTCAAGATAACTCTGCTCTATTCAATAATTTTGCTCTATTTTATACATTTTCAACATAATAAGAAATAGGTTGTAATTACGGAATTACAAACTGAATTAGATATTCTTATTTTTTTGGTAGAACTTACCAATTCTCCTTAGATATGAATCATTATATCTATCAAAAATTGAGTGAGTAGGATTGCCACCCTTGTCAACATCTTAAGGAAGCTTCTGAAAGAAATCGACTGTCAAATAGCCACACTCCATGTCAAAAATTGGTAAGCTTTTTTGCTTTCCTCCTTCATTATCTCTAATGTCAAAGAGAACATTATCAAATTTTATTTTTTTTAGTTTTACCCTCTTATATGTAAAGGTAACTCTCAAGCCATTACCATTTCCCAACATAGCCTTTTGCTAATCAGTAAAATAAAAATCAAAGGCTAGGACACAAAAGGTGATTACTAAATCCAAGTAACAAAGAAGGAAGAAGAAGAAAAGTCAGAAGCTAGGACATAAAAACAAAAATTAAATCAAAGGTTGAATCAGAACAATATTTTCATCTTTGTGCTTCTATTGTATCTTGTTGAAGCTGCCTTCCTCCTACATGCACCATTTGGGTAAGATGAAAAAAATGAAGGTTGTGTATCATTGGTACAAATTAAAAGTCAAAAATAAAATTTAGAGCCAAAGAATGCATGAATGGCACAGATTCTTGAAGCCAAAAGAAAAAGGAAGAGAAGCAGCTAGGTAAGGATGCATGCCAACTCTAATCACTGCTGCTATCCCATCTCTTCTCTGTGTTGATTCTCTGATTTTGGGAAAGAAGAACAAGTCAAAAGTGTTCAACCAAAATCAAGTTTTGGAAACTTTACTCTTCTTTAAAAAGGATAAATAGTCAGAAGTTGAAGCAAGGAGAGTGAGCATACTGTTTGGGTCTTCATAGCTTTTGAGCTTAACTTTCTTCTCCTTCAGAATTTTACATTAAATTTTCTATTCTTCAGTATTCATCTTTCTTTATTTCTTTTCAATAGAAAAAGGTATTAAGTGAGGTATCAGTAAAAGTCATTAAGAGAAAAGGCAAAAAGAGTATCTTAAAAAATCCAGAACATTATGTCAAACTCTTTTATATGTATTTCTATTTTGTATTTATGATCTTGAGGGAATTCTCTTGCTAAGTTGGGTGAGTACTTAGTGGTTGAAAGTCTAGGGAGTGAACCTAGCCAAATCAAGCTTGGGTAGAAGTTTGGTTTGTCTCAAATAGGATTGGGTAGAATCCGAGAAAATTGGTGATTGTAATCTTTATGAAAGATAGTAAAAATTCTACCACGGTTGTGGTAGAGACTGGATGTAGGCCACATTGTACATGGTGGTTGAACAACATATATGGTTGTATCATTTTCTCTATTTTGTTTCTGATTTTATTCGATAAGAGACAAAATGAAATTGTCTCCTACATAATCACTCCAACGAAAGTCACAACATCTCAGTATACTCAAAAGTAATGTGTTTTCTCTGTTCCTGTTTAATCATTAAGAGACAAAACAAAATTAACCCTTGTATAATCAACATTACAGACTCAACAGTAACATTGAGAGAAACCCAGATTGAAGTTAAAGTATACAAGTTTAAAAAGAGGCCATAGATTAAACCTCCCTTTCTCTAGGCTATAGAGAACTTTCAATTGATATCAGAGCTTGGTCTCAAAGAATTAAGCTTCACTGCTTGGAGCAAAGATCCAATGGCCAACAACATCGGCGCAAACATCGTGCCTTACACACTCACTGAGCATCAGTCCAACAACAGACCTCCATTTTTCAATGACAAAAACTACATATACTGGAAGGAGAGAATGAGAATATTTGTGTAGTCTATTGATTACAACATTTGGAAGATCATTATGAATGGTCCGTAAGTTTCAACGAAAATAAGTGCAGAAGAAGTGGTGACTCCCAATAGAGAAGTTGAATGGAAGACGAAGATAAGAATAAGGTGGAGCTAAACGCAAAAGCAATCAACATGATGCACTGCTTAATTAGCTTTGAGGAATACCATAACTTATCAAGGTGCAAAATAGCAAAAGAGATTTGGGATAAACTCCAAGTCACCCATGAAGGCAACGAACAAGTCAAGAAAACAAGGATCGATATGCTAAGAAAAGAATATTAAATGTTCTCAATGAAGGAAGGAGAAACTATCGATGAGATGTTTAGGAGATTCTCAGTCATCATCAATAGCTTGGATGCTATGGGGATGACTCACACAGAACAAGTGCTAGTGAGGAAGATACTTAGAAGTCTCACCAAGGAGTGAGAAACAAAAATAACTGTCATCTCTGAGAGTAGCAATCTAAACCAAATGTCATATGATGAGTTGAAAGAAACCTATGAAACCAATGAAACCACCCACATGAACCGTGACACTAAAAAGAAAGGAGTGGCCTTGAAATCTAATATTGAGTCATTGGAAGAAGTTAATTTTTCAGATCTAGAGGTTGAGAAGACTCACGAGGAGTAAAAAAAATACAAATGCTCAAGTTCAAAGGAACACAAGAAGGATTTCAACAAGGTCATATGCCATCATTGCAAGGAAGATGGTCACTTTAAGTATGACTGTCCCAAGCTAAAAAAGGACAAGATGAGCAAAGACAAGAAGAAGGTGCTGATGGCATCATGGGAGGACTTGAAAAATAATTCTGAAGATGATAAAGAATCAAATTACAAAGCGCAAGCTTGTTTTGTGGTTGACCAAGATCAAGTAGAAGAGGTAAACTATTCCTTCCTTACTAATGAAGAACTCTATCAAATGATTGATGATTTAATTGCTCATGTTAGAAAACTTTTGAATAAATGCTATGAATATGAGTCTAAAAATGATTCCTTAAAAGTTGAAAATGTATTCCTTAAAGAAAAATTGAGTGAAGCCAAAAGTGCTGTTGATTTAATTGAAGAAAATAAACGACTCAAAATTAAAAATGAAAAATTTAAAGAGAAGTACTCGGTTATTGCTTTAATAGACAGAATTAATGAAAATGAAATATTGCATAAAGTGATTAAATGTTTGAATCAAGACATAGCAGAATTTGCTCAAAATTCTGAAAACTTGGACAAATTATTAACTAGTCAAAGACCCTTATTTGAAAAATTTGGATTAGGATATTTGGACAAAAATGAAGCTATTTTTGAAAAATTCCTTGCTGAAACTGAAGCTTCAACTTCCAAAAACAAAAATTTTCAAACCTCTTATCACTTGCAAAAATCAGCAAAGAGGAATCATTGTCAAACATGAAAAAATATGGTCATTCATCTTATCAATGTTTTATTTTTAAAAGAAAAGTTGGGAAAAAATGTACAAGGTTGTTAGCAATTTCAGTGTTCTTAGGCAACCAAGATGGTTTAACATCAAAACCTAAAGTATTATACAGAATTACCTTGCATCCAAGAAGAAAAAGGATATGTGGTACTTGGATAGTGGATGCTCAAGGCACATGATCGAAAAGTCCACATTCTTTATCAAACTCAACAAGTGCGATGGAGAATTCGTGACTTTCAGAAATGATGAAAAGGACAAGATCATTGTCGTAGATAAAGTATGTAAGAATTTTTCTACCTTCATAGACATGTATTTTTGGTTGATGGCTGCCTTAAAGCACAACCTTCTAAACATTAGTCAACTTTGTGATTTGGGATATTGTATTACTTTCAAAATGTTGAAATGCTTAGTTGTAAATAAAAAGTCTGGTGATATTTTATTTGTTGCTAGAAGATGTAACAATGTGTATAGTCTCACTTTAGAGGAACTTAGAAAACAAAATATAGCATGTTTCGCCTCCATAGATTCGAAAAAATGGTTATGGCATAAGAGATCGGGACATGCAGACATGTTTTAAATTTATAAGCTAATTAAAAAGGACTTAGTTAGAGATCTTCCTAAAATGAGATTTGACAAAGACATCACTTGTGATGCTTGCCAAATAGGTAAACGAACCAAAATTTCTTTCAAATAAAAGAAAGACGTTTCAATTAAGAGGCCTTTGGAGTTGTTACACATTGATCTTTTGTGTCCTAGTTGAACTCAAAATCTAAGAGGTATACTATGGCTTAGTTGTGGTTGATGACTATACTAAATTCGGTTGGGTTCTCTTCCTAACTCACAAGAATGATGCCTTTTCAGCCTTCAATATTTTGTGCAAAAATGTTCAAAATGAAAAAGATTTGAGAATTTTTTTTATTAGAAATGGTCACGAAAAAGAATTTAAAAATTAAGATTTTGAATTATTTTGTAATGATTTAGGTATATCACACAATTTTTCTTGTCCTAGAACACCTCAACAAAATGGTGTTGTAGAAAGGAGAAATATAAACCTTCAAAAAATGACTAGAGCCATTCTTTGTGAAAGTAATGTACCCAAATTTCTTTGGGTTAAACCTATAAATACAGCTTATTATATTTTAAATAGAACTATCATAAAACGGTTAAAAAAACCCTCTATGAGTTACGAAAAGGAACTTCTCCAAACCTAAAATACTTTCATGTCTTTGGATGTAAATGCTTTATTCAAAATACGAAAGATAATCTCAAAAAGTTTGATCCAAAGTCATATGAATGTATTTTTATGAGATATTCAACCTCTAACAAGGCTTATAGAGTATACCTTAAAGAATCTAGGACCATTAAAGAGATCATATATGTTACTTTCTATGATTTTAATTCTGTCCCAAGTGTTGTAGAAGATATGGATGCAGGTAACTCAGCTGAGAAGAACCAAACTAAAGCACAAGTTCAAGATAAAAGATAATCTAAGCAAGTTGTACCTAATTCTGATAATGCAGATCATTCTGCAGGAGACAAACTAGTTTTATCTCCCACTTCTGCAGAAAACTCTAAAAAGGGCAGCCAATCAAATCAAATTTCATTTGAATCTAATCCTAAGTCTCCCAAACCAAGAGAATGAAAATTCTTGAAGAATTATTCACAAGAGTTCATTATTAGAGATCCATCATAAGGTGTCACCACTAGATCTTCAAATAGAAGGAGGATGAAACAAAACAATCTTGCCTTCATTTTTCAAATTAAACTACAAACTATAAAGGAAGCTCTTGAAGACCCATCTTAGGTCAAAGCAATGGAAGAAAAGATTATTCAATTTGAGAAAAATGAAGTGTAAACACTAGTACCAAGCTCCAATGGGAAGAAGGTGACGAGAACAAAATAGATCTTTCGAAACAAGTAGGGAGAAGATAGTAGCATAGCAAGGAACAAAGCAACACTTGTGGCTCAAGGGTATGATCAAGAGGAGGGAATCGACTTTGACGAGTCTTTTGATCTGCTTGCAAGGATGGAGGCCATAAGATTGTTGCTTGCATATACCGTATACCAAGGGTTCAAACTTTTTCAAATGGATGTTAAATATGCCTTTTTGAATGGTATCATTGATAGAGAAGTATATGTGGCTCAACCTCCCGGTTTTGAAAATAAAAATTTTTCAAACCATGGTTTTAAACTTTCAAAAGTTCTAGCTCTTTATGGTTTGAGACAGGCTCCTAGAGTTTGGTATGAAAGATTTAGATCTTTCTTATTGAAAAATGATTTTTAAAGAGCTATCACGGATACAACTTTCTTCATTAAGAATCTAATGATCATTTTCTCCTAGTCCAAGTCTATGTGGATGATATTATTTTTAGCTCGGCTAATGAATCTTTGTGTGCTGATTTTAGCAAATCAATGACTAGTGAGTTTGATAAGAGTATGATGGGAGAATTCACATTTTTTCTTAGTCCAAATCAAACAAAATTCTAGTGGCACTTTTATGCACCAAGGAAAATATGCCAAAGAGTTAGTTAAAAAAATTGGTTTGAAAAATGCTAAGCCAATGAGCATACCAATGCATCCAAACTCTAGACTTGAAAAGGATGAAAATGGTAAATATGTGGATGAAAGTAGGTTTAAAGGAATGATCTGCTCACTTTTGTACATCACCTCATCTAGACCTAATATAGTTCAAAGTGTTAAAGTTTGTTCAAGATTCTAATTACAACCTAAAGAATCCCATCTTTCAGCCATCAAGAGAATCATTAGATATATTCATGACACTTTTGATTTTGGCTTATGATATCCTAAATTTGATGAATTTGGCATAGTGGATTATTGTGATGCAGATTTTACCAGTGATCGAGTAGACCGAAGGAGCACATCCAAAATTCGCTGTTTTCTTGGATAGTCACTCAATGTGTGATCTAGCAAGAAACAAGCCATTGGAGCCTTTTCTATAGCTGAGGCTAAATATATTACTACATCTTCATGTTGTTTACAGTTATTGTGGCTAAAAACCTAACTTGCATATTACAAATTGCAAGTCAATAGTATTCTCTTACTGTGTGATAATATGAGTGCTATAAACGTTTCAAAAAATTCTATTTTACATTCTAGAACTAAGCACATTGAAGTGAGATTTTATTCTATTAGAAAACACATTCAAAAGAAAAATGTTGACATTCAATTTGTAAAATCTGATGACTAACTTGCTGATATCTTTACTAAACCACTGTCTAAATATAGAAAGTTGAGAATAGCCTTGAGCATTATTTGTGCTGAATCCTTGAACTAATTTGATAATAAAATTTTCTGTGTGTTTTGTCTTTTAGATCGATAGGAGACAAAACTCGACAGATGATGAACCCCTCTAGTTTTTTTTTTCAACGCTGAGGGTTGCTTGCTAAACTCTTTTTTGGTGGTCTCTTATGTTTCCTTAAAAACTACCATTGGGTCCAAAAGAAAGTTCTATATTATGAAGTGGGTCTCATCATATTTTTTATCATAAATTCAAAATATTTACTTTTATGTTTTCTACCAGGTCAAGTCATGTTCAGATTCTCAAAGATATTTTTTACTTGTCTTTTCACATGCTTACTTGCAAATATTCATAAAATCCTTTTTGAAATACCATTTCAAAATACTTTGAAAGATCATTTTGTGTATAAGCATTCATTGCAGTTACTGAAAACTGTTTATCTTCTTCATTCAACTTCCATCATTTTCAAAAAATGCATTCATTAGTGTTCATTACAATGAGAAAGAAGGTGGCTACCTGCAGAGGTTCTTTGGCAAACCGTCCTCCTCAAAACCCTCCTCCAAAGAGGCAAGCACACACCTATATACACATTCACTCACACTCCTTTTCACACTCCTCTCCCATTCTCGCGACCATGGCTCGAACGAAGACAATTTCTCGCCATCCATCAACGGCACCTCCAGAAGCTGGCACCGCTAGGGCAAATGCGGCCAAGGGTAAGAAGCCTATGACCGAGGAAGAACCACCTATGTCTCCTCTTCCTCGTTCCTTATCTCATCCACAAGGACGTTCTACTCCCAAAGCTCCCTCAAGTTTCTCTACTGAAGGTAATCGTTGACCTTTTCTTCAGTCTGTAAAGGAACTTTGCAACTCTGATCCCGTCGGTTTCAAGTCTCATTTTGGTAACTTTTCTCATCCTTATTTTGCCCCTTTTCACTTCTTTTCAAGCATGAACTTCGAATTTCACAGGGATGTGGTATTTAATCGCCCCTTATGTTCAACATATCTAGCTGATTTTTAGATGCTTTGGCTAAAAAAGGTTTGAAATTTGTTGAAAATACTGTTATCTGGAATGAAAAAATCTTTTTAAAATTCGAAAACTAGTTTACCCTGAGTTGGTTCTGTAACGATCCAATTTTCAGTATGGCATGCTCATACCAAAACATCGAGTGTTACCAACTTGAAACTACACTAACACTGTTATTAATAATATCAAGCCTATAATCGGGTTAACAAAACTCGATTTTTATGAAAAACCTTACTTAAAGAAAATAAAATCGCAACCCAAGAGAAACGCGAGATTACGCAAACCAAAGCGATAAGCAGATACATACACAATCATGATAATAAACTATGATATATATATACAGCACCCAAAAGATGAAAAATTAGTTACTCCCTCATAGTTATGTACATATATACAACTCAAAACATCTCTGGATTATAGGCTTAAACTAGCCTAGTCTTATAACCTTGTTTCTTGAAAAAGAAAATTGAGAGTCTAAAACAAAAGACACACTAAACTGGAGAAATGCTAAAAGAAGATGCTGATGTCACTACCTAATCACTGTTAGAAGTCAAGTCCAGGATCTCTATATCCATCTCAGGATCCTCATCATTCGCAGAAGTCAGATCCACAATCTCTATCTCCTCGATGTCCTTGTCGTCAGAAATAACGATTACCTCTGATGTACTCTGGAGACTACCATCACTGCTGTTGCCTGCGAAAGTTGTACCACTAGGAGAAACCTGCTCAAATGCTAAGGGTTGACCAGAAGCTGTGGTGGAAGTCCCGATAGGATCTATGGTGAAAGGGTCAGAGAAGCGAGTAGAAAGAGACTCTATCGACATATCCAAACCTATTGGAGGAGACTCACGGATGTAGTCATCGATGACAGGGCTAGGCTCAAGCACCGTCTAACCATTCTACTATGCTGGAACAGAATCTCCATACATGAAATCAAAAGGATAGTGGATAGAATCAGGATGTAACCACGACAGCGGAAAATCATATGGTGCATCAAGATCGAAGAGGGTTGAAGCTAGCGAGTGCTGAAAGGGGTGATCTTTAACTACGTACTTACAGACTCGAGGTTTCGCGGCCACCACATAGAAGATGTGAAGGACAGGATCCTCGTATACATAAGGCTGCTCAAGCTCATAGAAAATGACACCCGTATCCATCTGAAGGGGGGGATAGGAAGATAGGGGGTAAGAACTGGGAAGTTCTTTGTAGAGTTGGGGTGAAAGAAGTTAAGTTGTTTTTTTATAAATTGGCTACGTGTCCCAGATCAATGAGACTACAACAAAGGAATATAGGGAAAAAAACAATCAAGAGCAAACAACACATTACATACAACCACAAGAACAAATTTAGAACATACAAGAAATATGCGCAAATAAGTTTAATGCATGTCTAGCCCTAATACAGGTAATGAGCTCATCTACCAGTTTTTGATCCACTCCCGAAATTACATCCTTACGGACGTTGTCTCTCGTTGCCATCGCTTCGGGGTATAGTTCCCGATACACTCTTGGATTATAGCGCCCGCACGCTCTTGGGTTATAGCGCCCATACCGTTATTCGAAAATCTGCCGAATAAATCGATGACAAGAAGAGTCAATAGTATTGCATGTCAAACCTCAATCATCTCATCACATAATCAAATATCTTTCAAGATATAATAATTCTTTATCCATAATACCACAATTTTCTCCAAAATAATAAACTGAAACAGAATGGGTAATGAGATTTAACTTTAGAATTACTTTTCCAAATATATCAGAGTTATGCTTAAATTCTATAAATATTTTTAAAAATTTGCATAAATATGCCCATGGGAATAAAATACATAAATATGTTTAAATTTTGAAAAATGACATATTCTGCAAGGTACTTCAATTAAATTGACGTACTTTAAAATTACTCTAAATAAATGTAAACTTCTATAAAAGAGACCCAGTCTTCACTGGTTACTTTATAAAGTATTTAAAATATTTTATAAACTTTCAAACATCCAAAATTTAATTTAAATAAGTAAATTAGGCACAGTTCTTTCGTTTTCAAAATAAAACATTTTTCATTCAATTAAAATCATATTTTTCACAAAACCGTCTTCCGCTTTAAACCCTTTCTTGTAACCCATTATTTTTCTTCAAAAACCAAACTCAATTAATTTAAAAGAATTTATATATTTATAACTAAATAATTTTATTCATTAAATCTTTCTCAAAAGCCAAGTCTCTGCTTCTTTTCACTCAAAACCTCCGTTCAAAATACTCATTTAGTTATAATTAATTCCAAATCAAAATCCGACCGTCAAAACTCAGTTGTATACTATTATATAATTCAGATTTTAGCCAGTTATTCAACACCAACATCTCAGTGCCTTATATCTCAATATGGCCGAAACACAACAACAAAACCAACAGTAATTCAGCTAAAATTTTAATAGCTAACAATCACAGATTTGAGCAACAGTTATCAACAGACAATAATTCAACGATATATATCAATTCATAATTTTAACTAATTAATGAGTTGAACCCTACCTCTGTGAAGTGCAAAACACACACAAGATATTGGAGGAGGTTTTTGATCGGTCAAACGGAGCGAAAACGTCAAAAACTCGGTAGTTCTTCCCCTCCCTTGGTTCGGTCAAACTGGTTCCTAGCAAGGACAGCTCCACTTCGCGATTCCACTAAACAAAACACACGTCACTGCATAGAAGAAGAATATACGGTCACTTTTATAAGATCATAATTTTTGTGGGGGTCACAAATCTCAAAAAAATCATGCTCGAAAGTCTAAAAATCAACAAAAAAATATCCATTCCTTCCATGCATGTCTTTGGCTGTTCTCGAAGGAGAGAGAGAAAATTAGTGCCTTATATAACATGTAATTAGTGACTAATGTCACTTAATTAAAGGGGGCACGCATGCGTCGCGACACATGGCGCATTAAGTGCTGCCTGTCATGATTTTGAGCCGATGAGTTAGCGAGGTTAATTTTTAATTATCTTGGAAGGTAATTAAGGTAATTGGGCATGGTAAAAATTCAAATAATTATCTCAAGTGGTGGTATTTAATTAGAATAAAGATTGGATAAATTACTAATATAAATGACTATTAATATTAATTTATTATTCATTTTATTTAAATATTATAAAAAAATTATCATAGACGTTACGCGAACAAAACGTACAACTCACATACGCGACTCTAACACGGAAACCAGGATGTTACAGGTTTGAGAATTCTATGCAAATATGTACTATCATGAAGAAATGGTTCATTCATATGTTAAGGACGTGAAATTATTTGAATAAAAAATTAATTAGTGAAGCCTTATATTACTATGACATATGTGTAAATGCTTACGTCTCTGGAAAATGGGATAATGATCTAGGCATTTTACACAAAGATGTTTTGGCCAATATATATGTGAACATTTCTCTCATGGATGATGTCACTCCAAACTATCGGTCTCTAGGTCCTATTAGAGTCCAGTTGTACAGAATCATCATCCACATTCTCTTGTCTCAAAGTGGTTCCTATAAAAAAGTTACTCTTTGCGACACCTTAGTTCTCTTTGCTGTTCTCTACTACATGCACCATTCGAAAAAGATGAAGAAAATGGAGGTTGTATATCACTGTTATAAATCAAAAGTCAAAAACAAAATTTGGAACCAAAGAATACATGAATGATTCATATCCTTGAAGGCAAAAGAGAATATAAGAAATTAGGTAAGGATGCATGTCAACTCTAATCACTACTCATGTCCCATCTCTTCTTTCCGTTACTGCTCTGATTTTGAAAAAGTAGAACAAGTCAAAGGTGTTAAACCAAGCTCAAGTTTTGAAAGCTTTACTCTTATTTAAAAAAGGTAAATGGCCAGAAATTAAAGTAAGGAGAGTGAGCACACGGTTTGGGTCTTTGTAGCTTTCGAGCTTAACTTTCTTCTCCTTAATGGGTTTACATTAAATTTTCTGTTATTCAGTATTAATCTTTCTTCATTTTTTTTTCAATGAAAAAAGGCATTAAGTGAAGTATCAGTAAAAGCCATTGAGAGAAAAGGTAAAGAGAGTAATCTTGAAAAAGTTAGAAAATTATGTCAAACTCTTTTGTATATATTTCTGTTTTGTATTCATGATCTGAGAAAATTCTCTTGCTAAGTTGGGTGAACATTTAGTGGTTGAAAGTTTAGGGAGTGAACCTAGCCAAGTCAAGTTTGGGTAAAAATTTGATTTGTCCCAGATAGAATTGGATAAAATCCTAAAAAATTGGTGATTATAATATTTGTGAAAGATAGTGAAAATTACTAGATCCATGTAAGTCACGTTGCACATAATGGTTAAACCAGGATATATGGTTGTGTCGTTTCTCTTCTCTGTTCTGTTTCTAGTTTTATTTGATAAGAGACAAAATAAAATTATCTACTGTATAATCAATCTAGCAAAAGTCATAACATTTCAATATATTCAAAAGTAACAAAAGTCATAACATTTCAATATATTCAAAAGTAACATGTTTATTGTAACAATCCAGACCACCCGCTATCGTCAAAGGCAAAACCGTGAGACCTTGTGTACTAAAACGGACAATATTGTACTAGCGAGTGGTTTAGACTATTACATTTATTCTGTTTCTATTTAATTTTTAAGAGACAAAATAAAATTGTCTCCTATATAATCAACATTGCAGATCAGACTCCATAGCAATACTGATATTAACCTAAATTGAAATTAAAATATACAAATTTAAAAAAGACCATAAATTTAAATCCCTTTCTTAAGCTCTAGAGAACCTTCAAAATTGATATGCTAGAATTAATCAGTTGGCCAAATTGGTATCATCATTCTTATACGGTATGCATGTTCCTTTGATAGAAGCAGGTTTGACATCAACTTAAATATAGTTGTTTGCCATCTATTTTTTCTAATTTAAATAAAGAAAAGAATGGTGACTGGGAACTAGAATTAATCAAGTTAATAGATAGTTTGTCATTTATTTTCTTTAAATAAAGAAAACATTGGCCTCTAGGCTCTAGGGAACTAATCTAGTTCATGGGTTGTATGTAATTTATTTTCGAATTAATTGTTTAGAATATATATCAAGATAAAAAAAAGGTACAAAAAATTAGAAGAAAACAAGAGAAAATAGAGAGGGGAATAAATCGGTGACTTATTACTGATACCATGCATGCACTGCCACATAATTTGGGCAATTTATCTTCAAGTAGAAGTTTGGACAGGGAGCATATTCTGAAAGAACGTGCTAGTGATCCAAAATATATTAATAGTCAGAAATCATTGTGAGATACATGGCAAAATATAAAACAAGAGAGTTAGAGTGATACATAGTGATGATTTATAATTATAAACCATACATATCCTAAGCACATAAGAAACAAGAATTTAAAGTTGGCCAAATAGTTTTAAGGAAGTGGCTGCTTGCTTGGCTTAAAATTGTAAAATATTGTCTATGAAAATTCATTCTTTCTTTAAAAAAAAAAAATCATGTGATCATGTGGATGTAGGATCAGCTTAAGCATTTTCTATATATTTTACTAAGAATTATTCAATTTATTTATTTATTTAATTTAAGATCTGATTTCTATTATTAAAAGTTTAAATAATTTAGATTATCATCGGAATAAATTCGATTCAAAGAGTAGGAGACATCTATAAAAATTATTTTTTATTTTCATTAATCAAATTCGATACCTCTTCTTAGAAAACTAAGGTAATTTACTATTAATATTAATTTTATGAGTTTAATTTTGATACACTAACCGTATAAAGCGTTTTATATAGTCGTGTAATCACATCCCTTCTTTTGGATAACTATTTACACAGTCAATGTAAAAAATAGTTATTTTTATTGATATGACATCGCAAATTGAATACATGTGTAAAACTAATTTACAATGACGGATTGATAGCGCATCAAAATTAAATTCTAATTTTACATTTTTAAAGTAAAAAACAATTAACTTTTAT
>NC_029789.2:136038693-136039336 GCF_000816755.2 Arachis ipaensis
TATTTAATAAATAAGACATAAATATAAATATTATATGTAAAAATATTAAATTAATATGTTTTATATTTTATTTAATAAAAAAGATATAAAAATATTAATAAAAAATATAATTTATTTTTTAATTTTTTATTATTTTTATTAATTTTTTGTAATTATATATTTTATTATTATATTTTTTTAAATTTGTTTATAAAAATATATTAAATTAAAATTTTATAATTTTTTTTATATTTAATATATCATTAAATAAAATATTAAAATATTAATTTTTGTATATCTATCTTTTATGTCAATATCTTGTCTTATCATTGTAACCAAACACAGTCATATATGATCGTGTGTTATGGCACAAGTGAAGCCTCCAATCTTGGGGTTCATCTTTCCCCACCATTCTCTTTTGCTTGGATATGGGATGCATTGAGGAGGCCTTTGTTAAAAGCTGGTAATAAATAATTCCTATAGTTTCTTAGAAAGATTACTCTAATGTTATTGAATTACGAAATGAGAAAATAAAGTCTCCAGAACAATATTGTAACAAAACAATATTGCTGACCGCAGCATTTTTAAAATTTTAAAGGTAACTATTTTAATAATACTACTCATCTCTCTACAAATTTATACAAAAAAAAAAAAGTTACGTGAA
>NC_029789.2:136039377-136050219 GCF_000816755.2 Arachis ipaensis
TGTGAAACCACTTGGAGATTTGCCCCTTGAAGCCTCTTAAAGGATGTTGACAATAATCATGTTTGCCATACTAACGGTATGAATTAATTGAGATAGGTTGTACTGCTACGCTACACTATTGAAGATCAAGTTCACAAGGGATCATGATGAATATGACAGCAAAGTTTGTAGACATTTCTTCCTTTACCTTTTATCGAGTATGGTCAAAAAGAGGAATTATATTATAGTTAACCAATTGAAGGGAACAGCTATTCTTATAAAGGAAACTTCTTAACACATTTTTTGGACGATTAATGACAATACTTAATCACTAACCCAACTCACTTTCTTCAAAGAAGTGTTGTTTTCATGTTGAACAACCAATGACGTCTTTCTCTAGGATTAGTTTTAATCTTGGTTCAAGTTTAGCTAAGGACAACATTCAAAATTGTTAGCAGTACACATTTTATATTCTTGTTTTTCATATATATTGAGGAAAATGTGTGTAATTTTTAGTGGGTATTTACTATTTAGTATTAATCTTAAAATTCTAATATACTATTATTATTAATTAATTAATTAGGAATTTCATATAATTTTTGAGATATTTACTATAAGAGTGAAGATGTTTTGTAGCAAATAATAAAGCTGAATGATTATGTCAAAAATACTCCCCCTCCCCCCTTTCTTTTATTATTCCAGAATTATATGTGCCAAAACTCAGTCTTCTCAATTAAAGAACTGTTTAGATTAATTTAAGGGTGGCTGGCGATGTTCATAAATCTTGCTATATAAAAATTTAATTTAAACCGTCCTCATCTAATGCTATTGCTTTGAGTTTCTTAAGAATATGTTTAGAAAAGATGAAAAGTAAAACTCAGCAGAGAGGATATAGCTAACAACTACTAGAGTACTAGACCTTGTAGTAATAAATGTGAATCCTATTGAGTCTAGTGAGTTTATCATGTAATATGATCCTCACTCTAGTAAATATTGAGAAATAAATGAATTATCAAGGAGAAAAATGAAAATCTAACGCATGGTTATCAATGTTCAATGGCAGTCAATCGTTTCCTGGCATTGTCGATTCAGACACACAAAATCCACCGTTCGAGATAATACCCAGTAATTGAGTTTATCTCCCCGCAAAATTGCCATTTTCTCTTTCCAACTGCGACAAGGACATTTCAATTTAACCAGTTAAGTAAAATAATTAATGTGGCTCAAATATAATAATCCTTGTGAGCCAATGTATTTGTATTCTCATTAGCTTAGCCTTCATCTATTACTTGTATAACCTCTCTGATATTGTTAAAGAACTCATATTTAAACGCACTTTAAATATTTAGTTAACTATTGATTATAATTATATATAAGTGTCTTATCATTCTCAAGTTTATCGGGGAAAAGAAAGATATAACTATATCTCATTAAAAATTGTATTGACTAATGACAATGTGTACCCATTTTCTTTTGTATTTTATGTTAATTGAAATTGACAATGTATTGAGTATTCATTGAATATCCTATATCCCATTTGCATTAAACAACACTATCATATGTACAAACAGTAAATTTATTTTATATTAATTGAATATTGACAATGTGGTCACACACCATTGGTAAAAATTGACCAACCCATCACGTGCACCGTACAAGTTGAGAAAATGACCTCTGAATTTTAGTTGTACCATTCAAGTAGAAGAAAATGACCACCACCGAAAATTATAGTTGAATAGCCACTATGGTGCCCGTGGAAGATTAACATTCTTCTCTCCAACCAAGAATTCCTCTGGGCCATTGCTGTAGGAAAATAAAAAGGGTTAGACTATAGTCATTTACTAAAGTTGATCTTGTAGCAGTTACGATAGTGAAAATTTGGTCATCAGATATTTACCTAAGGTAACTCAGAGCTGACATTCGGTAGAGACAGGTGAAGACCAAGACATGCAATCCAATAGTATAAAAGAATGCAAAAGTTCGAGCATATCTGCAAAACCATTATTTTCTCAATGAACAATGTAATATACCTTTTTTTATCCACATACACAAAAATAAACGATACATTCAATTTTCAATGTTTTTTCTCAAAGCACCAGTTAAAAAAGCAGAACAAGTGCCAATTAGATTATTAAGAATTTGCCCAACTGGAAAATTTTAACAAAGTTAAAGATGTTGTGTTCAATCGTTGTTGGTAGGTCACCCATAACTTTATGGCATGCCCTATAGTCCTTAACCTACCTTGGGAATGAGACAAATCCTTCCTCTTAGAAACTTTCGGTGAAAATGAAGTTATACCAAAAAGCTAAGGAGTGCAAGAAGTAGTTATCTATAATAGCAAAATATATAACCAAATGAAGGCTGTATTTACGTTTCAAGTTAGACTATGGCCATTGCAGCACCATAATGAAGTACGGAAATAGGGCAATGTAACTTCGGGAGCTGATGTATATATATCAGGAATAACTTGAATGGTTGAAAAGGTTGTTGCAACTTCCAGTTTTACGCGTGGAATATCTTATCAGAAGCATAAGATGTCGTAACATTAGTGAAACTGGTTAGTACTATCACAACGGTGGGTTAAAATGAAGAATCACAGGGCAACACAGGAACAGAGGTGACAAGATGAAGACCAATGAGCAGCAAATCAAGTTCAACAAAATTAGGTATACTCAACACAGGGTAAATGAACTGCTACCAGAAAATTGAGAAAACTCCCGTGACAGACTAACCACACTAGCAGAGAAAGTTCTTCCAAGACAAGAACCATTGAGATGGACAAGGGCTTCCAACACCCGAAAGCACATATTTTTCTTTACTCATGATTGGTTAAACAGTTAAATGACAAGTAAAGTCCTTGCAAATCTGTTTAAGAATTTCGTAAGATTACCGCCTCAGCAGCACAGATTAATAAACCATTTTCCCCCCTTTAACAGAACAGATTAACAAACCATTTTTTTTTATTTGACTGAACAGATTTATGAACCATTTACGCAGTAAAAAAATTATTATTATTAGAAATAAGACAGAATCTTACTTGTTACCAAGAAGAAATCGTCCACTGCTGAGCGTAATTCTGTCCCTGATTCCCAATTCCTTGTATCTTTGATCCCTTTCCTAGTTATATTAAAAACAGATGGATCAGTTCATAATTAAAGTTAAATAATATTGGTTAGAAAATGAATCCCACATAATGATAGATAAGTATTACAAGTTCCCAACAATCAGATCTTTCCTCCTCCAACCACAGATATATATTATGTGGATGATGGAAAAGGGAGATCTAAACATCAGTAATTGCTAGTAGCAGTGTTCTCCAACACTAACAGGTAAAATGCATATTTAACAAATGCAAGTTCAGATCTTAAATCAATGTGACGGTTATTGTGGCAAGTATCTGAAGACTAGCCATATACCATTTTCCAATTTCGTTAATATATCTGAAACTACATTTTGCACAAATGAAATTTCATAAAAACACAGTTTTAAGGGAAACTTCTGTATGACAGCATTAACCATAGTTATGATTTCAGTTATCTTGGAGAAACGGGCTTTTCTGTTTCAGCATAAACGTAGTTCATTAGAAAGACAAACTGTGCCACTTAATTACCAACTTAAAATGTTAGGCAATTGACAAGAAAAATGCTATTCTTCACTAGAGTAGCCAAGCCGAGCTACCTTCTTTGAGAATGCTGCAAAAGGGTTTATATCATCCTCATATATCTTCTTGTATTTAGATTCCACATCAGATGCGAAGCCACTTTCAAGATCTTCTGCATACTGAATGTAAATCACAATACAACACTAGGGTAAAAGAAACTTTTGAAAAATGAATGAACTTAAAGAAAATAATAGGATGATGTTAAAACAAAGTAACATTTAGAACACCTTTTTAGATCCCCTAGAAACGACTTTCTCAAGATTATAATCTTGGACATAGCGAATCTTCCCATATAGCTTGACATTGTCGGCTTTGCACTTTTCCAGTTCCACAGTTAATACCCCAATCTTCTCCTTCAACTGTCTTATTTCCTATTAAAAGTTAACGATACAGAGAGTCAACAATATAGCATCTAATATCTAAAATAGTTCTACGTATTACTGATAATAGTTCTACGTATTACTGATAATGTTGGACATGTATAAAAAAGAAATAGTTCTACGTATTACTGATAATAAGCATACCTCTTCAGTCTCTCGCAAGCGTGCCCTAAATCGATCTCGCTGATTACATATCACTTTAAGCATTGAGCTCTGATCCGGGTCTAAGGATACTTGCCTTTGGTCTGTACTCTGGTGCACAATAAGAAAATTAAGAATTCTTTAAATTCAAATGAACATTGATGCAACAGAAAGTTTTGATTCATAATTTATCACTAAATCCAGTTATTTAGCCAGTCTTTATTTTTTTTTTTCTTTTATTGTTTCCCAAAATCATGATCTTTTAATTTCCTGAATTAAATTTCAAGGGGATTAAGTGATTAACACTCCTACCTAAAGGAAAAGGATAAGTGATGGTTTACAGTACACTCCTTTATGGAAAGGGAAATTTACCTCAGATGTCTCACCACTGCCAGCTTCTGAAAGATCCCAGTCATCAAGGAAGTTTCCTTTGCGATCTTTGGGATTGGAACTATATCCCTATACAAAAGTTAAAAACAAGTCACTAGATATATTCAGGAAATTAAAAAGAGAATTTCATCATAACTTGTAATTGAATAAAAAAGTTAAATAAATAAGGAAATGAGGGGTTAATTGTCTATACAGAAGAAAATACTAATAGTGGTTTTTGTGGTACTTGTTCCAAACCTTCAATATATCATCTTCCAACTTCTGTATCAACTTCTGTTGCTCATTAACCATTGCTGTAAGTTCTGTTATCTTCTGTTCTGCTGTTTCCAGTAAGGATGTTTTCTCAGAAAGTGTGACCTACAAACAATAAAGTAATCAAGATAACAGAGACTTCAAAATGGCCAGCATTAACACCTCCAGATTATCTTTAAGAACAGTCTAGTATGCAAAAAATTATTGTTAATTCCACAACATGGACAACGTGTGTAGGAACCATGGTTTTTCCTAATAAGCCTTTCTTACCAGGAAATATGTATTATGATTTTTCATTTTTTTTCCTTTTCTTTTTCTTTTGCAAAATACTTTTTATTTTGGAGGGTGAGGGTGGGGGCACGAATGTATGTCCCATTGCGAAACAAACCATTCATACCTTCAACTGTGTCAGCTCATGCTCCATTTTACGGTTCTTATCAAGCAGAAGAGACTCCATCCTGCTCATCTCCTCCCCACTTGTAGCCACTTCCCAGTCTTCAGCCTCAATTGAATTATATCCCACAGCCTGCATGTAGCTAACAAAAGGTTAGATAGATAGATCGATAGACAGTGACACCCAAAACAGAGAGGTCACCAAAATGCACATTAGCAAAACCAGAGAAAAATAAATCTACCTGCAAAATCTTCACTTTCTTACGCAAGTCATCTACCATTTTTTCTGTTGGCCTTGCTAGAAGCTCTTTCTTCATCGCTTCAAGAGCAGCCTCCTATATTAAGTGGAGCACAAAAAAAAACCAAGAGCTTAAGGTCGGGAAAAAGGAAATAAAATACAGCATATGGCCCATAATATAATTAAAGAGAGTACTTCGAGAACAATTATACAGATTTTATTTTTATTTCTATTTTTATTTTTTTTCAAAAAAGATGGAAGGAAAACAAGCTAAAGAAAGAATAGACAAAAATATATATCAATGAAGCATAACTTTTCAATCTCTCAACGAGTTTGAGAGGTTAAACATCTATTAGTCCTAATTCATGTGTCATGTAACTGGATTTGGAGTTCTGTATAATTGCTGGTATTTCAACTAGTAATGCATCTGATGAGGACTAAGTTACTTACAATCCAAAAATGTGGAACCAAAATCTTTGGGTATTCACAATCACTTATGAGATAACATGAACAAATCTGTATTTAGAAGACTTTGGCCTACTGAAAATAACCTTTTCGTTGAGCATTGCAGTAAGTTTCTTGACATCATTCATATGTTCTTCTCTTTCATTTGATAAGGTTGTTTCAATATTGTGCAGCTCCATGTTCAGTTCCGAGATTTGCTTCTCCTTAGCATTTAAAGAATTTTCAAGCACACTATTTGAGTCTAAATTGTCACTGCAAAATAAAAGCAAACAGTAATCTGAAAAATATTGTTCGAAACTAAAAAAGAAATGATTTAAAAATAAGAAAAATAAAAACATTTGAGCAGTACTGAGGAATGAGAATGCATATATAGAGAGACAGATAGATGGAAGAGGATAACAATTATATGTGTACTGAATAAGTTTCTGTATGATGGATAACAAGGTTATGATAAACCATCTTATATCCCAAAGAAAAGTATTCCATTGTGTAGAAATAGTTAAACACGGATGTTATCCATTTAGATAGCAAAATATGTGTAAATGCGTACATCAATTACTATTGTTTCTTCAGGAACAGAATATTACTTTTCCAAATAAACTAAGATAATGACCACCATACCTTTTCTTAATTTCACTTGCTTCGTTAGCTGTTTGTAACTGAGACCGGAGGACCCCCTGCACAGACAAAGATAGATCAATATAACAAACAGAAGTCTGGCAGAACTTGAACTGATTGCAGCAGTAACAAAATTACTAGTTAGGCAGAAACAATAAATTGTTTCTTGGAAAAGGGAACCTAACATGGAGAAAAAAACAGTACAACACTGAAATTGTATCTCATTAGGAAAGCTTGGAACTTGGAAACAATGATTGCATTCTATGACAAACTAATTATTTTTTTATATAAAAAAATAAAAAAACATTTAAAGCTACTGCTTTCTCAAAGTTCACCTAAAGTTTTCCCCTTCATTATCTTTGATTCCTTGTTATTCAG
The DNA here is from genome assembly GCF_000816755.2 of Arachis ipaensis. Taxonomy (NCBI): domain Eukaryota; kingdom Viridiplantae; phylum Streptophyta; class Magnoliopsida; order Fabales; family Fabaceae; genus Arachis; species Arachis ipaensis. Next base: position 136,046,273 of record NC_029789.2, read on the forward strand.
ACTATATTCCATCATCCACTTTCCTCATTAGAAATACACTGGTACATGACCAAACAACCTCAGTCAAGTTGCTATTAACTTCCCAATAGGTGCTACTCCAATTTAATCCCAAATGCATTCATTTATATTATTCTCTTGTATGTTGGATCATCTACCATAACATTCACATCTGAAAGCTACACGAGAATAAAGCTAAGAATATTGGATTATGAGATTGCATAGATTCTGAAACAAATGGAAAGAACTAGATATAATGAATGCCCATAATCATTAGGTATTTTGGATGCCACCATTGAAATAGGCTTGTTAGCTAATTTTTTCCTAAACCTAATATTAGGATATACTTTTTCTAAGCAGCAAAACTTGTAGAATGCACCTGCTACTTGATTACAAGATCAAAATTCAAAATAAAATAAAAGTTTGTACATTGCACCTTCTCTCTTTCCAAACCATGAAGCATTGCTTGTGCTCGTTCAACTTCATCCATCAGAAGATTGACCTCTGATTGCTTAGCTGCCCTCTCTTCCTCTGATTTTGAGAAAACACGAGAATTATTTGTATATATATAGAACAATATTCAGTGAATCAAAACTTCAATATGCAGAAAGAAGGCATAGTGCCAACTGCCAAGATCAGATTGTATAGCAATGTAAATGATTGATGTTACAGGTTTAAGTAAGGGAGTGTAATAGTGTATGCCCAAAAGTTTAAATGGAGATATTTTATTACCGGATTGGGCACGGAGTTCAAATAATTGGTTTTGTGCAAGTTCATGTAATTTCTGCATGTTCGAAACACTTTCTTTGGCATGCCGCAACTGCTCCTGCAGTGCTTCTTCCCTGCATACAATAAAGTGATTATCAGTCTGGATAAACAATGGTAAGGCAGATAAAGATGGTTTCAATAGAATGGTGTTCAGCTAAAGTACAGAAAAGAAGGACAAACTGAGTGGAAGCCAGGTAATTGATTATAGAAAAAGTGAGAATAACTCCCAACTATAGAAAACACATTTGCAAAGATAGACTTTCCCTCACTCACACGAGTCATATCATTTTTCTCATCACAATCAATTCCACAGTCAATCCTTGTTTGCTCTCTCCCTTTCCCTTGCTTTCCTAATTATACTTGACTATAACAGATTTTTTTGCTTTCATCCCACCACTTTTCCATGTGCGCAGATAGTTGCTTGGTGTCATATTGTTTCTATTCTCACGTGGGGTGTTAATCCCATACTTCTACAAGATCTTTTTTTTCCCTGTAGTCTACTTTGGCAATACTAGGAGTGCTAACACAAAAAAGATCACCTAAATTTGGCAATATCCCATAATGAACCAAACAAAAAATATACAACAGGAGATAAGAAGACACCTTTCTTTCAAAACTTCCAGAGTTTTCTGGTTCTCTTCTGCCAAACTGCGTTGCTTAATTTCCACAAATTCTTTCACTTTCTCTTCCATCTAGCTCACATAAGTTAAATGTCAAATTGAAGCCCAGAAAAAACAGGAAGCTCTAAATGGTAATCGAATTTTAAAGATGTATGAGATTCACAGAATTCTAATAACCATGCAAATGCATCATAAGATAAATACGAATATAATTATGGGAAAGAATAACTTTTTCACCACAGAAATTCCCTAATACTAGACATGTAAAACCGGAAATGCCAATAGTTAAAAACCAAAAACCGTTGTGCCAAAATTTATTCATAGACAATGCAAGTGGACACAACAATCTAAAAAACTATTTACCACAAACACGTTTTTCAGTGGCTTTTGCCTGGGCGTGTGCATGCCCACACACTCACTCCTTTGCACAGCGTGCACCATGAAACATGCAACACATGCTGGTAATTTCAAAGTTGAAAATTGGTGAATCATTGGGAACATTTTTACCAGAACTATAGCGGAACACCAACACCTGGTAATACATAGTTCTCCTCTTATATGAAGTGGAAGACATTATGTAATACCCAACATTAGATTCAAGAGTAGTTACGTTATATAGTGCTGGATATTAGATAAAAGCTTATATGTAAAGCCACCCTTAGTTGACACTGTATTAGTGATTCCAACAAAACTATATTCATTCCTTTAAAGTGTCATAAAATTAAACTGGAAGAGGAAAAAATGGTATAAGATGACTACAAGACAAAACAGATCATCATAATGTATCCTCGACTATAAAAATGCATATAAAACCAAAATAGGAAGCAACATTTAAGGGAAGCAACAGGAATTTTCATCCAAAATTGAGAGACGTCATATTATAAGCATTAATCACCTGTTGCTCTAATTGCCGGTTTCTCTCTTCAAGCCTTCGTATTGTAGCCTGCTGATTCTTCAAATGAGTTGCCTCTGTCCTGAATTCCTCGAGCTCAACTTTCATTTTTCTGTTCTCAGATTCTAACTCAGATAACTTGATATCTTGCTCCTGTACCAAGAAAATATATCAGAACAGGTAGATGATGATAAGTGCATTGACTTCCATACACAAAAAAGTAGATACATGACAGTGCACACAAGTTTCATAAATACAAATTAGAAGGTAGGAGAAATAAAATTTCATAGAAGTATAATTAAGTACTGAACGAAGCCTAAATTGGTGTCTACAATCAAATCATACATACAAAGAACATAGCAGGGCTTCCAATTTCACTTATATTCAATACTTAGAGACACCCTTAAAAAACAACTGTGGGAAAGTGGGGAGAAAACCAGAGTCATCATAGAAGCAAAAGTTTTGTCTCAAAGATTTAGGGTTGATTCAACTAAGAAGGAATATCATAAAACTGCATCCTGTCCACAACCGCCCCCCAACAAAGAAAAGAACCGCTGTTCCATCTCGTGCACAAATATACAATTAATTTGCAGAAGTTCAATAGGTTCATGCAAAGGAGGGAATGAAACATGAAAAAACAGGGTGCAGCTAAGTTAAAACAGTAGAAACTTACAGCAATCGATGCAAGAGCTGGATAAGGATCTGGAGCTTCATAGAGCTTTTGGTAGATGTTGAGAAAAGCATTCTCTCCAAATTTCGCTCTCTTAGTAAGATTATCAACCTCTTCCTGGTATCCCTTGAGCAAGCTATTAAACAAACTTAACTTATCCTCAGGCGAAGCTTTCTTAAAGTCTGTAAAGCAGCACATTTTTATGATTTCTCAGACACATTCATTCCTTTACCATAAACACATAAATCAAACTAAAACATGTCCAAATTTATACACTTGCGTAATTGCACGTTGCAACCATTTCGTGTATCTTCATCAATACCTTAATTTGGAGAAGCAAAGGAATAAAAGTAGCAAAAGCATCAAATTGAAATACCTCGAGTGTTCTCAGCAAGTTTGCGCCTATTTTTGTGACTGTTCTCCTGGTTCTCTGCAATGCGAAGCCCTTGCTCATCCAATACTGATTTCTCCTTCTCCAGCTCAAACTCTGAAAATCAAAAAGCAAAAATTCTTCGCTGAAATAACTTATTCGAGTCCAAAATGACTTATTAATTAATAGTTGTCCAAACATGCCTTAAAAGTCTTCCACAAGCACCAAATATCATATACATCTACTCGAACAAGCAAAAATTAAGGCTCAAAATGCAAAATAAGCACACATATAAACACAGAAACTAATATGCAGCTGCGAAAATCGATGGAAATAGTAGGTGCTTAGCGATGGAGCTGAAGTGAAGCGTGCAAGTGAAGTATTCGACGGAAAAACTGTAATGTGAATTGCTATAGAGATTGAAATACCTTTCCAGAAGGCGGAGACAACGGAGATCGGAGAAACTGAGGGATTGTCCCTGTCAGATCCGGATCCACCTTGCGGAGCCTCCATTTCCGAGCTCTCTTGGATCGGCAATGGCAATTTCTTTTTCGTCAACTGATTCAAATTATTTATCCTTATGTACCTAACTAACTAACAGGTTTATTAACAGAACGGGAAAAACTGTTT